>NC_137941.1:24157875-24682875 GCF_963969265.1 Rhamphochromis sp. 'chilingali' | reverse complement strand
AGTACATATTTGTGAGCCATCTTCAGTAGGAGGGGGGGAGGCTTAAATTTGTAAAAGGAAGGATGGGGGGGTGGACAACAAATATTGGCTGATTTGGTTTTGTATTTTAATGGGATTTACTGATGGTTAGAGGAATATTGGCAGCTGGTTAATCCTTTAAGAGGGTCTTATGCTTATTTCAGGTTCTCTCTATTTTTTGGGATTGCAGTTAAGCAGCTTTGCATGATTCACAGTTTTTGTTTTTAAATTATTATCTGTCCTAAACTGGTCCTTCATACAGACCCTATGCTTTATCTTGTCTGAAGTCAGCTTCTTTTTAAGCCAATCCTCCCATTCCAAAGAAGCAGGTCCTCCTGATTGACCAACCTCTGGAAGGATGCAGAGAAGCAGCACGCAGTGTTTGCAAGCTGCAGAGTAGATGTCCATATAAGGAAATCCACAGTGAAAACTGGAAATCTAGTAATTGCAACATTAAACTTCCTTATCCTTACCCCGAGCCACTAAACAACAGACCTAAGTGTAGAGATTGATGTGGTGCAGGCTGTTGAGGCAAGACTGGAAACACCTAACCTTTACAGAAAGCAGGGTCCTACACTGTAATCTGTCATGTGGTCACTCAAGAAACAAATTGCTATAAATCAACTGGCCCATCAGTATTCTGCAGCCCAGAGAGAGAGAGAGCACATTACACCTATCCTTACATCTGTTCCTGTCAGTTTTCATATTGATTTTGGGAATCCTTTACTTGTTGTTAAAACACTGAATGGTCTTGCTCAGCTGTTTGTCTCATATACTTAGAGTGCACGAACCAGTATGGTCCCTCGGGTCCTTGAGCACAAGTAGCTCCAAAGTGCAGGATAGAAACATTTGAGGAGGCAGCTTTTAGCTTTCCTGCTCTGAACTGCAGTCTGCAGGAGGACTTGAGGTGAAACTAGAGATGTTTAAAATCTGCTCAGGGACATTAAAACTGAAACCCTCTTTAGCCTAGCTTTTGATTAGGTTTTAATTCAACTTTCAGTTCATCATCATCATCATCATCATCATCAACTTTATTTATAAAGCACTTTAAAACAACCACAGCTGACACAAAGTGCTGTACATTGGAACTGTAAAATAAAATTACATGAGATATAAATAAAAAACAAATAAAAGAAGAGTGAAATCATTAATTAAATAACTACTGCATTAAAAAAGAAACTAAGTCTCACTGAGGTTAAAAGCCAAGGAATAAAAGTGGGTTTTAAGACGTGATTTAAAAGTGGACAGTGAAGGGGCCTCTCTAACATGCATGGGCAATTTATTCCATAATTTTGGAGCCACAATAGAGAAGGCCCTGTCCCCTCTGAGCTTCCTCCTGGATCTCGGTACCTCCAGGAGCAGCTGGTCAGCTGACCTGAGAGACCGACAGGGTATGTGGGGATGAAGAAGCTCAGAGAGGTAAGGCGGGGCAAGACTGTGTAGGCATTTAAAAACAAACATAAGAATTTTAAAATTAACTCTAAAAGACACTGGCAGCCAGTGCAGAGAGGCCAGCACGGGGGTTATATGCTCTCCTTTTCGAGTTCCTGTTAGGAGTCGTGCAGCCGCATTTTGAACCAGCTGCAGACGTGAGAGCAATGACCGACTGACCCCCACATAAAGTGAGTTACAGTAGTCCAGGCGGGAAGAAATAAAAGCATGGATCACTGTTTCAAGGTGCTGCCTCGAAAGAAAAGATTTTAGTCTTGCCAGTCGCCTTAAATGATAAAAACTGGACTTCACCACTGCTCTGATTTGGTTGTCCAATTTAAAATCACTGTCCAACTTAAAACCAAGGTCAGTAACAACAGATTTAAAATAGACTTCCAGGGATCCTAAAACAACAGAGGAGGACTCACAGGGACCACTGGGTCCAAACACCAACACTTCTGTTTTCTTTTTATTAAAATTTAAAAAGTTTCGAGCCAACCAAGCTTTAATGTCATCTAGACATGTGAAGAGAGGTTTTATGGAGATGGCATCCTTGCGTTTTAGTGTCAAATTAATTTGGCAGTCATCGGCATAACAGTGAAATGAGATCCCATGCCTTCTAAGGATAGAACCCAGAGGCAGTAGATACAGAGAAAAGAGCAGTGGCCCTAAAATTGAGCCCTGTGGGACACCACATGACAGAGGAGCAGAAGACGATTCGTAACCGAGAAGGCTGACAGAGAAAGTTCTATCTGACAAATAAGACCTAAACCAATTGAGTGCAGTGCCACCAATACCCACTACATCATGTAATTGAGAAATTAAAATATTGTGGTCTACTGTGTCAAAGGCAGCAGTTAGGTCAAGCAAGACAAGAACAACATGGTTACCAGAATCACATGCCAGAAGGATGTCATTAAAAACCCTTAGTAATGCAGATTCTGTGCTGTGAAGGGTTTTAAAACCTGATTGAAAAACCTCAAAGATTCCATTTTCATCTAGAAAATCTTTCAGTTGACTAAAAACAATTTTCTCTAAAACCTTGGAGACTAAAGGCAGCTTGGAAATAGGCCTATAGTTCGCTAAAACTGTGTGATCAAGGCCAGGTTTCTTAAGCAGTGGCTGTACTACTGCATGTTTGAAATTTGCAGGAACCACACCAGAAGACAGACTGCTGTTAATAATGTCAAGGACATACTGTTGTATACTAGGAAAAATTTCTTTAAAGAATTGTGGAGGGACAGGATCCCGTGGAGAACCTGTGGGCTTAATATGGCGAACCACATCCTCTAAAGAGGAGAGCGTCACAAGCTCAAACTGAGTGAAAACAGCAGCGCAAGGGACAGAGACAGAGGGGTCAGAGTCAGGAGCTGTGATAAGAGCCCTGATGGTGACAACCTTTTCAATAAAAAAGTTCAGAAAATCATTGCAAATCTCAGGAGAAACTTCCAAACAGACATTCAAAGGAGTATTAAGAACAGTGTCAATGGTCCTAAATAACACACGTGGGTTATGACAGTTGGAAGAAATAATATTTGCAAAATATTCCCTTTTTGCCTCTTTAACAGTGTTCTGGTAGCGATGCCAGCAGTCTTTGAGAATTTGAAATGATACATGCAGTTTATCCTTTTTCCACCTCCGTTCTGCTCGACGACATTCCCTCTTAACAGCACGACTGCTCTCATTAAACCAAGGCTCAGGTTTAGCCTTAAGCTGCCTGGTTTTTAAAGGAGCCACAGAGTCCATGATTTTTTGACAGCAAGAATTAAACCAGGAATGTAGGTCTTCTGTGTCAGAGGAAACAAAGTCAGAAGGCCCGCCGAGCTGATTAAAAGCAGCAGAAAACTGCGCAGCAGTGGCGGGGTTAATAACCCGACAGCACCGAGTAGCAGCGCCAGGTTTAACTGCGGTATATGTCAAACCAACGTTGAATAACACAGGCATATGATCTGAGAGTGCACAGTCACAAATCTCCAAGTCAGTGACAGGCAGACCATATGACAGAACAAGGTCCAGTGTGTGTCCGTGCTCATGTGTAGGGCCACGTACGGACTGTACCAGGCTAAAAGAGTCAATAAGGCTTAAAAAGTCCTTTACCAGTGGCTTATCAGGACAGCATACATGTATATTAAAATCTCCAACAATAAGAACACTATCATAGTTGGGCATAATCCCAGCTAAAAAATCAGAAAAGTCGTTTATGAAGTTCTTATTGTATTTCGGGGGGCGATAGATGACAGCGCAGAAAATCGGGTTTGTACGACTCACCTCAAATGAGGTAAGTTCAAAGCTGGAGAACGAAGGCTGTAGAAAACACTGCTTACATTTAAAATCCTTTTTGTAAACAGTCACTGTGCCTCCACCTCTGCCTGACGTCCGTGGCGAGTTAAAATAGCAACAATCCACAGGTAAAAGTTCAGATAGAACACTGGACTCACCAACACTCAGCCACGTCTCAGTCACACACAGAAAATCCAGATCACGGGAACTGAAGAAGTCCCGAAGAATAAAAGTTTTGTTTAAAAGTGATCTGGCGTTCACCAGGCCAATCCTAGCTGGAGCTGGAGTTGGAGCTCGGGGTTCAGGGGGTCCAGAAACCCGCCGCAGCGATCTGAGATTCCGATAATGTTGACAGCGGAGGTTTAGCCTGGGAGGGCATGGGCAGCGAGGCCGAGGAGCATCATCATCAAAGCCGACCACAGGCACCAAACAGGCATCAACAGGGTCCAGAAAACGCCGAGACGCAAACAGCCTTGGCAAGAATCCATGCACTGGTCGGAAAACAGCAGAATAATTCTTTAGGTAAACCTTTAGCTTCACCAGGCGACCGCTTCGTTTACCCCGGCGACGAGGACGCTTTCGCCGGGAAGGTAGCGTGGGAACCCGGTACAGGTAACCCGGGGTTTCCGATGCAAATGGGGGCAGGGGTTGCTGCCCACCAGCTCCAAAGGACACAATATTTTGGACCACAGGTTTGAGGTCCAATAGTGTCTGGCGATCATACCTCAGCAGAGACTTTGTTTCATGGATGACACAAATTAAAAATAACATAAACAGGAACAAACTTGGCAGTGACAGACAAGCAGCCACACACACCGGTGCCATCTTGCCTATATCACGCACACTAATCTAACAGCTCAGTTGTATTTCTATAGCACCAAATCACAACAACAGTCGCCTCAAGGCACTTTGTTTTATTAGGTAAAGACCTTGAGGGTGACAGTGGGATGGAAAAACTTCCCGCTGAAGAGGAGTCTTCCTGTCCAGGCAGTTGTTGGGATGTATTTGTTGTTGTTGCAGTTTCTGTAGCATGGCTTATTTTTAAAAGGTGGGGTTGCTAGCCCCACGCCCAACCCTCCTCCTTTCTCATCCTGAACTTGGGACCAGGCAATGGCGAAGTTATGTGAATATGTATGTGTTCAGGTTGCTGTTGCAATTCACCAGGAGATAAAAACTTGAATTGTAATCCTTGACTGCTAACTGCTGGATGAGTAAATAAGCAAAACTAAAACTAATACCTTGTGTAAACTTTAGGAAATACGTTGCAAAAACAATAAAATATGAGTTAAGAAAAAGGACAATTATTAATTTTGTAAACACAAAAACATTAGCTAAAGCAACTTTTCTCCTAAACTTGAAATTATAAGTTATCCATCAGAACCTAAAAACATAAATGCAGTGGGTTGCCTTGAGTTTTTAAGTTTTCGCAATGTTTTTTTTTTTAACAGTGTAGCAAGCCAAACCTACCTTTACAAAGTGACAATATGTGCAAAAACTGCAGACTTTAAAGTCATTTCTTTCCACCAGATGCCTCACGAACAATTGTGTTGCCGTGTTGTGGCAAACTCAAATGCTGCTGCATATAAATAATTCAGCTTGATTTACTTTGAAGCCATGAAAAGTTTGGTATAAATAACCATATTGTAAAGATGGAGAGAAAAAAGGAGTCCTCTCACAGGATCAGCAGGACACACCTTCCTCTCTCTCTCTTTCAGCACAGAGCCTCGCTGTGCTTTCCCAGAATTCCTTGCAGCTCTTCAGTCCCAGTGGATCTGTTCTCCTCTATTTGCTGTGGCAGCAAACCAATCCAGTGCCTTTACTCCTAAGAACATCCAGCCAATCGCAACCGAGCATGGCAATGACCCACTTAGGCACACGCACTCACATCTCTCTACCTCTCACCTTGAACATCTCGTCAAGGTTGTGCAAGGGTACCAAACTGTGTGTGTGTCTGCGTGTGTTAGGTAGACAGCACCAACAACCAGGAGACACTCCTGTCAAACCAGCACTAAACACAAATAATCACACAGACACTTCAGAACAATTAGATTCCAGTTTGGCGTGAACTTTCTGATCTTCTCACAAAGTATCAAGTCAGTCAGAAATGTTGCTTCTTTATGCATTATCATTTGTATCATCATATCTGCTCAATACAAGGAGAGAGTTAGCCTAACAGAAAAATAGGAAGAATGAGGGTGAGGGCTTGCCAGTCTGTGGCCAAAACATGCTTTTTACCTTTGCATCTCAAGCATGCTAATTAAGGCTGTTTGTGAAGTGAGTTGGGCATTGTAGCTGTGACACAAGATAGAAACACCCTAAATTATATCTTGCTTTAAAGGAAAGAAGTAGAGTTTATTTAGGCTTTTGTGCTTTTCAAGTTTGTGTTTTTTTAATATAAAATAGGATACGAAATAAAAGCAAGTTTTCATTTAGCTTCTTTTTAAAAGGCATCAACAGTGTTAGGGCTGAACGATATATCGCATTTGCGATAATATCGCGACATGATCAAGTGCAATTTTCTAACCGCAAAGGCTGCGATTATACTCTGGACATGTCCAAATTCATGGGCTGCATCCTCCTGAGGCCGCATTTGTAGACCGATTACGTCACAGCGACGCGCCAAAGGCTGTCCAAATTACTACCATATCCCAGAATTCATAGCGCGGCCCAGCCAAACTCCAGTTTCCAGCAATGGCGACCGCTACTAAGTTTTAAAATTACTCATACTAATCTTTCTGGGTCACAAAATAAACTTTTAACATATTTTCAGGTGAGAAAGTAGTTGTGTAAACATCAAATATCTGCTCGGTTTATCAAGATATCCCATATTTGCAAAAGTGCTTCGACGTTTTCAGAGGCGTCTGCTACCCACCAGCTCGACAGCTAGCCGGGAGCTCGAGGGTTACTGATGCGGCCGAGAACGGCACAACTCCCGGCACATCATTTTCAGATCACCGCGGAGTTTCGCTGCTCGGGTTAAACGTAATATATAAGTCACTTAGACAACCTAAAAATGTTATTGTTGGGCTTTTTTCAGTGTTTTGTTCGTGAGTAAATCGGTTTGGCTGAGATTAAAGTTATTAGATTAGATAAAATAAAACTTTATTAATCCCCCGGGTGGGTTCCTCCTTGGTTTTCACACAGCTGACTAAACGTCAAACAGAAAACTTATTAAACAGAAGTATGAGACAGTCGAGAATTTACACCAGTGTCTGGTTATATTTTAGATAGCAAGAAGCAGACGGCCGAGTTTATTAAACTCCACCGAGACAGCGGTGACGCTAATCAGAACTAGCCTTCTGATTAGCTAATCAGAAGGCTAGACCGTCCAATTTCACGCCTTTAAACTTTAAAGGCGTGTTTGTGTGTGTGTTTATACAATTGCTATTATGTTTGCACTTTATGTGTAATGTTACTGACTGCAGAGATCAGTAAGATGTGTGTATTTTTTATTTATTAGTTTTATTTATTTAATATTATTTTTTAATTGAATGACTGTCTAGTACAGGGGTGGCCAACCCGCGGCTCTCGAGCCGCATGCGGCTCTTTGCCTGGTTTCATGCGGCTCTTACGTTCATATCAAAGTTTATGTTTGTGTTTTGATTTTTTTTTATGTTGTTGTTTTAAAATGTGCGCGTTCGCTTCGCTTGAGTTCAATACGGTATTTTCATCAAATGCGCATGTGTGTGAGATGAAAATACCGCAAAGTTTCCCAGTAGGAGCAAGTTCGCCCTTAAAATGGCAGGAAAAAAATGCACAGCAAAAAGAAAATATGAAGATGAACACAGGACGTTTTTAACAGAGTGGGAGAGTTTATATTTTTTTGTTGAACGCAATGGTAAGCCATTCTGCCTTATATGTCAGACGTCATTAGCGCATTTCAAAGCTTCAAATCTTCAGCGCCACTTCAGCTCACTCCATGCTAACATCGACCAGGAATTTCCAAAAGGGACTGAACTTCGCAAGCACGAGTTGGCCACTTTGAAAAGTCAGGCAGAAAAGCAGATACAGTTTTTCCAAAAATTTACGAAGCGGTCAGAGACCATAACGCTCGCATCCTATCAGCTGGCTTGGAACATTGCACGGGCTAAAAAGCCATACAATGAAGGGGAGTTCGTTAAAAAATGCCTCAGTGATGTTGTTGAAATCTTGTCTCCTGAAAACGACAAATTAAAACGCATGGTATCAGACGTCCAACTGTCCCGCCACACTGTTGAACACAGAATATCGGACATTAACACGGCTATTGAATCACAGTTGCACTCTGACCTTCAAGCATGTGAGTATTTTAGTGTCGCATTGGATGAGAGTTGTGATATACAAGACAAGCCTCAGTTGGCAATATTTGCACGGTCTGTTTCAAACGATTGTGTGATCAAAGAAGAACTCCTGGATATTGTGCCATTAAAAGACAGAACCCGTGGCATAGATGTGAAAGAAACCATGATGGCTGCATTTGAAAAAGCAAATCTGCCCATAACGAAATTAACTGCAATAGCCACGGATGGAGCACCAGCCATGATGGGATCTGTGAACGGGCTTGTGGGCTGTGCAAAGCTGACCAAACTATTCCTGACTTTTGGAATTTCCACTGGACAGACTGAACCTGACCCTGCAGGGTAAGTTAAAAATGCTCCCTGACCTAGTGCAAAGTGTGTTTGCGTTTGTCAACAAACTGAAGCTGTTCAAGACACATATTCAAAAGGGAGATTTAACGCATTTTCCCACTCTGCTAAAAGCCAGCGGGCAAGTCGCCAGTGCTGCCCTGAGTAAGCAAAGAGCCAGATATGCAACGCTGATTGAAAACTTGCACGAAAGCAAAAGTAAATGCTATTGTAGATTATTATATTCTTGTTTGTGGACTTGGTTGAACTGAGAGTTTGTGTGTGTGAGACAGTGCACACAATGTTCATTGTTGAAAATGACTGGCCTGTGGTTTTAGTACTGTAGGAGTCCATTTCTGTCATTATCATGTTGGTGTGTGACATTTACAATAAATCTGGCTGAGCAGAGGTGTGTGTGTGTGTGTGTGTGTGTGTGTGTGTGTGTGTGTGTGTGTGTGTGTGTGTGTGTGTGTGTGAGAGAGAGAGAGAGAGAGAGAGAGAGAGAGAGAGAGAGAGAGAGAGAGAGAGAGAGGAAAGGATGGGTGATGTTCATGTGTGCCCATGCGTATGATGTGGCTCTTTGCGGTAACACAGTAAAAAAAAAGTGGCTCTTGGTCTCTGACTGGTTGGCCACCCCTGGTCTAGTAGTTCACAGATGTCGAAAAACTGAGTGTGGTAAAGCCACTGATTTTTTTAATGTATATTTCTGCAATCTGCACATTGTACTGACTTTCATTTTAATGTTTACACCAGGGTTCCTTGTCAGCACTTTATGCTCAGATGTTTGTAAGCTAAAAATAAACTATTGTGTATGTTCAAATATACTGTTGTGATTGAAGAAGTTAAATAAAAATGTCAGTCATCAATTCATGCATCACCTCATGTCATCATAACAGAGGTCTGTCTTCCAGGAAAGAACAGTTTAAAATTAATGTAATATAGTATTGGCCATACTATATGATGTATTGCTTGTCTTTGTTTAATAATACAGAAGACAAAGACCTTAAAAAATAATCGCATATCGCATCGCAATCGCAATATTGGGGCAAAAAATCGCAATTAGATTATTTTCCATAATCGTTCAGCCCTAAACAGTGTCCACAGATGTAAGGTCTAATGGAAGCGAGTGCCACAACATGTAGTTCTATGTAAAATAAATTTGGGCAAGACAGCCACCACACTTATCAAAACTGAACGCCTGATCAAAACTATCACAGAGATTTCTCACAATTTAGAAACCTAAAGATGAATCAGATACAAGATTATCAGTTTGTGTGGAAACGCAGTTGTCTGGGACAATATTTACAGACAGATAATTATTTAGCATCCAGTTCTTTATACCACGAATGCCGTCCTGAAGAACAGACAGTAACAGTTTCACGATGTGTCCAAGCAGAAGCTTATACAAGGCAAGCAAAATGGAGCCCGGGACTGAACCTTGAGGCACACCGTGACATAAAGCAGCAGAAGAAATCACAAAAATTAGCAGAAGGAAGTAAAAAAGTGAGGAGAATCAATCCTGAGCCGACCCAGAGATGTCCATTCAACGTCTAAGTCTCTGAATCAGGATCCTATAATCGAAGGCAGCAAAGATCCAATAGTCCAGCGCTGAATTGTCTTTTTTAGTTTTACTCTAAATTATTCTCATAATTTGCTAAATGAACCTCATGCAATATCAAATAAAGCTAGAAATCTAGTGATTATTAGCATAAGCTCATTGGGAAGATGTTTACAGGTGAGAAGTAGGGTCATCGTTTCCTCATAGATTTGTGGTCACTCAAACATCTTTTGCAATCAGACCAGTCGCCCCCTGCTGGCTGTTAGAAGACTGTAGCCTTAAGGCACTTTTACACATTACTTCACTTTTCACACATGTGAGATATGCGCATGTTTTATCTACAGCCGGTAACTGTGGCAACAGAAATATTACAATAATTTAAAAAATTGTAAAATGCAATTATATATTGCATTTATGTCCGTCTATCAGCACAGTACAGACTTCCTCAATGAAAAGTCCTACAGTGCTGTAGACAATTTCAAATTCCACCACAAGACTCCACATAGCACCGAGGTCAAACTTTTAAAGAAAGAAACTTACAATTAGATCTTTTGCCCTTGCTTCACCTTTTTGTAATATCTTGCTGACAAGCAGCACACAGCAGTGCTGATGACATGTAGCATCCTGTGTCTCCCCAGAAGGGCGAGACCAAAAGTACCACCATGCAAGGCTTCAGCTGATACTGGATAAACATCCTAATGCTGGTGTCACCAACGCTGTTGATATATTTTGTTAAACTCGATTTTGATTTAGCGGTAAAAACAAAGCAGAGTATGTTCTGACGTTATCACACCGTAGGGGCAAACTTAAGGGTTTATCAAAGTTAGACACAGAGATCATCATGATACTTTAACTGTGGAGCCACCAGGCCCTGAGGTGAGATCTATCAGAAAAGCACAATGTCTACAGCCTGGATGTCAAACTCTCAAATAGCTCTTGAGATATTTTACCCTGGAGACTGACGCTGCAAATTTTGCAAAATAACTATTTGATGTGACGCGTGCGCATTTTAGACATCTGGAAAAAGTGACCCACACATCACAGACAGAATGAATAGAAAAGGATCTTTCCTGTTCATTTATTAAAACTATTTCTTTCTGAGCGTGTGCCTTCACAGGTGGATAATATGGATGAATGCAGGGAGGAGAAAGCAGTCTGGTACAACAGGAAAGTTCAGAGACTGTTGCTGCTTGTGGAGAAGTGCAAACATCAGCATGTTGTGAGCTGACAATACGAGAGGGAGATGTTTATTGTAAACACAAATACTGCTCTCCCTCTTAAAAAACGTTTGGTTCTGTTGCCTTTTTCTTTTTATAACAGGTTACATGTCAGCTAAAAAAAAAAAGACGAATGAAATAAAGTAAAATAAAAAAGCCCTCAGTGCTCTCGGTGTTACTGAGGTTTCGTTTGCTCCGAGGGCTAGAACGTGTGTAAATGCTTCATCAATCCTGTTGTGCTAGTTATGAGATTGACCTGCAAACGTGCACGGCAGCACAGAGAAAACATAGTTTGGTCTTTTGCGTTTTGAGAGTGAAAAAATGAGGACAGTAAAAGTGTTGAGCGATGGGTCACAAGTCAAAAGAGTTCAAACAGGTACAGGTTATAAAAAACATCGAATGCAACTTTAATGGGCTTTTTTTTCATTAAGTATTTCATTAAAAACAACAAAAATCAATAATAAACAGACAGAATGGAGAATGGGGTCAGATCCACAGCACCACAGTTTGGGCTGAGGTACAGAGGGGTCACAGAGGGGTCACAGAGGGAAAAGACTTAAAGTCATTAGTCCATCACTGCTCCCGCGATGAAGACTTATCTCCTCCTCCTCCTCTCATCTCTCTCTCTGTTCCGGTCTCTGTTCTCTTTATTCCTCTCTTTGTCCCTCTCCCTATCCCTCTCCCTTTCTCTCTCCCGCTGCTTCTCGCGCTCCCTCTCTCTCTCTGCCTCATTCTCTCTCTCCCTCGCTCGCTCCCTCTCTCTCTCTGCCTCATTCTCTCTCTCCCTCGCTCGCTCCCTCTCTCTCTCTGCCTCATTCTCTCTCTCCCTCTCTCTCTCCCTCCCTCTGTCTCTCTCCCGTCCGTCATCTCTTTGCCTGTCCGTTTTTCGTCTCCTGTCCTCCACCGCCGCTTCCTCCTCCTCTTCCGATCTGTCGTCTCGTCTGTTCCGCCGGGCGCCGTCGCGTTCACGCCCCTCCGGGTCATGTGCGCGCCCCCTGTCGTCTTTCTTCGCCCGCTTCTCGCTGTCCTCATCATTGTCTGCTCCGCGTCCAGCTCGCTTCTTGTCTGAAGATTTCTTCTTCTTGTCCTTCTCTCTCGTTTTCTTCCTCCCCTCATCACTTTGTCCTTTCCTCTTCTTCTGCTTCCTGTGTTTAGAGTCCGAGTCTGGAGGACAAAAAGTAGAAAGAAAAAAAACAAACAAATCACACGTTGTCTTTTCTGAAGCAGCAGCTCACATAAATGAAAAACTGTAAAAATTCAGACATTCAACTGAACACAAACATGGGTTTAATAAAACAGAAGGAGACACTCCTGACTACGTTGTTTTATAACAGGAATATTATATTAATGTTACAATATTAAACCTCCCAACTACTGCAGCACTGCTGTGAGCTAGAACAACAAACTGACAATAACACAATGTGCCTGCGTATAAAAGTGAAATAATGTGATTTTCTGAAAGTAAATCTTTAGGTTTCAGTCAGGCGTACCCGAGCTGCTCGAGGAGTCTGACGAGTCTGAATCTGACTCGCTGGATGAGTCGGAGGAGGAGGAATCTGACGAAGAAGAAGACGAGGACGATGTCGAGGAGTCCGATGATTCGACTTCCTGGTTCTGAGTCATGATCATCTTTGGCGCGTTTTTCAAATGTTCCCTCAGCTCATCACTAGGAGAGAAAACGATGTGGGAGAAATGTGAGAGTTCAGTGTTTCTGTGTGAACGTAAACTGCTACATTCATCATCCAATGACATTTTAGATGCAGCGAGAGTCCCACACTTTGAGGCCAGCAGAATTTAACAGAATAAACAACCATTATTTATTGCATATATTAGGAAAGCACTTTACAGTGCAGTTTATTCCAAACCTAACACAGTTAAGCTAAAAGTTTTCTGATTCTGTTTGTAAAAAAATGTGACAGCCATGTTTCTGTGTTTATGCTGTTTCTTGAAGTGTGGCCCTTACGTGAGTCCTCCCAGTCCAATAGAAGTGAAGAAGTTGATGGCGAAGCGAGTGTTTCTGGGATTATCACGAGGAAAGAGACCTTCAAAGAACGGCTGCAGGGTCCTGTAACACACGCAGAGGTCATGATTTATTGTTACGTCCTACTTCATTTATGGGCTCTTTAATTATCACTAGGAGCAACAGTAGCCAAATAAGAGCAAGAAGTCGCATTTTTCTAATTACGTTTCCTTAAATTTGATTTATTACCTCACTCGACTATATCATTAACATTTAAATGTTTTCTGAGTAAAAACTTTGGCTGCCTCTGCAGCAGCTTTAGTAAAGTACAGTTTGAGTGTTGTGCGTGGCTGTGGTGGGAGTGTGGGTTTTCGTACTGGTCTTTCAGCCTCTGGTTAAGTTTTGGCAGACCCATGTAGGCACAGAGCTCTTGGAATAGGATCTTTACAAAGATCCTGCTGGACGACGTTGTGGTGTCCTCGCTCATCTTGATGCACTCCAACACCTGTGTGAGACACATTCAAAAGACAGAGAGACGGTCTAACCAGAGTGGAATGAGTTTCATGGTCACGCTGGGGAGGATCTTTTTTTGTGTCCTTACACTCCACGGCACAGAATCTGTGTAGAGCAGGTGAGCGAACAGTCGCGCCACGTTCCTCAGTTTGTTGGTCTCCAGTCGGTGAATCGTGTCATACTGCTCCGAAAATATCGCCTCGAAACTCTCCATGTACTCCTTCTTCAAGAGACAGAACCTCTACACACACACACACACACACACACACACACACACACACACACACACACACACACACACACACACACACACACACACACACACACACACACACACACACACACACACACACACACAGTTAACAGATAGAAGCAGTGCTTCGCATCAAAATCAGGTTGAATGCTCTCTTTAGTTAAATTAACTACAGTGAAACTTAAGATAACAATAACAAAAAAGATCTGAGGTAAACATGACACATGGCCAATAAACATAAAAAGCTTGAGCACTTCCTTTTAGTTGTTCTTTTCTTTTAAAAAGTGCACAACAAGATTTATATGCACCTCAGTGAAATGGTGACATTCATCGTGCAGAGAATAGAAATACCTAACAAATATCTATGAAGGGAAGATGGAAAACAACCGACTCTTTGAAGCAGGTTTCCCTAAAGCACCACTGTTCGCACGATTGTGGAGATGAAGAGTGTGTGTGTGTGTGTGTGTGTGTGTGTGTGTGTGTGTGTGTGTGTGTGTGTGTGTGTGTGTGTGTGTGTGTGTGTGTGTGTGTCTGCGTGTGTGTCTCACCCCAGCCAGCAGGCCAAAAAACTTCTCGTAGGTCCTCTGCTGAGCGCAGCAGTCCAGGATCATGTTGCACAGCTCCTTCTGTTCATACAAACACAACTCTTTCATTAACTACAGTCAAACTACGGCAGTCACATCAACTTGCAGGCTGCGGCCAAGCTGTCAGTGGTCCTATTAGGAGTTCATTTAACATTTGTAGACTTTTGATAGTGTAGTCAGAAGGTCTCTGTGCACTCTGATGTTTCTTATTATTTATGACCGCACTGTTTCAGAGACACAGAGGAGACACATCTAAAGATAACATCCGTCAATAACAACTCGTTACATTACTGTAAGTGTTTTATTGCTGGATGATTTTCATTAAATGGCCTGCATTTGTATAGCGCTTTTCTAGTCCATAGGACCCCAAAGCGCTTTACACTACATTCAGTCATCCACCCATTCACACACACATTCACACACTGGCGATAGCAAGCTACATTGTAGCCTCAGCTGCCCTGGGGCGCACTGACAGAGGCGAGGCTGCCGGCCACCGGGCCCTCTGACCACCACCAGTAGGCAAACACGGGGTTAGTATCTTGCCCAAGGATATTTGGCATGCAGCGAGGATGCAGCCTGGGATCGAACCACCGACCTTCTGATTAGTGGCTGACCTGCTCTGCCACCTGAGCTACCCCATTAGTGAAATTTTGTTTAGTTTCATCTGCTACCACTTTTCCAGCGTGCTCTTAGGCAGTGTAGATATTTTTATGCCTTTTTCTCTCCTCTGTCTCACCAGAACAGCACCTCCTCTTTGTTCCAGACTTCCCGTCATACAAATTACAGCTTTCCTCTCCTGATTAACAAAACACACACTTTAGCAGTGTGAAATGGTGCAGTGTCTCTCTCCATGTAGCATCAGAGCTTGTGAGTGAGTGGGGTTAGGCTGTCATGCTGCATTTAAGCCATTGTAAGGGAACAAATGCTTATTTATAGGGTTTCAAAAATTACGTTTACCTCCTATAGTGGTTCTTACACCTGTATGGCCTGCTAGTAATGCAGTTCTAGAGACTGCCCTACTAATCCACCACGATGTAAACAACACAGACCAGCTGAGAATTATCATCTGGGTTTTTGTTCAGATCAATTTACAAATGATGCCTTTAGACCTCTAATTCTGCCATGAAAGCTGTGAAATTGAATGGAAATATGTTTTTTTCTTCAACAGTGAACTGAGTCAGTGCTTAATATCTCGGTTAGTTTAGGTCCAGACTTATATTCCATCAGCAGCTCAGTCACGTTTCACCTTCACCTTACTCTGGATATGAGATCGAACATTTCAGCCTGCATGCCAAAAATATACTTTTGGTGGAAAGGGGAGCAAACCACATTCGTCAAGTTTCAAAGTATTAACATTCTTAGGCTGGTAGGCTGACTGAAAATAACAATCTTTAACACTGGACCAAAGGCAGCCAAACAAAAGGTAATTTTTCAACCTTTGGACTGTATACCATCTACAGTATGTTAACTACCATCAAAAGCTCCTTGATGCTGTCAGGTTCAATCTCATGTCCAGCTTCTTATATTAAAACAATAAAAGACAAGAATGCTGCCTAAGACACAAGTACATATAAACACACTGTCATCACTTTCATTACATGACTAACAGAACGAGACGCTTCTTTTTCAGTCTCTTACAGGTTTCGACCACCAAAACACTGGTTGTGACAGTGATACAAACAAACACACACACAGCTGATTGTCCTCTGTAAGAGTTTCTCACCACATCCACACACACAGCTGACCTGCACCTGTCACCCTATGAAACCTACTACACGTAATTATCAGCTCAACCTCCATTACAGGAACACAAAAACGATTACAGTGGTCCCTCGAGTTGCGTTCCAAAATTAACCCGCGATAGGTGAAATCCACAAAGTGGCCAACTTATTTTTTTCTTTTTACAATTATTATAGATGTTTTAAGGCTGTAAAACCCCTCACTACACACTTTAAACATTTTTCTGACAGGCATGAACATTTTCACACTTTTCTCTCTTATTTAAACACAAAGTTCAAACCCTCGTAGAAAAAAAAAGTCCAGTATTATAGAAAGAAACCCGCGGCTGCCTTTGACGGTGCAAAACCCCACGGTTTCAGCTCAATTCTCATTTTTGATGGCTAGCTGAGTGTTCAACAGCTAGCCATCAAAGGATGCACGCCAAGTTTTCACCCAAACTTCAGTATCACGATAGTTTTAGATTAATCCTCTGTGGACAAACTCACAGCGATGAAACTTTACAATTGTGCGTTTTCAGTGTAAGTCTGTTTGTGGACTCACCGTTTGGCTTTCCGGGAAATCCATCTTAATCAGTTTGTGAGCACACTCCTCAAAGTCCAAGCTGCAAAAACAATCAATCTATTAATCAATCAAACAATTGATCACAGGTGTACAATTGTGAGCTCATGCTGGTGTGTTTCTTTTTGTGTCGTTTAATCAATCGGCTTCACTTTTTCATCCTGTTGTCCAAGCTTGTGAACCGTTCTTCAGTGAAACCATGGTAACGAGGTTGCTCATACACAGGTTTCTATAGCTGTCTTTGTGAGCGCACTCTGTGGCCTAATACATTTCCTAGCACTAAACTCTTAACCAGCCTTGAACAGGCTTTTTGAAGGGAGGATTAGTCAGAGTCCTCGCTCCTAAGGTTTTAAATTCAAACAGGTCCTCAGAAAGACACACGCACGCACACGCACACACGCACGCACACACGCACACACGCATGCACAGCCTTAATTATCAGTCCAACTCCATCAAATATAGTGGGAGCTGTAAATAACTGCCAACACCCGCAGAGAAAACTACGTCACTCACTGTATGAATGTGTATTTTTAGGAGTGTGTTCCACCGTGTTTGTGTACCTGGACTGGATAGCGAGGTAGATGGTTCTTCTGAAAGCAACCAGGTTGACTTCTGTCTTATCAAAGATGGTGACTTTCTCGTCTTAGAGGGAGACAAACACAAAGGTCATCTTTAAAAGGGAGCTGATTGGATGTGTTAAATGTGTTAAAATCAGAACAGGAAAAATGTTTAAAAATCAAAATAGTTCAATGTAAACACAATCAGTTCTTAATGAAATGTCACCTGAGTAATTATCGTTCATTAGTGCAATATAGGATTTACATGAACCAATGATGCAAGTAATCTAGTTTAATTGGGGTCACACAGCATGCACTTCACTTTTAATTATACTCAAACTTAGTAATTACTTGCTTATTACTTGTCTTGATGTAACGGTATTAGTTACATCAAAGGTGCCACCAAAAGTGAGTCAGTGACTCATGTTAAAATGGCCACATTCACACATGAAAACAACATATTTACAGTGTGGTACAATAACGGTTCATATATAGGTTACGTATTATTTTTGTAACTCATACATTTGGATAAAGTCCAGGCTAAAAATTTGTGGTCTGGTTCTTCAGTTTGATAGTCAGCTGCAGTTTGCTTTCTTTTAACAACTTTTGCTAATCGGAGCTGAAATTAATTTAACCAAATTAACTAGCAGGTATTTCTGTTTGTGTAACACCCATACAGTTTATGGATGAAGGTTGCTAGCACACTCTTGTTTAGATATAGTCACTCCTGGGCAGGAAAAAAACGACAGCATAGCAGCGCCTAAAATGCTCATTGACTCATTGATGTTATGTTTTTAAATGCTTTACTGTCCGTTCTCCTGTAGCTGCTGTACTCAGAACTATATTTAGTTAGTGCTAATGCTTTTAGTGTAATGCAGTCACAGGAAAAAAATGTATTAAAAAAATTACTCCGCTGCTTTTACTGGCAGCTAATTGTTTTAAATATTCCAAGAGGTAATGAGCCATTCGATGAAAGTCTGGAGGCAAAAAACTCCAAACAAATTTCTCAGCAAGCTGGCCAACTCCTTTTACAGAGCTCTGCTGTGTTTGGAGAAAAAAAGCCTTAAAAGTGAAAATAATCTGGACTGTCCAAGGCATGACAGATAATTGGAAATTACAGAAAGATCCTCAGTACAACAGTTCTGTTAGCTGGTTACACTAAAGCTGAATCTGGGCTGAACATCAAGCTATATTGCCCTAGATATTTGTCTTTGCTTACAGCCCTGGAGTCAGAATCTCCCTCCATTTTCAAGCTTATAAATTATATTTCTGAAAATGTAAAAATAATTTATTATGGAACAGACTTGGGGGTTATTTCATGATACCATCTCTCAAAAAAGTCTTTAGTCTAACTATTTATTATTTGTGATGTTTAAAATAAATATCACTGTGTTATTTTGTCAGATATCAATACAACTGTTTTCACAGGCCAAGTGTTTAAAAAACAATCAAAAAAAGCAGACTGACTCTTTTAGGCAAGAAAGCCTCAGCAGATTAACGTATTTGTCTCACCATCTCCTTCCTCCTCATTCTCATCTTCCTCATCATCGTCGTCATCATCACTGCCATCTCCCTCCTCCCCTGAATCGCTGCTACCCTCATCCAGGATATCTGAAATGATGCACCATCAAACTTTGGTTAAGCTGTAAACGAGCAGACAGGTGATTGGACAGTTCAGAGTGTGATGATTTCTTACCTCTTTTAAGAGTTTTATATTTTTCCTCATTCTCCAGGAAGTCTGGATCCATCTTAAATACATCTAAGTGAACAAACACACAAAGACTGTGTAAACATTTCTGAAAAGTCCCATGACTCCTCCCTTCCTCCCACTCTCCCTCAGGTCTTACTGAGGATGTCCTCGGGGTTGTATTCGTCATCTAGCGGCAGCATGTGAGTGAACTGGTCATCCTCATCCACCAGATCCAGGCCTTCTGGGATTACTGGATGATCTTTGAAACCATCCTTCCTGATAGCAAACATCACCTCTATCATGTACTGGACCCTTTTGTCAATGGTCGACTCATGGAGGACATTCCTAAGACGCTCAAATATGGCTGGAAAGAGAAACAGGGAGAATGTGCATAAACTTTCTGAATTCTGAAATTCAGAAAAATTAATTCTCACAAGTATTTCAAGAGAAAAGAGATGACAACGCGAGGAGAAATAAAGTCTCTTAGCAGTTAATACTGTTGTAATGAAGCAAGAAAACGCCACTTTTTTGTGTGAAATCACAAAGGCAAAAGTAAATTCTCCAGTTTTCAGGGCTCAGCCATGTTTGAAATGGCTGCAATTTAAAGTTTTAAGTTGTTATCATTTGTTGTTCTAATTAAAGAGCTCAGCCTACACCATCACCTCCCACCATGAAGAAAGAGACAGTTATAAAGCTGCTGCTTCAGCGTACCGTTGATTCCTCGAGGGGACACTTCGGTCAGCTTGAGACCACATTCCTTCAAGAAGGAAATGGCGACCTCCACACTGTCATCAGTTGGACGCTCGAGCAGCAGAGTGAGCATCTCCAGACACAAAACCTCGTGGGCCTGAAGGCGAGTGACATCAGAGCAGAAAGGGACAGAAAAAGCACGCACCCAATTAGAATCTGGACGTCAACCCTCGAGCCCTCGGTCAGTATTTAACTTTGAAATCGGGACCTACCACGTTCTGGTTGATGAGATGAGCCACGAACTTCGACGCGGTCAGGCACTGTTGCTAGAAAACAAGATGAAGATTTTAATGCATGACTACTGCTGATAATTACTCAAACACATTTAATATCAGTGTCATAAAAAAGACATTTCTGCCTGTATTTGTTACAGACAATTTAATTTTGTACAGATTGTTCAAGCCTTCAAGAGATCATACTAAAATTATCCACAGCAGGTAGAAACACACTCTGGACTGCGTTCACAAGCTTCCAGCACTGCCAGTTATTTCTCTTATTTAGATCCAGTTTCTTTTTTATCTCAGTAATTTGGACACATGCGGCATCAGTCTGCTCAAATTGGAACATTTCCACCTCTGTCACTTGAGAAAGGACTTTTAGATTCAGACTGATTCTCATTCAAAACCTATTCTCAAATTAATAAACAGAAAAGGAGGCCTATTTTTAGCCTCTTACTCCAGTAATACGCAAAAACAAGCATAAAAAGTAGAATATGCAAAGTCCAACTGATGAAGGTCAAACAGACATTTGAACTGCCTCATGTCCCACCATAACACACATGCTCACAGCGCTTGCTGTTTGTTATAATACTGTAGACAGAAGTTTCCAAAGTAATCAATTTTAGTCATTAATATGCAAATGAAAGCAGCAAGGTGCTCTAATATCTAATCAGATCATCTCCTCCACATGCAGCATCTGTGATTTATATATGATATGCTATTCATGAGTCACTGTGTTTAGCAGTGGCAAGATATAAAAAGTTATATTTTTAATACCAGAATGACAGGTGCATCATTTGGAGGCATCTTATTCTTTGTCTTTATGAGAAGAATGACATGAAGATGACTGTTAAGTGTTATTAATGTTTTGTCTTCTGCTGTAATTTTCCTAAAGTCACTGTCCTTCAAAACACAAAAGTGAGCCTTTGGAAGTTAAACAGACTGCGCACAGGGTCATCCAGCCTCAATAAGTTTCTAAAGTGCTGCAGTGTGTATTGGTCAGATGATCTTGTTTACTAGTCCTGGACTTCAATGTTCAGATGTTATAAGTATCTGGGCGTCTACGTGTGACAGTAACACTTCACTATCACTGTTTGTGGATCACAAATCAACGGCGACAGACAGATGGGTACCTTGAGGTTGCGGCGGTAGCTTCTCCTGAAAGTCAGGATGAGACGTTTAAGGATCAGCTCTCCGATCTGAGGGAACTTTGAGTTGATGATGGCAACGACAGCAGCGTAGACATGAGTGAAAATGGGAGAGGCCGTCTGAGCCTGCAGTATCGAGCGAGCCAGCAGTCCCCTGACAGGCAAAGAAGCAGTTACAGGGAGTGCGTCAGTCACGAAGGTCTTTTTTCACTCTCTTTAATCAATCACGCTAATCTGGAAACTTGAAGCTAATAAGGTGTTTGATGTCTGTGCAAAAATTACAGGCCTCTGCTGCACAAAGCCTTATCGTAAAATGTACACGAATGAATGCATTTTCACTCTCATCCGACAGATACAACAAACTCCATTTGACTTCAAAGGTCATTGAAAATCTAACACTGACGTCTCATTGGTGTGTGTGTGTGTGTGTGTGTGTGTGTGTGTGTGTGTGTGTGTGTGTGTGTGTGTGTTCACCTTCCCCTGACGATATTTTCCTGCAGCAGCTCCTGGATGATGTTGATAATGTTGGATACGTTGACTTTGTTGATAAGACCGTTGATGGACTTCTTTAGAGCTTCCCAGCTCATCCTCTGATAGGCCAGGCTGTATAACAGACAGGGTGTCATCAATTACATGCAGTTCTTTAAATAAACAGCTTTTTTTTTTTTAAACTGCAGTTTTACTGCAGGTACATTTGTAATGAATGCAACTAATCTGATTTGTTTTACTACTGTCTGTTATGCAGTTAGGTGCAGGAACAGTTTATAGTTTGGCATGGTGATGTGTCCAAGTATCACAACAGAATAAAAAGAAAAAAAGTGTTTGAACACTTCTAGTGTATAAACATTTCAAAACATTCACACCTGGACTTGGACTGCAGCTTCCAGTGACACTTTCTAATCTTAGTGTATAGGATTAAAGTACTGAAATGCTCTCTTACCTGCTCTTGTCAGTGATTTGCTGCTGCATCAAGCGCAGCTTAGCGGGAGGAATATAAGCGCCTCCAGTCCTCGTCAGGATTGGATCAAGCTCCTCCTTTTTCTTTTTGACTGGCGGCTCATTGGCCGCAGCTGGTCCCCTGTCAGCCAGAGGGGAAGCGGAGCGACCCCGCCTCCTGTGATCTGAATCAGCCTCTCGATTGGCTCGTCGGTCAAAACGGCCATCTCTGTCATCGCGCCGATCATCATAGCGATCCCTGCAGCAAAGAAGAAACAAAGGAGCAGGTTACTTATTTAAGTAACACTTTTCCTTAAAAGAAAAAACTCTCAGGTCTGAATATGACTTGATTAATCCAGAGAAACCAAATCATATCAACACCGTTATGCTGAATTGGATTTTTAAAGTTTTCGTTTTAGCAGGATTTATAAAAGTTGCCAAGCAGCTGGGAATCTAATGTCTAATAGGGCTGTGCGATCTGACCAAAATCTCATATCCCGATATAAGACATCCATCGTCCGATATCGAATATAAATCACAAAAATTTAACATTTTCTGTCAGTTCTGTGAATCTCGGGCAGCTCGACATGCGTGAAGTGTTTCCAGCTGGGCGTCGTGTAGTCGAGTGTTTTAACTGATTCATGAAACTATACATTTTTAGACATAAGTTGTAACGGCCACCGTTTTCTTTGTGAGCATTTATTACACGGCGTGCTGCGAGGAAAAGCCTGTTCTAACGTTTGAGTCTAAGGTTTATTTTTTAGCACCTGGCGGCTCTTTTTTACTTCTCATCCGTAAAAACACTCTACATACTCTTTCATGTTATTCCGTTTATTTTGAAATGTCTCAACAGGATCTTGAGCTTTATTGTGAAAGGTTTATGTGGAAAATAAACAACCAGACGTGCTACCGTTGTTGTTGCTAACGACAACGCATAAAAACAGCCGCTTGTCCGTCCGTAGTGTGGTTATATTAAATATAAGAGAAAGAGAGAACTTTAAGAAATTAATATAGCCACTACAGTGACCATCAAAACCATGAAAAAATATTGCCGTAAACTTTGTTTTGTGACACCACGAAACAAACGATAGTGTAAAATGAAACAATAGATGCTTTTATATCGTCATCCGATATATATCGTACAGCCCTAATATGTATGTATGTATATATATATAACTTGTTAACCCATATGGACTAAGGGCCACATCGGTGCTAAAATGAACACAAGCCAATCACAAAAGCTGCCTTTACCGTGCATAACGTCTTCTGTCATAACGGTCCCTCTCCCTGGATCGGGATCTGTCACGTCCTCTTGACCTCGACCTCTCTCTTCCTCTGGATCTCGACCTGTCCTGTCCTCTGGATCTTGATCTTGATCTCGCCCTCCCTCTAGATGTAGATCTGTCCTTTTCCCTGGATCTGTTTCTGTCTCTTTCTCTGGATCTATTTTTCTCTCTGGATCTGGATCTGTCCGTATCCCTGGATCTGGACCGATCTTCTTCCTTGGACCTGGATCTGTCTTGCTCTTTGGATCTTGATCTTGATCTCTGGAACAACAAATAAGCCCAGTGACAGCATTATTTTTTTTAAGTTTTCATGTGTTAAAATGATTTGGAACAATCTGAATGCAAGAATGATTTGGACAACACGGAGAACACCAGAGCAGCACAAAACCAAGCTGTCATTTTTAAAAGTTTGAGTTGAGCTGAAAAAGAGAGACAACCCAGCAATGTGAAGTCGGTCTGCCTCAGGTCCTGCATCAAGTAAAAGCCTGTATGCACCTGGGGAGCTCGTGTCTAAGCTGACAGTAATGGAAACAAAGTCCTCTTTGATTTGTGATTCTGTCAGTCAACAAGTTAAATCTTTATTCAGTGTCTTCTTCACTGGATGCACTCATAAATCAGGCCAGCTGACACTAAACATGCTACTGTGTCTTACATCGGTGCCTCAAGCTTAAACTGGGTCCTGTTCTCATGGTAACCATCTCTTCAGACCAAGCAGTTTTTCACACCAGCTGTCCAGAACTGCAGCCTGAATAATCTACTGTGCAACGTGCAGACTAACGCACAGCCACATTTTCAAATGCAACATAATCAAGTAAATAAGCCTCTTCTTCAGGTACTTTATTCAAAACTATTCTGACATTCAAGATCACTTTTAGGCAAGAATAGTAACAAAATGCTTCAGTTCCCATTTCCACACAAAAATACACCAACTGAATAAATACTGTCAGTTCCTGAACTCTTCTTTGGACAGTATCTAAAACATAACATGGATCACTAAACTCCGTTGACCAAAGCATCTGACTGCATTAACTTTTTAAGATTTTGGTGTTTCTGAATTTCTTGTTTTGGCTGGATAATTTTTATTACTGCCGTGAATCTCAACTATTGTTCGGTATAGTTGGGGAAATCAACTTACTTACTCCACCTACTACTAATGGCGTTTCTCACTCCAAACTCAACATTTTTGATTGATGAGGAATTATAATATACAATATATATATTTAGAAATATAAAAAAAGGCTTTCAGCATATGTTTCACCCTCTGTAACTGTCTGAAAGCACCCGATTCTTCCATTTCTACCGTAGTAGTCTGTACATTATGAAATGTGACAGACTAGTAAAAGCCACATTTCTTACTTTGATCTGAGCCACGCTGCTTCGAATCTTTCTCAGTGCTGATGAATGATGTTCATCCTCATCACTGCTGCTGCTGCTGTCTGAACTGCTTGAGGATGGGCTCCTGGAGGGCCTGCGGTCCACAGGACTTGGCTGAGGGGACCGTCGCTCATTGGGGCTTCTTTCAACTGAGCCAGCCTGCTGGGGTCTGCCCGATGCTGGACTAGACTCATTCTCTGAAGGTCCTGCAAAGAGAAAAACAGATCAAGAGCAGTATTAGTATATCCATTCAATATATCCTTCTTCTTCCACTTACCCAATTTAGGGATACTTTGGGGCAGAAGGCAGGGTAGACATCGAACAGGTCACCAGTCTCTCACAGGGCTAACCGGAGACCTATGCTTTGGACTATGACTATTCAATAGCTACGTCATAACCGCAAACTTTGCGAAACTTGTTAATCCATATGTCTGGTGGCCACGTAGGTGAAGGACACTCAAACAACTAAACAAATAAAATGGACACCAGCTAACCACAAAAACGCACATCTATCTGTTACCATTCGTACCATGCACCCTACAGCGCAACCTAATTACATGTTGCACCAATAGATTCTTCTCATGCATTTCAGGCTACTTTTTCACTGCAGTTTTTGAATTTATCAGTGAGAGAATAACAATCATCATCTCAACATAACAGATAATAATTATAGCATCAATATAAGGACTCACAAATGTCAGCAAATTCCTGATGGGAAATTGCCAAAACTTTTAAAATGGACGTGTAGGAATGTACAAAGAAGATGAAAAACTTGAGACAAATATATTTGCCTTTAAAAAAAATGACCACTACAAAACTGGAGGGAAAAGGTCCGTGTATTTTATTTGCTTCTATCAACTGGTACCGAATGAAAAACATGTACACACACCCACACATTAATTTAGACTTAATGTACCAGCACAAACACAACACGTAAATTATGTCGTTAGCGCTACAAAGGTTCACCGCAGAAATCTAAATCAGGTCTAACGGGTGGAAGTACACCAGAGTTCCCAGCAAGGGGTACAGAGAAAATATACAGAAAGACCCAGCTGCTGGATTCAAACCCAGGACCTTCTTGCTGTGAGGTGACAGCTAATGATTGCAGCACCGTATTGCTCAAGTATAACGGATGGAGATTAAAGCGACTCTTATTACAAGAACATTAAGTGTAGGGTTCACAGCAGCATTTACTCACCACTGTTTTCTCTCTGTGCAGGACTGGGACTTCGACTTCTGTCTGCAGAGTCCATACCTGGAAGGGAGGAAAAAAGACAACTAAGACATTCACTTTGATAGGAAAAATGCAGGTTTTAATTAAAGAAACATTTTTTTCTACAAACCCCGTTACATTAGGAAAAAAACATGTTGATGAGTTAATAAGATTTTATGAGACTTTCTGACATAGTACTCTGACACGATTAACGTATTTCTACGAAAGACTCTGTTTACAGACTTGTTGATCTGACATTAGTCTGCTCCAGATAAACTTTACATGAAATCACCAATACTCAATGCAGAACAAAGGATACATTTACTGTATATTAGCCGTTTTGTAAGTGATTAACGATAAAATAAGAGGGACGATGACTTCCTGGTAATGTTTAATCGCCGTACTGAGAGTCAAAAAATTTCATTGCCAACGGACGGAAGAGGTAACAATATGATAACTGGGCATTTCCTGAGGTAAATATTACCAAATGATCAAGTTTGTACGTCTTAATAGCCGATTAAACACATTTTGGGAAGTTTTCTTGAAACGGCAACACCACGCGTTACTAAAACGTCTTTTCAAATCAACTCCTCAGTTTTATCGCCATGTGTGTTAAGCTGAGCTAAAGTTAGCTTGTGTGCTGTCTCGGCTACTGCGATCTAAGCTTCTCGCTACTATTTGCTGTCACTAAAACCTTTAAGATTTTATTTCCTTAACACTTTGACAGAAGGTCTGTCCAGCTAAATTGCTTTGTTTGGGTTTTAATGTCCTTACCATGCAATTTCCCGGCTTTCCTTAAATCACTGTCGTTCGTCTGGCGGAAAACTTCCTATAATAACCAACATTACTTCCGGGTGACAGATCGCTTCCGGATTTCACAATAAACGCAGCTTGTGAAGTTTGGTTTACTGTTTTTGTTGTTGTTATTTTTCTTTTCCAGTTTAACTTTGTTTCAGGATTTAACATTTATAAATAAAGTTGTAACACAAGAAATAAAGTGTATAAAATAAAATAAACACACATGGCCTTTTGTACACATGAAATTTGTTCATTTATTGTTTCATTTTGTTGTTGTTTTTTAATTTTCATGTCCTCAATTGTACACACACAAACTTCTTTTGTGTGTGTACAATTGAGTAAGTACGGGCCAGTTGCTTGAAAACAAGACAACAACTGTAAACAGTTGACTTTTTTCCTCAGAATTCTGGAAAAGAAGAAAAAAAGACGTGCGCACTTTTTTTCCCAGTGGCCCCAATCCTATTAAATAAATATTTTAAACCTTATGTTTAAAATATTTGAAGGAAGTTTATATTCTCCAGCACAGGCCTTCAGACATCAAAACGATTTGAGCCTAAACGGAGGGAATAATAACACATAAAATACAACCCTGTTGGTGTATCCATCACTCTATTGCATACAGAGATGAAAGAGGAAAAAACACATAGTTTCTGAGTTATTTATAGCAGTGTGCTCGGGTTTAAAAGGCCCCCGACGATGACGTAGTCTCCGCGGTACTTAAGCATCTAGCTAGCACTACTAAAGAGGAGCATAAAAGGAGTAACGTGTTTCAGTTCAAACACAAAATTTATAAAAGCTCAACACGCAAACACACACTTGCTAACGGTAAAACTGGCAGAGAAAATAATAAGAGTTAAGTTCACTCAGAGATGGAGAGCAATGTAAGGAAGAGAAGACAGGAAGAATACCAAAAGGCAAGTACTGCTCAGCGGTATTTGATAAAGTGGAAATTTTAAAACCTGCATGTAATGCCCTCTTTTTTTTTTTTGAATGGCATATTAGCTTTGTATATGATATGAAGTTGTGAAACAGTCCAGGAAAACAAACTTAAGTATACTAACTTTGTGTTAGCAGTTGAGTGCAGGATAAACATGTTAGCTAGCAGTAATGGGATTTAAAGTAAAGAACAGTGTGTGTGACTGGGGCACAGAGGCTGTGGTGCTCATGGTCATATTTACGTTACATAAAAGGTAGCAGAGATTCATCTAAATGTAAGTTTATGATTGATTCACAGAATTCCACTAACTTTATACTGTCTATAAAGACGGTATAATAGGGAATGGAAGTCAACTAGGATATCTCATGAAACATCTTACATTTTGTGGGATTCAGTTGTGTAAATTCACAAAGAGCAGCAGGTCAGCTGGTCGCAGCTTGTACGCAAGGAAAATCTATTGAAGCTCACATTAGAAATGATTGTGAGTAGTGATTCTTTTTCCCTCTGAACTGAGCCACGTCACTACAACCACAGCATTAGAGTTCCTCCACTTGCTGAATCCCACTTAGTCCCTCACATTCAGGTAAACAAAAAACAAAAAATGTGTTGAGTTGTGTTCACATTATTTTACTGTTATATATTAACATAGCATGAGATTTAGTTAGCTTTGCACAACAGTAGCTGGTAGAAATGTCCTTCAAAGAGCTAGTTTTTTCTTTCTTACACGGAGTACATTTCACAGCCTGATTTTACTGATTTTCTTTTATTTGAGTAAAACAATTGATCGGTACTTAACTTTAACACAAGTATCTGTATTTTTAACTAAAGAATGTCTTTGCTTTTGCCACATCTGTTTATTTCCCAACCAAGGCCTGTGCTTTGGTGAGGGAGCTCTTCAAGATTAGAAGATATACAATCTTGTGGTTTCTAACAAAACCAACTTTTGGTCATGTTTCTTTACTTCTTGCTGTTTTTATACACCCATATAAACTGATGACTCAACAGAAGCTTGATTCCAGATGTAAGCATAGCTGCCTTCCAAGCAGTTGACCCGGGTTCGATTCCCGGCCATCGCAGCTTCATTTTGTGACAGAGCAATTAGGGAGGAAAACAAACCTGTTTAATGTCAGAAAGAAGACGATAGTATACAATAAATGGGTATTCAAAGTAAAATAACAATTTATTGTAAAAAGATTTTATTGATTTTCTTTTACTTGAGCAGAGAAGTTGAATCAGTACTTTTTAAACAAAACTATCTGTACTTGTGCTTAAGTAAATCCTCTCAATATCACCAGATGCCGTGTTTCCTCCTTTGAGAAGCTCTGCTCAGCCTTTACTGCAGTCTCCTCCAGTTGTTTCTTATTTTTGGGTCCTTCTGCATTTAGTTTTGTATTTAATAACTAAATAGCACAATCTGCTTAGCTGATATCAGGTGATTGAGTTGGCCATGGAAAGATTAAGGTGGAAAAAAGGTGTTTTACTAAGTGTGCAGAACCTGATGATCTGTGAGTAATACTTCTTACTGGCCAGTAATATTGAGAGCTTAAAAAGAAGGCAATTTGACTTCTTTAGATATTTTGAGGATGTTTCACTTATCATCCAAGAGGCTTTGTCATTTATAGATCAACTGTCTAGTTTTGTCTAGTTTTCTAGGGAGGGCTGTCCCTTTGGAGGTGTCATAACCCACAAAGATGGTCGATCATAGTGGACATACACGGCCTCATTTACTGTTCTCTTAAACCAATTGTCATTGTCCAAAATGTGAACACTGGGATCCTGGGAAGCGTGTCCTTTCTTAGGTGTTGCAGGTGTGCCTCGGAGTCTTGTCCTCCTGTGTTGCATTTGTGGACACGTCTACGGCATCCACTGTTTAAGTCTATTCACATTTATGTGACATCAACAGCTCACATGATGGCGGGGTGGGGCAAGGTCTCACAGAGGTTTCAGTTGTCGGCCAGGTGATGGGAATGACTCACATATTTTTCACACCTTTGCTCATGTGATGACTCACATTACCAATAGCAGGTTAACATCCCTAGGAAGTACATCGATTTTTATATACACAGCGCCCAGTTTCAGTCTCAAATTAAACAGACTAACGTCATTTTAAACATAAGGATAGGAATCCTTTGCAGTCAATGACTACTTGAAGTCAAGAACCCATGGACATCAGAGGTGGGAAGCAACGAAATACAAATACTTAGTTACTGTACTTAAGTAGAATTTTCAGGTACCTACACATTGACTTTTTATTTTTCTGATAACTTCTAACTTTTACTCCTTAAATGTTAACATGGATATCTGTACTTTTTACTCCTTTCATTTTCACAGCAGGCCCGTTACCTTATGTTTAACATATTTGAGGGAAGTTTAAATTCCCCAGCACTGCAGGCCTTAAGACATCAAAGTGATTTGAACCTAAACGCCTGGTCGCAGCTTGTATGCAAAGAAAATCTCTTGAAACTCACATTAGAAATGATTGAGTAGTGATTCTTTTCCCCTCTGAGCTGAGCCACTACAACCAACCTTTGAGTTCCTCCACCTGCTGAATCCCAATTAATTCCTCACATTCAGGCAAAAAAAAACAAAAACAAAAAACCCCAAAACTTTGGTGAGGGAGCTCTGCAAGATTAGTAGGATTTGACAGAAGATAAACAATCTTGTGGTTTCTAACAAAACACATTTTTGGTCATGCTTCTTCTCTTCCTGCTGTTTGTATACACCCATATAAACTGACGACTCAACAGAAGCCTGATTCCAGATGTGTTTACAGCGATGGTGGTATAGTGGTAAGCATAGCTGCCTTCCAAGCAGTTGACCCGGGTTCGATTCCCGGCCATCGCAGCCTCGTTTTGTGATGGAGGAAAGAAAGTAATTTTATATCAGAAAGAATACGATGGTATGTAATTAATGGGTATTCAAATTTAAAAAAAGTTTGCGTTGCCTTGAAGTAGTATTACTTTATAATTATCATATTAAAATAATATGACGTTCAGTTAGTTTGCACAGAAACAGCTGGTAGAAATGTCTGTCAAAGACCTACTTTTTACTTTCCTACTCAGATTACATTTCACAGCCTGATTTTATTGATTTTCTTCTACTTGATTAAAGAAGTTGAATCAATACTTTTAAACACAATCTTTTAAACAAAACTATCTGTCCTTTAGTAAATCCTCTCGATATCACCAGATGCTGCGTTTCTTCCTTTGAGAAGCTCTGCTCAGCCTTTACTGCAGTCTCCTCCAGTTGTTTCTTATTTTTGGGTCTTTCTGCATTTAGTTTTGTATTTAATAAATAAATAGCACAATCCGAGTTGAGATCAGGTGACTGACTTGGGCATTAAAGAATATCCCATTGCTTTCCACTGAGAAACTTGTTTTTTTTTTTCAGCATGCTTTGGGTCATCATCCATTTACACTGAAGTGCTGTCTATAGAGTTTGGCTGAATCTGAGCACAGGGTTTAGCCCTGTACACTTCAGAATTTATCCTGCTTCTTCTATCAGCAGTCACAGTGTTAGTAAACACAAGTTGCCTGGTTCCAACTGGAATTCCCAAGCATAATTCCCAAACAATTTATGCAAATCTTAAAAAACAATCCCCAAAGTAAAGCTGATTTCCTACACTTCAATCACATCTTAATTGTTTGTTTTCAAATACACTGTGCTGGTGGCAAAATTACAAAAATATTGTCTTTGTCAGGCAAATTTTCAGCTTGTCTGTCTAAATATCGAGTATTTATGGGATCCTTCTGAGGTCCACACACAAACACACGGTACACCACTCCTCTGTACTGAAAATAAATACATCTTTATTTTCTCATCTCTATAGAGTGTCCCCTCCTTGCATCCCATTTAAGACATCAGTACAAAATACACATAATCATTATTAGACATTAACAGAAATGAGTAGACACCCACAGTCCGACATTAAAATGAATTAGAAGTGTGTGAAGGATTTCTCATCAGCGAGCACAGAGAGAACGTTTTCTGCAAACACAAATTCAGTAAAGTCTGAAGAGAATCAAAGGACAAATACCAGTTTAATTCATACCAGTTTGGACTGGACTAAATATTTATGCCACATGACAACATCTGAGCCACGTGCTCAATGATTATGTTGATGCTAAATGTTGCTGAAAGCTTCACATGACTAGGGAGTGCACCTTGGACCTTAGATATATTGTTTCCAAAGACAAAGGACGTACGTCCATACACACAAAGATCAGCTTTCAGGACGTAAGTTCAGTCCTAATGCAAGTATGCGTGGAAGTTCAAAGTAATCACGACAAGATCATAAAGCCAACGACATGACTTAAAAATAAAATAAAACCTAATGTTTAGGCCGTGGATGCCTCAAACACATTCAGCTCCCACATTTACATTTGTATTCATCAATAACTAATGGTACATGCAGAAAGCTGAGCGACCACATAAACAAAGGCTTTAATGCTAAAGAAAACAGGTTTGCCAACTGGTTATTAATGCTTCTGTGATCAAGCAGAAGATTCAAATTTCCCAGAATAAAAGCAGCAAGTTTCAGGTTTATCTGTATTAAGACATGCGGTTTGCATTGATCACAACAAGATATCCACAGATGAGCTCCGTATGATCAAAAATATGTTTACATTATTGCACAAGTGAAACTAACATGCCAACGCAGCTAAATCTCACTAAGCTCTTCCCTCTGACTTGCCAATACATCATCATCCACATCATCATCACGGTCCCCATGACAACTTACAGAAATCTCTGTCATCTAGAACGTAAGCATCTCATGACTTTGCACGCTGACTCCACCTGCTCGAGCATGATCGACATAAAGAAATAAACCCAAACAAAAACACTTGAAGCAAAGACTCCTCGATTTTACAGGATGCTTTAGCTTAGCTTTGCACAAAGACTGGAAAAAGGGGCTAGCTGCTGGTGTCTCATCCAAAGAGAAACAAAACACCTTTTCTCGCAGCTCCATAGCTGTCAAATACAAATGCTTGTTTTGTGTTTTTTGTTTGTGTTTTGTTAAATAGCTGGAGGCCATGACAGCAAGGTTATCCATATAAACAAAACTTAGTGTACTCTAACATAAAATGGGTTATTATTAAAAGTACTGTGATTGGAGTTAGGTTGTTCAATATCTTTGATGATCTGATGAGCAGGAGGCAACACACAACCAGAAAAAGAAGAGCAGCAGGAGGACTATGACGACGATGATGGAGGCGATGATGATGCATCAGAAACTCTTAAATGTCTACTTAAACCCTTTTTAAGCAATTAAGGTGAAATGTGCATGGAATGAGTCATTTTAAGGTGGAAAGAATTCAGCACTATTATTAAAGATTAAGGAATGCAGATCTTTACAGTCTCTAACAGTGTACAGCCTAATAGTTGTTAGGGCATTTTCCTTGTTTTTAAGGCTCAATTCTGCCTAATTCAATAATAGAAAAAAAGTCTCCTTGAGGATAAATATCCACTTTCTGGCTCCACCCCAACATTGTGTAGGACCAAAGAGTTTCACCTGTGGCGTTCATACCATAAAGAAATGTTTCAAATGTTTGTTTAGGGGGCTTAGAAGCAGCTGCTTCATGTTTAAAGCGTCCAGCTGATTTAAAAAAAAAAACAAAGCAGCTCCACGATGTGACAAAGTGAAACAGAGTTGAAGTCAGAAGCAACTGCTCTTCAGACATGAATTATTTTATATACTGCTGAACAGCCCGGGACTAAAATGCTTCAAGCGCCCCTGTTGTTCTTGTTTTTCCCCACCTTTCCTTTAGGTCTGTTGTATAGCTTATGTGTGAACTTGTAAGGTTTGGAAAGTTACTAAGATTAAAGTTCACATGTTTGTTGCTCATACGGTTCTTCTGTTACTGTCTAACACACTGGCCTCCCTGACAGCTGTCAGAGGACAAGTAGCTGGAAACAGTTTAGACAGTGGAAAGAGAAGCTGCAGGAATGTGCAGAATGAGTAAATACGATGTCATCTATAATATATAAAAATTTGTATGTGTTTTAAGAAAAAAAAAAAAAAACACACTATGTAAACATATTCTAATAGATCCCCCAAAATAAAATTATGAGTCTATATTATGAGCATAACATGGGCTCTTTGAAATTGAAAACTTTAAAAATACTCAGATACATAATGCCCAGAAACAGTTTTCACTGCTTTTTTTTGTTTTTAAACAACTAAAAATATTCCCAATAAAGGTCCAGGGAGAATTCAGAGTAACCAAGGTGCCGTTTCACTTTCAGATTTATTAAATTTCATTTTTCACTGCTGTGATCAGCAGAAAATTAAGTTAAATTAATGCTCATCGTGGAACAGAAGCAAAAATTTCAGACGTTCTAGAAAATTCAAGAGCTTTAAAAAAATAAAAATAAAGCAGGAAGAGAGGAAATATACCCAACGGCCACTTCATTAAACCCATCTGCATAACACTGCTTTAGGTGCCCATCATTGTAATTAAAACAGCTCTGACCCACGGGGGCATGAACTCCGGGATGTTCTGTGGTATCTGGCACCAGGACACTGACACCAAATCCTTTTCTGCTGTTGTTGTTTGGCTGTGGAGTGCAGCCTAGTTTATCCTGGCAGTGTTTGCAGTGCACTTGTCACAACGTCCTCGCTGCACCGAGATGAGCGGTGGTTCTAATGTTGTGGCCGACTGGGCTGAACTAACGCTTTAACTGCTGAGGTTTTGAACACTGATGCCACAGTTGGTTACATTCAGTAATCTTACATTGTTCTTTGAAGGTGATCACGGACAAGATCATTGTGATTAGTATTATGTGCAGCTGCACAGTTCAGCTCTATGATTTCTTTAAATACAATTATCCAAACATGTCTTCTGCTAGTGTCATCTGATTTCCTGCTGGGATCAGAGGAGATTTGACAGAACTGGGATTAGTAGTGGTCATACTGGCAGGTGTGAGCAAACTAGTATACTAGTATAACTAGCATAACTAGCAAAAGTGGCAGTGGTTGTAGTTAGGTGCGTCTGCTGTTTGGTCACAACAGTTTGGGAAGGGAAGAAGGGATGTCGTTGATGTCTCTGGGTGCCATAGCCAAAAAGCATCAGACCACCACAGTAGATGCAACCAGGTGGGGGCGGGGCTATTCACATACAGGTGATGTTTCATCATCAGTGTTAGAGACGTACAGTGTACCAGACACACATTGTGTTCCACAGTGTTACGCAGCTATACAGTGATACAGACAGACAGTGGTGTCTCTCAGGCTGTGATTGAAAGGGGCGGTGCTCTGCTGTTGCTGTGACTACACGGGGGGTTGCCTGGCGGGTAGCGGTGACGGCCGTGGTGAAACGGCAGCCAAGAGCTCGCTGAAGATCTCCCGTCGCACCTCTTGCGCCACACTCTCTCGAATCTGGAAAACAAGAATCAGAAGAGGTGAAAGTGCTTAAAAACTTGACCTGATCCCTCAGATTGTTGTGGAGAATCCTCCTTTAATTTAAGCTTTTAATGCAAAGACACCTTATATAATCAGAAAACTGAGTACAACATTTTATTGTTATCTAGCTTTTATATCTCTGGAAATGTTGAGCACAGGGGGATAAGATAAGGTGTGAAAAGAACTGACGATTTTAAAAGAATCTCCTAAAAATGAGAAGAAATATGAAATGAAAGATAAGACGAGTCAAACTTAGGGAATAACTCTTGGTGGAGCCACTGTAAAGAAAGGGTTTATAGGACAACTCCACCCACTGCAATCAGCAACTAGCAGCAGATTATCTGCCATGCTAACGCTGTTGGAAATCAAATGAAAATGACTCAGTTTTTATATACGGTGTTTTATATGTACTGCAAAGATTTATGATTTTAGCGTATTGATGGGCAGTAGGTAGGAACCTGATGGTGTCATAGTATCTGATCTAGATAGGAACCTACAAGGTGAGTGAAGGAGAAACGCTCAGTGTATCTAAGAGACACAGTGTAACTAAGAGAAGTTTCACCCGATCCAGCTTTATTAAAAATAGAAGTTTTAAGCCTAATATTCAAAATAGAGAGTATTTCTGTCTCCTGAATCCAAACTGGGAGCTGGTTCCACAGACGAGGGGCCTTAAAACTGAAGGCTCTCCCTCCCATTCTACTTTTAAATATACCAGGAACCACAAGTAACCCTGCAGTGAGAGAGTGAAGTGCTCTTTTGGGGTGATACAGTGATATGATCTTTAAGATAAGATAGAGCCTGAATACTCAAGACCTTGTATGTGAGGAGCAGGATTTTGAATTAGATTCTGGATTTAATAGGGAGCCAATGGTTGCTCAACTCTTGACTGTGTAGCCAGAAACAAAGGAAACAAACAAACAAACAAACATCTTTTGTTCGTGGTCTTTGGTTCCATGGACAAAAAATGTTTTATGGATATTTGCTGCTTTTCTCTGTAAACTGAATAGTTGGAGACAGAAAACGAAAGACTTTTGTTTAAATTTACATCTACTATTGTAGCCTGACTCCTGGATTCCTTGTTACCGGATGTGAAGATACAGGACACGTGTGTAGTCCAGAATGCCTGCTCGATGTTAAAGGACTATTTAAACCGCCTTCTATGGATTTGTGACTACTCCGCCTCCAAGCCACGCGCTGCTTTGTTTGTTTTGTTGTCGTTGTCATTTGGTTTGGTTTTCCATGTACAACACACACACGTCACACTTGCTAATGCATTCATGCATCACTTCACACCCCTTGCTACTGACTTATTATTGACTTTAATAAATATTTATTAATCATTGTTAAGCCGAGAGTGCAATTACAGTCTCTGGTGAGACCTACGAGCATCTGTAACTTCATTTGTAAATGTTTTTTCCTCTATAAACATAATAACAGAAGCAGCAACACTGAGTCAACAACATTGTTTGGGCAGCTGGTCCTCGCGCTTAACAAAGAGGAAAGCTACGATATGTCGGGCAGGAATTCCAGAGTGTGATCCCAAAAAGTTGAGCTGCAAATGAATTTCCTGACCTCAATCTTGGCTTCGAATAAATTGCTTTAAACCATTACCTCTTTGATGAGCTGCTGCAGGCTATCCACTCTGACTTCCCCCGCTGCTCCTTCCTCCACCTCTGGTGCTTCTCCTCTGCCACCTCCTCCTGCTGCTAATGCTGCTCCATCACTGGCTCTCTCCCCCTCCTCAGTTTCCTCAGTGTGTACGTTGGGTCGAGGAGGGGGCGCAGGGGTTATATTAATCGATGCCCGATACATTCCTTGCTTCTGTTTGCCATCTCCTCCTCCTTGATCTTCTCTCACTGGACTGACTGACCTCGGGGAGGGGTTTGTGTAGGAGGAGTGGCGGTCAGAGCCGATCTCTGACTGCAGGAAGAGCTGCTCTCTGAGGAGGTCTGACACCTGGACAGATAGGAAAGACGGGCAGGAAAAGGTTAAGACATTAGTATTTTCAGCTTTATGTAACAAAAACATTGCGTGTGTGTGTGTGTGTGTGTGTGTGTGTGTGTGTGTGTGTGTGTGTGTGTGTGTGTGTGTGTGTGCGCGCGCGCGCTGACCGGCTCCATGGCTCTCAACGCAGAGGCGGTGGACAGACTTTCAACACTGAAGTCTCTGTGAAGACCCTGAGGAAAAGAACAATGGCAGTATTACAACAAACTAATATAACAGGCCTTCTGCCTTTTCTCTCAGAATCAGTTGACAATTTTTGTACAAAATTATTTAGCAAAAACATAAAATATTATGTTTATGCTTCAGTATCATGGAATATATCGTAGTTTCAGTAGCAAAACTGCACTGATTTAATGACTTTTAATGGGGTAAACTTTGAAGTGCTGTATCCTCATGTGGCTTAGGTGGCTGGTGAAAACAAGTCACAGCATATGAAAGGCCTCCTTTTTAACTATATATTTATACCAGCCTAGCTAATTCTGAGGGGGCCGGTGGGGACTTTTTAGCCCCACGTCCTTTGTTGTGTCGCTGTACTTTAGTACTCTTCCATTACACTTTTCTTTTACATATATTTGTGCCATTTTACAGATCTGATGTTTCAGGTGTTTTTTCCCCCAGAATTTAACACAAAAAGCATGACAATAGCTGTTTTACACAAATCCTCTGGTGTGCATTTACTCTGTGCTGCGTGCGGTGCGTCAGCTCCAGTCTGTCTTCCAGCTGCTGTTCGAGCTCCTGCAGTTCCTCTCTGACCGCTGACCTCAGAGATTGAAGCTGCTCCAACTCCAGCCTGCAAACAAACACACACAAACACACTCTCCAGGTTTGCTTTGCATTGCGGTGTCACGGCACCGTCACATTTCTGTTTGCTTTTGTGAGTCACCTGTCAGCAGGGCTCAGGTGATTGTAGACCGGAGCCTGCTGTCGGATGATTGCCAGCTCCAGATCCATCATCTGACTGCGGAACAAGTTCAGGCTCCGCCTCTTCTGCTGAAACTCTGCCAAAGTCTAAAACCAGAGACGGGCGCACAGTGAATCACACATTTACTGATAGTGACAACGGTCTGCTCCAGCGCTTTCTGGTTGGAAGAACAAGCACTGAAAACTAAGAGTGTGTAGGTTTTCAGTCATGCAATGGAAAATATGTAAATATGGAACACAAGGTTCTTACATGTAAATAATGAGCCAGTAAAAAAAACCCAAAAAACACTTGCTGCTTTCAGTGGAATCGAAAAGCAACATTTAAATACTGAAGGCTATATCCGGGAACAAACACTGTTTTATTGATTTAACATACAAACGTTCTATGTGGCCAAAATAGAGAAAGCTACGCAGGCATCAGAGGAGATGACGGTACCTGGTGATTAGGCAGAGTTGCTCTGGGCTCACTGAACATGTCTGGAGTATCGGCTCGGTTCTAGATGAGGAGAACAGCGATAACAACATAAGAAGGGAAACTCCGAATAAGAAGAAGAACTACAAACTCCAGACTAAACCTTAATTAACAGGGTGATAAGACAGTGTGACTGAGGAGGACTGACCAGACTCTGAACTGTTCCCCGGATCTCATGCAGGACTCTCCTTAGCTGCATCTCTGTGCTAGATGGGCTCTGGCCGGGTCCTGGACCTGGAGCATTAGCATCACGAAGCCCTGGATGGAGGTTGTGACCTGGGCTAAGGGCCAAACCCATGCCTATGTGGAAGCCAGGAGGAGGAGCCAGCCCTGGATGCAGACTGTGTTCTGGGGACACTGTCGGATGGAGATGGGTGTGGTGGGGAAATGACAGGTACGGGTTGTAGCCTTGATGACTAAAGTAGGGCGAGCCAAACTGTGAGCCTTGAGGAGGGAGCTGGTAGGGTTGCTGGTGACTGTATTGATGGTTATAGACCGGGTGATACATTCCAGAAGGTCCAGGATGCAAGTGACCCGAAGGGATGTGGTGAGGAGATGTGGGAGTTGAAAGAGGATGCAAGTTGGAGATGCTGTCATGCTGGGGGCCTGGGGAAGTTGAAGGCTGAAGGAGACTGGTTAGACTACAACGGTGGTTCACTGAAGGGCTGTGGTGATGGTGGAGGTTAGGAAGACTACCGTGTAGATGAGGAGGGGTGTACTGCAAAGCAGGGTTCGACATGAAGGGATGTGAGCTGGAGTTAGATCTTTGATTAAGATTTGGACTGGGACAGGGGTATTGAGCTGAACGGTGAGAATCAGAGAACAGATTCTCCTCTGGATTCAAACTTTGCTGGTTTCGGTAGGCATTCATGTTTTGCTGGAAGTGGCCAGGCTGCTGCGGATTGGACGACAAATCTGGAACACTCTGGGTGCTCCAAGATTCGGCATTTACTCCTGATGGCCAATCAGGAGGAGGGCTGGGGCTTTGTAGGGAATAGGATGGCCGCATCAGATACCGAGGTATGGGCTTAGGTGGAAAGACAGCTGGTGATTTTTTTTTGGAGCTAGATGAGCAGGCAGGATTTATGATCAGAGTTGACAGGCAGTTGGTTGGTTCTTCCTCCACTTCTTCCTCTTCCTTCTCCTCTCTTCCGTCTTCTTCTTCTTCCTTGTCCTCAGGCTCAGGGGTGTATTTAAAGGAGTACTTGGGCTGGGTGCAGGACGCCAGGCCTTGCCCAAACTGGATCCTGACAGATGATACAATCTTGCAGGGCGAAAGGAGTGAAGAGGGCAAGGAAGAGGACCTCTGCATGGAGATGCCACGTCTCTGGGAGGCTGTACGGTTCGACTGTTTGGCTCGGTCTAAAGCACTATGGACCAGAGAAGCTGGAGCCACAGGACAATGTGATTCAGCTTCATCCAAGAACACAGGCTCTACTTTGACTTTGTTCTCACCACTCGTTTTCTCTGTGGATGTATCTGTGTCTCCTTCAGTTTCTGTCGGGTTCTGAGTGTGCTCTGGTCCTTGCTCTGAATCATGTTGGGGTTCCTTTGACTCTGGCTGTGCTTGTTGTTCTGCAGCAGGCATACTCTGAGCAGACTCAGGCTCTGGATCAGGATCAGGATCAGTCCGGTCACATCTCTCAACATTCTCCTTACCCAAAGTTTCATCTTGCTGTACTTCTACTGGCCTGCTCCTGGGCAGATGGTGAGCTGTGTACTGTGGAATCTGCTCTGAAGTCTCTGTATCCATGTGCTCTTCCCTGGAGCAGTTACTTCGATCCGACTCTGCAGCTTCACCTGGCCTCGCCTCTTCCTCTCTACCATCTGGCAGGTCAAATGCTGGCTTGTCCATTGCAAGGGGAGTAGCCACGTCTTGTGAAGGGTGCGACGTCACAGTGGTCTCGCTGTCACAGCTGTCACTACTCACCTGCACCTGATTACAATTAATTCAAATTATACTTAAATCCCAAATAATCATAAATATTGAAAAATATATAACTAATAGTGAAAGGGTATAGTATTTCCCCACAATGAAGAGGAGTAGAAACATAAAATACAGCATTACAAAATCAAATTCTCAGGTTACAGTGACTAAATTTTTGTGGTTGCAATTTTCTGATGGTTGCACTTTTGAAATGTGCTCTGCAGTAATCTTTGTAATCCAAAATTCCCATGTGCGACCAAAAGACGTATTACTTGCACACGTTTTAGTCTCCAATTAGAGTCAAAGTCATTAGAGCTGCTATTTTATTCAATCAGGACACCTTGATTTATATTGGTGCTTTCTTACCACTGAATGCTCAGTTCCTACTTGCTAAATCTGATTTATGTTAGATTACATAGGAGTACTTTTTTTTTCTTTAAATAAGAGAATAAAATAAGCGTTCTAGGCCACATTTGATTACGCTGCTTGTGATTCTTCTCCTGCTTTGACTAAGTTTTGTCTGGTTTTTCATGATTCATTTCAAATAAGTCTGAAGGTGACGGTCATGAAAAAGAAAAATAGGAGGGATGCACAGAAGAGACTTAAAAAAAAAAGAATGAGAAACAAACAAACAGACCTTAAGGTGGCTGTTGAGATCAGCAGAAGGCTCCTCAGCATAGCCGCTGCTGTCAGACTGTAGGCTGTCTCTCCTCGAGAGGTCTACTAGAAAGAGAGAAAGGGGAAATAAACAGCTTTATTTCTTCCTGCATTACCCGATCTGTCCTGCAGGTGGCAGAGCAGAATCATTCATAGAAAACATGTTAGCGTGCAACAAGAAGCTGTGTAGAAATTCTATGTCTAAAGGAAACGAGATTCTTAGTTCATACCGAATAAAAACACATTAAGATGGAAAGAAAGACAAGGCTTTTAAGTGGATCAAAGCAGATAAAGAAGGGCTGCAGGAAGCTGCTGAACTCTGAATTTTAATTGGGGGAAAAAAACGACACTCCACTGGTTTGTTGCATGATTTACTACCAAGCAGTTAAAGAATTTAAAACAAAACTTTCTGACGTTCTGTTAGAAATCCTATAAATAAAAAAGCCCCACCAATTTTTTCCCCCCATTTATAATGAAAGAGTTCTTTTAAGATTTCAACAATGTTTTTCTATGAGATCTTATCATGTTGCATATTTAAAGCATCATCAGATTCAAGCATCAATAGGAGTGTTTGATTTGGAACTCCAGTGAACTATATATAGTTTTATGTACTCGATCTGGCTAGTTAAGGATTAAAAGATGGGCTCGCACTTCTTACAAACAATGGTGTGACTATATGGACAATGAAGATAAACAACAATGTTCATAACGGGCTCTAACAGAATCCACCTTAACAGGGAGTCGGTGTTAATGACAGAAAAGTCCACAGATATTTAGACAATAAAATGTTAAGAAGTGAAATTTCAGCCGTGGATTTCTTCAAAACGTCATTTTCAAGTAAAACGATCTAAACCAGGGGTCTCAAACTCCAGGCCTCAAGGGCCGGTGTCCTGCAGGTTTTAGATCTCACCCTGGGTCAACACACCTGAATCAAATGATTAGTTCATTACCAGGCCTCTGGAGAACTTCAAGACATGTTGAGGAGGTAATTTAGCCATTTAAATCAGCCGTGTTGGATCAAGGACACATCTAAAACCTGCAGGACACCGGCCCTCGAGGCCTGGAGTTCGAGACCCCTGATCTAAACAATGAAATTTTTGTATTATTCAAACGTATCTTGGTGAGTGTTCCACAAGGAATGAAATGCATTCAGTCAGTCAGCCCTCACAGACACAGTACACATTTGCATTTTACTGAAAAGCACTGAATACAAACATGACCATCTGCTTGCTTAAAGGAAAAATGCAAGTGAAACGATAAGGTCACTCAGAAACTCAAGTCAGCGCTCACCTCCCGATCTAGACGTCCTGTGTGGGTTAGCCTCGTCTTCGTTAATCTACAGGACAAAAACAGGCTGAGTTTTAGGAGAAAGAAAGAACTGAACAGAGTCCTTCCCCTAAATAAAAGCTCAGGCTTTTTACCAACTACTCCGCTTCACTGAGCAGATTCAGGCAACGTGTGTCAACAAGCTCGTTTTTCTAAAGCTGCAAAGACCAGTGGACACGGGTTCTCATCTACCTGACACCCATGTGTCCCTTTTCTGTCTTCAAGAGTTTTTTTGTTTTTTTACCCCCCCCCCCCCCCCCGATGACGTAAGCTGTTGTGAACAGCTGGTTCTGAGGTCTAAAGTATAGCCTAAATATGCATAAAATTTCACTTCTGCCAGCGTATTACAGTAAGTAGAGGATTTTTGTCTTTATTTGCATGAATTTGAATCCTAGAGTATCGTTCCAAGCCATGCCCACTGGCTAACAGCCTACAAGGGAACCAGTCTGTGAGAACCGACAGCATACATGTAAATGTGAAATGGCTTTGGTAACCTGGGACTAGGGCTGGGCCATATTATACCGTTCACGGTAATACCGGTATAATGTTAGGCAACGATAGGAAAATGAAATATCGCGATAGAATGGGAGTAAAACGCGCATGCGCAGTGCCTTTGTTTTCATACGCACATGGCCGATTGTTGAGTGAAACAGATGAACCAGAATTGGTTTGTAAAAATGGTGCAACTTCCGTGATGTGGAACTGGTTTGGTGTTTGTCCGTCAGATACACGACAAAGCACATTTTTTTGCAGAACATGCAAGCGGCCGTTCTAAGATGCTCTTAAATCTGGGAGTAATCTGGGTCCTAAACTCCGTATGCTTCAGGTCAAACAACACTGCAGCATCACTTAGAGTTAAAAACTGTCTAAATTATTTCATCTTTAATAAAACGATCAGCATTGCTGCTTTACCAGGTGTAACTATAAAGTTTAACTTCCAGGCATCCATGAAAACAAAAGTTATTACATTTAACGGAGTTAGAAGTTAGCAGGAAGCTAGCGGAAGTTAGCTCGCTAGTTTTGCTAGTTACCTAAGCATGATATTGCATGTTCTGACAGAGAGATTTCTGAAAAAATTCAAACGTACAGCTCTGCTATCACTTCCAACATAAATGAAGACAGGAAACTAAACAGCAGTGACGTTTGTAGGGTTACTGAAGTTTGGCTAGCTGGTATATAATGATGTGCTACGTGATCGCTAGCGACACAGCTATGTTAGCATAACATAAACAGTGAAGCTGGAGGACGAACACTAACACTTTTCCACTTATAAAAGTTAACGTGAAGGTTCTTCATGGTTAGAGACAAATGCAATCGCATGGCAGGATGCTGTAAACGGACCAAACTTCAGTCAGGAGAACAACTGAGATAATCCATCCACAATACGAGGTTAGTCATTAATATACTGCAACAACATGGGAATAGAGCAGCTGCCAGAGAATTCAACATTAATGAATCAATGGTACAGAAGTGGAGGAAGCAAGAAGAATGAGTTTAATAAAGTTTGATTTATCTGACTGCTTTGTTTCGCTTAATGTGCCTTATAATCCCGTGCACCTTATGGTCCGAAAAATGCGTACTGCACACTGCAGTTTAATGTTGCAAAGCACCTCTTTTTAACTTCAGTGGATATTATACATGGTTATGCTCAGGATATGTCAGCCCATTTCTACTGGAAATGCCTTTTGGTTAAACTTTCAGCAAGGAATTTGCATTTGCACTGTTACATTTTTATAAAGCTTTAATGTACATAAAAACCAGCTTCTTGTTTAAGTGAAAATAAATGGAAGGTTGTCTTTTTGCGCTAGTAATGTTGTGGAGTTGTATTTTGTCTCGCATCAATTATATCGTCGGTTATATCGATATCGCAAATTTTCAAATATATATCGTGATAAATATTTTTGGCCATATCGCCCTGCTCTACCTGGGACACCATCACAAACACAGGAACAGCTAAATAGTAGTTGGTGACAACATTGTAACATGCCCATGGAAAGAGGTCACCCACTAATTTGACCAAGGAGTATGAAGCCCCCAGAGAAACCCGTACCTCCTCTATTTCAAAAGAGTCTGCGTTTTCTGTGCGAAGATGTGCCGGCCGTGGCGGAGCCAGGGTGTGAGGAGCTTTCTCTGGGGTGGAGTTTCTTTTCTCCACCTCTTTAACCACCTGAGTGCCTTCCCCTGTTCCCTGGTTGGTTGACTGAAGGTCTGGGTCGGTGGTGTGCTGTTCAGGTCTGATGGGAAGTAGAAGTTAGTCAACTGAGAAGTAACTGGTAGAATATTTTGTTATTCAGTTATTTATATAACCTTAGCTTGACGTCTGAGCAAACTGGGACAGTGGGAGCTTATGTATGAGTACTGCAGCTTTGGATGCATGGATTCAAGCTGGCAGTGAAGTTTCATACTTCATGAAGAGTCTGATATCGGTTATTAATAAATACATGAGAGAGATTAACAGCAGCTTACGTGTTTTGAATTAAAACACTGATGCTATGAGTAGCACCAGGATGCTAATATGACAAAAATTACATCCCAAATTTGAGGTACTTTACAAATATTTTTCTTCTGTGTGATTCAGTGAATAATACATTTTAAGTCATTCAGAGGAATAGTTTTAAATGGAAACTTTCTTGTTAGTCATTCTAGTCACTTCTATTTATAAACCCAATTACAAAAAGGGTTCATACTCTGTATGTAAATAAAAGTAGAATACGTTGACTCACAAATCTCAAACTCATATTTTATTCACTGTAGAAGATAGCTAATGTTTGCACTGAGAAATTGTGGCATTTTAGAAAAAATACTAGCTCTTTTTTTTTTTTTTAAATCTGATTCTCAGAAGCAAAAAATAAGCACAGGCTAATTCTGATAATCTGCAGGAGTCTCTGTGGGCAAGGGATAAGGCCACGAGTCAATACTGAATCATGAATACCAGAAATACCAGATGTGAAATGATGCCTGCATCATCATCCAGCGCGATTATGATGGTTAATGATGGTCTTTGGAAGCCTATTCTTGGAGAGTGGTACAGATCTTTACATGCTAGCTAGGAGTACTCTGACTGCAGTTATGTGCGGGGATGCAATCCTCACATCTATTACCTGAGATGATTCAGTGACACCTGGGTTACTCCTTGTACAGGACAATGCCCAGCCTCATGTCTGCAATTCCTGAATGACAGTAACTGATGGCACTGACTAGCCGTCACATTCCTCAGACCTGAATCCAATTGAGAACATCTGAGATGTTATGGTGCATCTGAAACCAGAGACAGACCGTCTAGGAGCTCACTAATGCTCTGATCCAGATCTGGAAAGAGATCCCCAGGACACCATCTAATATCTTATTTGCTACAGGATTAACGGTAGCAAAAAGCAAAACTAGAAATGGTCTGTGGGCACCACTTGCTAAGTATTTCCCTTTTGTCTCATTTGTTGCCTCTCCATCACACCTGCTGTCACTGTTCTTTGTACTAAAGCAGGTGAAATGGATTCACAATGTAATATGATTCCTAACTGGACAGACCGATATTACTGAGGTCTGACAAAGTTTGAGAACCACTGGCTTCAATATCGATCTATATGTGTCATCCACAACTTCAAACTGGTTTATATGCATTAAGTAATGATACCTGTTGTCTGTTAGGGAACCTGTCTCTCCATCCCCACTGGTTTCCTCTGTAACTGTCGCGAGGGGACAGTTGTCTTTCTTGCGCATGTGTTTTGGGCTAACCACCTCTGCCTGGTGGTGAGAGTTGGTACTGGATCCGTCCTGTTCTGCTGACGCTGGTGCGTCAGCAGGAGCTTCATGTCCATTGGTTAGCATTTGCTGGTTAGGCGTTTGGGCTTCCGTCGACTCTGAGTTGGACGAGAACAAGTTGCGTCTGCTAATGCTTCTCGTGAGGATTTTGGCAGCGTTTATTACTGGGTCCCTCTTCTTCAGAGGAGAAGACTGCTCGTCTCCTCCTCCCTTTCGTCCTCCTTTTGCTCCTCCCTCTACTTCTCAGACGCAATTATAAAAAGTTAGAAAAAAGCCAAATCACTAACACTTTGGAGTAACACAAATATTGGTCAAACAACTACTAAAATAACTATTAAACTATTAAAAACTATTAAAAAAAAACCAAAAAAACAAAAACAAAAAACCACCTGTCAGGAGTAGGGATGGGTATCGTTTAGGTTTTATCCGATATCGGTGCCAAACCGGTATTTTTGAAACAGTGCCGGTGCTTAAACGGTGCTTAAACCGGTGCTTAAAGAATGGAAAACACAAACTTTGTCCAAAAACCTCTCATGTTCAGCTGTTTTTTTTGTAAAAAGATAACAATGTTAGCCTTTTCTGCAGCTATAGAGCATATACGGCATCACTCTTGGCTGGAAGCAGTGCTTAAACAATGGAAAAAACATAAACTTTGTCCTAAACCTCTCATGTTTAACTGTTTTCCACTTTTTCTTTGGTCATTTTAGCCTTTTTGGCCAGGGTGAAGGGAGTATCTGCCATCAAACAAGAAGACAGCTGCATGTAACTACAACGGTGTTTGCTAGTTCACCTTACATGCATTAATGTAATAACGTGGTTAGCCTACTCAGCGTAAATTACACACGAACAACATTAAGCTACTCACGCAGAGAAGAACGGCTGCTGCTGCATCATCATCCTCATCATTTCTGCTACACTGGCAGGGCTAGGGGCCAGGACTCTACTCTTCGTGTTTTTGGGGGATGTTGCTAACTCCGGGTCCGATAACAGGCAACCCACCCGCAGTAGATGTGCTCGGTGTGAGGTCTTGCAGCAAGCTATCAAATACGGCGCATTTCTCGGCTTTTAAAAAAAACGTTATGCGTCGCCAGGTGTTTCATCAGATTTGAGGTGTTACCTCCTTTGACAGTATCACAGTATCAGCTTAAAGCACTTGTTGCAGGCTGCCGAGTTTGCATATTTTGCTGTGAAGTACAGCCATACTTTTGACCGCTTTGCCTTGGTCATTTTTAACCTGTAGCTCTGCTCTAAAAGAACGTACGTACCTGGCCCCGCCTACTATCCTCGGAAACGTAAAATGATTGGCTAGAATCCAAAGTGTATCACAGCTCAGGAAAAAAAAGCACCGAAATAAAGCACCGAAATGTGCGGTGCTTTTCGGTCTGGTTACTACCGTTTATGTCAGAACCGGATACCGGTACCCATCCCTAGTCAGGAGGCAAGGGTGCTGATCATGTCTTATTTAAAAATGTCTGTTCATCGTCTATTATGTAAAGTGATCCTTGTTAAAACATCAAGTTGACCAGATATGACTAAAAACCATATGGACTTTGCTTTCAGTATCAAGTATAGGGCTACCCAACTATTCAGCTAGTGATTTTTATCAGTGTTTTTCTAGTCTGATGACTTCAGTTAAATAAGCCCACTGTAATATATTAAGTACATTTTATTGTAAACATCCTCCACAGCAGTAAAAGTCAGATTAGTGTTTGTGCACGACTCTCTGCGCCGCTCAGCCGGTCCAGACTAAAACAGTCCTTCAATGGACTTTCTGTTGTTGTTGTCGTCATTACCTTGATCCGTAGTGCTGATCCGCTGGACCGGCTGCCCAGAAACTTGACTGTAGAGCTGGAAGAACTCGTTCGCTACTGTTGTCAAGACCTCGATCTGACGGAAACGACCTGAGAAAGAAGGCAGACAAGACGGTCATAACTAGGGATGGGTACCGGTATCGTTCTGACATAAACGGTAGTAACCAGACCGAAAAGCAGCGCACATTTCGGTGCTTTTTTTTCCTGAGCTGTGATACACTTTAGATTCTAGCCAATCTGTCTGTGAAGGTTCTCAGTCATCCAGGTCATCGTAGTCAAAGGAGCTTGCAAAGAAAAGCGTCTGGACTTCTTTAAGTTGCTTGAAGACGTTTCACCTCTCATCCGAGAAGCTTCTTTAGTTCTAAGGTCAAATGGTGGAGAGTCCCAGATATAAACCTAGTGGGAGTGACCCCTCCCCTCTGTCCCTCTGTGGGGGGGTCACTCCCACTAGGTTTATATCTGGGACTCTCCACCATTTGACCTTAGAACTGAAGAAGCTTCTCGGATGAGAGGTGAAACGTCTTCAAGCAACTTAAAGAAGTCCAGACGCTTTTCTTTGCAAGCTCCTTTGACATTCTAGCCAATCATTTTACGTTTCCGAGGATAGTAGGCGGGGCCAGGTACGTACGTTCTTTTAGAGCAGAGCTACAGGTTAAAAATGACCAAGGCAAAGCGGTCAAAAGTCTGGCTGTACTTCACAGCAAAATATGCAAACTCCGCAGCCTGCAACAAGTGCTTTAAGCTGATACTGTGATACTGTCAAAGGAGGTAACACCTCGAATCCGATGAAACACCTGGCGACGCATAACGTTTTTTTTAAAAGCCGAGAAATGCGCCGTATTTGATAGCTTGCTGCAAGACCTCACACCGAGCACATCTACTGCGGGTGTGGTGCCTGTTATCGGACCCGGAGTTAGCAACATCCCCCAAAAACACGAAGAGTAGAGTCCTGGCCCCTAGCCCTGCCAGTGTAGCAGAAATGATGAGGATGATGATGGCAGCAGAAGCCGTTCTTCTCTGGGTGAGTAGCTTAATGTTGTTCGTGTGTAATTTACGCTGAGTAGGCTAACCACGTTATTACATTAATGCATGTAAGGTGAACTAGCAAACACCGTCGTAGTTACATGCAGCTGTCTTCTTGTTTGATGGCAGATACTCCCTTCACCCTGGCCAAAAAGGCTAAAGTGACCAAAGAAAAAGTGGAAAACAGTTAAACATGAGAGGTTTTTGGACAAAGTTTGTGTTTTTTCCATTGTTTAAGCACTGCTTCCAGCCAAGAGTGATGCCATATATGCCACATAGCTGCAGAAAAGGCTAACATTGTTATCTTTTTACAAAAAAAACAGTTAAACATGAGAGGTTTTTGGACAAAGTTTGTGTTTTTTCCATTGTTTAAGCACTGCTTCCAGCCAAGAGTGATGCCGTATATGCTCTATAGCTGCAGAAAAGGCTAACATTGTTATCTTTTTACAAAAAAAACAGCTGAACATGAGAGGTTTTTGGACAAAGTTTGTGTTTTCCATTCTTTAAGCACCGGTTTAAGCACCGTTTAAGCACCGGCACTGTTTCAAAAATACCGGTTTGACACCGATATCGGATAAAACCTAAACGATACCCATCCCTACTCCTGACAGGTGGTTTTTTTTTTGTTTTTTTTTTAATAGTTTTTAATAGTTTAATAGTTATTTTAGTAGTTGTTTGACCAATATTTGTGTTACTCCAAAGTGTTAGTGATTTGGCTTTTTTCTAACTTTTTATAATTGCGTCTGAGAAGTAGAGGGAGGAGCAAAAGGAGGACGAAAGGGAGGAGGAGACGAGCAGTCTTCTCCTCTGAAGAAGAGGGACCCAGTAATAAACGCTGGTATCGGATAAAACCTAAACGATACCCATCCCTAGTCATAACACACCGCTCCAGAGAGAGAGAACAGCAGGAAAACAAAGAAAGAAAAGGACATGTGCAAGGCTTCCAGCCTGGACTGCTGGCACAGGACAGACTGTAGCCATGAATTTATGCTGACCCTGTTCAACAGAACAAACCACTTTTTTTTTTAAGGGCGTAAAGCATCAACCAACTACAAAGCAATGACCAATTTGCTTTTTTAAGTGAAAAAGATCTTAAAGTATAGATTTCTGTATCCTGCATAGTGCTGAGTAAAATAAAATAAAAAAAATCATCTCAGGAGATTCACAGTTTCAGAAAACCAGACACCAGAGCTGTGACACTGCAGGAGACCAGAGACACGAACAGCAACTGCCAGAAACTATGGATTTTTTTTCAGTTTCCCCTGCTTTTGTATTGTTACAAGCTAAATGTGTGCTCTAGGCTCTAAAAATGAAACGGACATGTTTTCATCAGATTCTCAGTAAAGCTCCATAAATGTAATTTCAGCCTGTTACAGATGAAAGTTGACAGTCATGAGTTTGGCCTTTGCTCTAAAATAGAGCTCACTATACAAGTGTTTATTAGATGAGCAGAAATAAAGAAGTGAATGGTGGAGTGATTCCACAGCAGGACTTCATTCTTCAGAGAAATTGCTATTGTTAAAAATCTGGTTTTAAACAAAATGAATGTTTTGAATTGAAGAACTATTCTGAGAAATGAAAAACATCAAAAAGCTGAACACGGACGTCAGCTCCGCCACTCCTTCCTCCTCCTCCCTCCTCTTGGGGTTGTGTAAGTCGAGCTGTCAGTCTTATTTCTAACAGGATGATGACTTGCATACTTTCCTGTCTTCCCTGCTCCCCCTGCCTGTCTCTCACTGTCTAAATACTCATCAGTCTGTTATAAAAACACCGACTTCTGTCTCCTGTCTTTATGTGAACATGTTGTTTCTCGCTTTTATGTAACAACCTGAAACACAGATCTGCTAACTTATATTTCCCTCACCTCTGACTTGCAAAGCCAAAACAACAACAACATTTATTTATACTGCATCAGAGGTAAAAGTAAACACATAACTGGATGTGTACATTTGATGGTGCTCTCACATAAAAAGTTAAAAGCAAAAGCCAAGTTGTAGCTTAGAGTTTACTCAGCATCTCTGATGTTTTAGCTTGCTTTAGCTCCTGGGTTCTGTTTCAGTGTGCTTTCACACCTACAGTTTATTTAATCTGGTTTGAATCAGTGCATGTTCTGGACGAGTGGATAACAATGATAATTTTACTCCAAACATCCAGCCAATATTTCAGGCAAAACCATACATAGCAGGCTAGTTGCTACAGTTTCTGTACTCTGTAGTCAACCACAAAGTATACAAGGCTACTGGAAGACGTTTAGCTTGAGTCAGTCAAGGTTAGCATAAACTAACTAAGCAAAAAGACCCTATGCAATGATGCAGATGTGGACGTCGGCCTTTCCTAAAATTTGTTTTTACCCCAAAGTGGCCCAAAAAACCCAAAACCAATTAATGCACCTTTAACCTCCTAAGACCCGAACTCTTTCACGACATGCATTTTTAATTTCTCTTTGATATTTTTTTTAACCTTATTTTTGTTTTTAAGAAAAATAAGAGCCACATATGAGGATTTGTTTACAATTTTGATAGAACAGTAGCAGTATAATGTCCTCGTAAGTGGATATCAGGCCCATGTAGAGCAAAATTGAGTATTTTAGTCTAAATAACCCAAATTGTGATGTCCACATATGTGGATACAGGGTCCGAGGAGGTTAAAATAAGCTGCAGATCAGGCTGTCACTCACAACTCATGAGTATAGAACATCCTATTACACATACAGCTGTGTGTGATGATAGTAATACTGTGCGAGTGAGTTTCCTGCTCACTGCTGACTCTGCGTTAATGCTCATTCTGAGGATCCTAATACAGGAAGTGAGGATTAAGTGAAAACGGCACACACTCTTTTTCTGTATCCATCCCTGGAGATTTCTTTCTGATGGTGAGAACGGAGCTTACATAACAAACAACAACACACGCATGTATGTCTGGGATCTAGGGAACCAGTGGACGAGTATGAGAATGTTCTGGAAAAGAAGAAAGCCTCCAGGAACCTGAGACGGGCCAGAAACTGTTAAAGGAGCAGTTCATCTTAGACACCCATCTGTAACTTTCATACATTTAGCTTTGAAATAAACATCTACTTAATCTTTTAGCTTTGGAGACCTGGACTGTCTTTTACTGTTACCATGTGCAAGTGTCCAGGTATGTGGAGGTTAAAAAAAAAAAAAAAAGGAAACGCTCCTCTGAAGTTTCATCTGTGCCTGTCATTTACAACCCTGGTCCACAAAAGTTGACATGTTGTATACAGTGAGTACATCAGCAAGGCAAAATATCAAATGTTGAGACAATACAATACACTTCCTTTAAATTTAATGCAAGGATGTTTCAAAAAACGTTGAGGGCAGAGGGACGTTTACCATTGTGTTGCATGACCTCCTTTTGCTTGATATGAGGTTTCAACAGTTCAGGGCGTTCTTTGTTGCATTTTTCCACTTCGCAATGCTCCAAATGTTTTCAGTTCATCCGTTGTGACCTTCAGAATGTAGTTTGTATCATCTTACAAAATTAAGCAAGGAAATACTTGAAAAACACCGCCAGATATGTAGCACATATCATAACATTTCCCCCATTTTCACAGGCTTAAAAGTAATTGATACAGTTTGAGGGCCATGTGAGGCCTGTCCCCTTCTTATTTAATGTCAGAATGAAGCAGACATAATATTTGAATTTGATTCAAAGGTTTTCAATCTAATTTCAAATGGGGCCCAAAGAGCTGTCAGTGCAAGTGAAGGCAGGTTATCGTTAAGCTGAAAAACCAACCTATCAGAGACAGCAAAAAATTTAGGAGTGGCCAAAACAACAATCGTGAAATAAAGGAACTGATCAGCTCAGCAACACTAAAAAGACCTGAAAGATCTCAGGAGAAAAACAGCTGATGATCCGAGACAAACCTCATAAAATACATCTGCCAAACACGGTGGAGGAAATGTTATAGCATGGACGTGTATGGCTGTGAGTGGAACCAGATCACTAGTATTTATCGCCCATAGAGCAGCTATTCTCTCCTCAAATTCAGATTCAATGCTGGAAAACTTCATTTCCAAAATGAATGAATGAGCTAAAGCATAACATCGCAGAATATTTTCATCCAAATATTTAAAATAATTATGAAATTTGAAATTCTGTTTGTCCAATCACTTCGGAGTCTCTAGAAATGGGGGACCATGTATAAAAACGCTCGCAATTTCCAAACAGTTCAAGCAAAATTTGTGTTAAACCCTTCACTGGTCTAAAATCCGCTAAAAACTATAGACTTTCTATATTCATCCAATAAACTACAGCTCTAAGTGTACTGTCATGGATGCTGACTTTTGAACAAAGGGCTGATAACAGGCTCAATAGTCCATCTTTTCTTTATTTTAAAAACCCACCATCCATGATTTGAAAAAGACTTTCACACACACACACACACACACACACACACAAGTACAGCTAGCAGTGCCGCATGAGGGAACAGAACCGCATGGCTGGATTATGTCGAAAAAATATCATTAAACTGTTTGCCTATGGAGGATTTCATGGTCTGATAAATAATAAGCTTCAGCCGCTCTCAAATACTCTATAATGATTTCTTCACATTCTAATCTCTAATAATCATGTTGCTGATCCACTGACAGTTAATGCAGCTAATTGTGGGATGTTAATTCAGGTCTTTCCAAGTAATGTATGACTTTTTTCATTTGTTTTGTGGCAACATTTAAATTGAGAATGCACATCACTTTCTAATTCTATCGTTTTTTTTGCACCAGTTCAAGGCAAATACAAGCTTTTCTTTCCATTTGTATGTTGTTTTTGTATGTTACTAAAATTGTCAACGTTTCTCATTACATCGGTTTGATCTGCAGAATAATATCAGTCAGTAATAACAGTCAAAAGCTGTGACTTCTTTGTGAACTCTTAACACCTGAGAGCGTAAGCCTGGAAGAGTTGCATGATTTGTAGAGACTCAACAGGTCTTCTGTTGACTCTCAGTCAGGGTGATGTCATGTTCACTTCTTCGCATTCATCTGAAGCGTTCAACACGTCTGATTGTGACGATTAAACTGAAATCATACTGAACTTGAGAGACTGCTGTCAGTACATTTGTGCTCTCCATTTCCACAATGAAGGCAGTGCAAGTGTCCAGCCAAGGTTCGCTGGGCTCTGATGTGTGTAATAAACAAACATTGATAAGAGAGCCACTGCAGACCTTTGGATAGTGTGTGAGAGCATTGCTAGAGTTTGTAGCAATGGACTCAATATAAAAAGCATTAGAGCAATGTAGACCGTGCTTGTGGCTGAAGAGGCACAGCTGCTCAGTCAAGACAGCTGGAGATTTCAGCGAAACAGGAAGAAGCCACTTGAAGTTGTTTGTCATATGAAATTCAATGGAAGCCAGCGGGGCCGAAATTAAATATGAGAAATAGGACTGCGCCTTTCCAAACAACACAAGTCAAGAGACAAGGTCAAAGGATTTTTATCATTAATAATACAAAGAGGTTTTCTTTCCTGTGATATTCCCGGGACAAGTTAAGGTGCAATTATTTCTTTGCACACATAAAAACTCACAACAATCAGCAACAACATTAAAACAAGAGCGAGTTGAATAACAATCAATCACGCCTTTATAACTTTTTTAAATATCCTGCTTGGAAACAGCGGTGTATGGCATTTATGCAGATGCTCCTTTGATTCGGATCAACTAAACAGTGTCGCAGAGCAAGCATACCCTCTTTCGTGGAAATGGTACTCCCCCAGAAAGCTATCACACCAAACCACACCATAACCCTGCTGAGGGTTGACCCGAGGACCACAGCAAAGAGCCAAAGGTGATGACTTTTATCTGCCCACCACAACTTTGGCTTTGACTCGGTTGAGTCAAGGAGCTTCAGTTTGCGTGCCATCAAACATCTTGTGACTCATATAGTTATTACTGGGAGCTAACAAGAAAATGCGGTCGTGACCCTGAGATATGCAGACAGAAATAATATATGTACACGAGCAGCCACACCCACTCTTGGTGTCCATAATGACCTGCATTAGTGTTTTAGAAAATAAACATCCAGGCCTGGGACCTTTGGTAAACTAAATGTCAGGATTTCTATTTGTTGGTGATAGAGATTACTTCATTGGCTACTGTCTGCAGCTCACACTCACAATATTAACCTTTCACACCACAACGCTCTATGTAGAAAAATCCAACAGCTGTTGAGATTAACTTTTGTTAAATTTAGTTAATTCTGCAACACACACACACACACACACACACACACACACACACACACACACACACACACACAAAGAACAACCTTGAATGACAAGAAGAACATTGAGTCCTGCAACAGATGGCATGGCTCTCACAGAGCCCTGATCAACATCACAGAGTCAGACTGAGATCACATGATGAGACACCAGGCGCCGACATGGACTCAATTCAAAGTGTGGCATTATTCTGCAAAATGCCAAAGCCTGCATTGGCATACTGATGAGTCGGGATCAATTTAAACCAGTAATCTAAATTCCAAAGAAGTTAGGGCGCTGTATAAAATGTTTAAAAAGAAAACAAACCCAGAATGCAATGATTTGCAAACCAGATTTTACTCACAGAAGAACATAAAAACATTCAAATATTTAAAATGAGATGCACCATTTTAAGAGGAAAAATTTTGGCTCAGTTTGTATTTTGTGGCAGCAACAAATTAAAAATAAATAAATAAATAAATAAAAGCAGGCCATGTTTACCACTGTGTAACATCTCTTCTTCTTTTAACAGCAGTCTACAAACTACAAACTGAAGAGAACAGCTGCTGGACTTTCAGAGAAAGAGTGTTGTCCCATTTTTGTCTGCTATCTAGCTGCTTAACAGTCCTGGGTCTTCTTTGTCATATTTTTTAATTTAGTGATGTTCCAAATGTTAATGCTAAACTGCCCTGCCTGCAATACAGACCTTTTCACCAAAGAGTTAAGGTCAGTGATCCTAACACTGGTTTTCAGCTTTGTCCCTTACACACAGGGATTTCTCCAATTTCTCCAAATGTGTAGGTGATATCATGCTCTGTAGATGAGTCTCTGCAATTTGACTTTTGGGACAATTATTCTGAAATTGCAGCACAGTTTGTAGATGCAGTTTTTTTTTGCAGACTGGTGAACCTCTGCACAGCTTTGCTTCTGAGAAACTACCTCTCTAAGATGCTCTTACAGTCCCAGTTACTTTTCCAGCCTTTCGTTGCCTTCTCCCAACTTTTGAGACGTATCGCTGCCATCAAATTCAAACTAAGCCAATATTTTTAATTAAATACTGAAATGTGTCAGTTTAAACATCTTATATATTTTCTATGTACTAAAATAGGGGCTTTGGAAATGCAAATCAGTGCATTCTGTTTATATTTACATTTACACAGCATCCAAACAGTTTTGGACCTGGGTTTATATTTGGCTTTTATGCAGTTGAGACAGTTGTTCATTTATCATAGTTGACACCACAAATCCGCATCTTATGTTAGCCGTTGACAAGGGTATGGCTGGTTGTGTGAAGTGATCGTGACAACAACTTACTTGCAGGTAAAAAAAAAACTAAAACTAAACTAAAACTAAAAAGACAAGACCAAAAAAGAAAACAAGGCAGAGCTCGATCGGCCGTATGAAAATATAAAATCTGTTGCCTTCAACGAGCACAACAGCAACAAAGAACAGCAAACAAGAAGAAGTGAGACTTTATCATCAATAAACTGGAGCAACTAAAAAGTAGAAAAGTGACCAAAGACTCAGTTAAAGTATTCTAGAGCTGAACTAATTTCACCTCTGAAGTGATTCATCTTCAGACACACACACACACACACACACGCAGCTGACTGTCTTCTTCTTGACAGTTTAACAGTGTAAGTGCAGTAAAAAAAAAAAAAAAAAAGAAATGCTTTGCCAGATCCTGTGTGTGTGCGTGTGTCTGTTCGGTAGTGAGCCAGTACCTTCATGCAAAAACGCATTTGAAAACAAAAAGAGGCCAGGATGTTAGCGGAGCAGGTCTGTGTGCACGTGTGCGTGCGTGCGAGTGTGTGTGAGTTTGGGACAAACAGACCTTTGTCTTTGCTGGCAGTGTTGTCCAGGCAGTTGGCAGAACAGCTAAAAAAGCTGAAGGACCCCACAAAACACCACAATAATACTGGGAACAGGACACACACAGTCACCGAGCTTCACTTCCTCTGCCTACAGTTTCAGGACGTGAACCTCTGAGCTTCTCATCACTATCATGGTTAACCCTCCACCTGCAGCACTGAGGCTGTAGAAAGTAAACCCAAACACCAGAAGAGATGCAGCAGCGTTAAAAGCATGGAGGTACATACTTGTCAGGGCGTAGTTGGGGTTCTCCACCTCCATCCGCTGCAGCTGAGCTGCCAGGTAGACCTGTATATGTAACACAGGAAATAATGCCATTACAAACATTATCTGTGACTGATGGTAATACAGCAGCAGGTTTTCCCCTGCTGATAATGTTTACTTAATATAGAGGTAACTAAGAGTCACTGTGGGAATTTTTTTCCCTTTATGTTTGCATTCTGTCTGATCAATAGAGAAAGGCAGAGCTTCACTGTAACAACAGTATGAGTCACTGCACCTCGAGCTGTGGGCGCAGGTCTGTACCAATACACCTGGAAAAGTAACTAGAGGAGCTGGTTCACCAGCCCTCTCCCCGAGCACCACCAGGGCTGATCAAGACAGGCCATAACTCTGCTTAGCTATGGCTGTGCTTTGGTTGTAAAGTCTATGGCTGTGATACATTATCTTGTAATTTGGGGAAGACAAATTGCTTTGATTTGTTGCAAGTGTGCGGTAAATGTAATTTAAGCTACTCCTTAGTAAGCATCTCCGTCACTGTATCGAAGCAACACAAGTGAAATAGAGTAGAGCTTAGTTACGTGCATAACTTAAACCTCAAACGCAGCTGAAGTTTTAGCAGTAAGCAAGTCTGTAGCCACTACTTTGCCGCTCTCATTGACCACATACTGCCTTAGATTATGCTTGAAAAGAAGGACCGAGCATTGTGAGGTCTCACATTTGCCAACACACAACTTTGTGGACCACAGGAAATCCAATAATGATTCCTTGGGAATGTAAGACTTTCAGCGAGGGAATGCCAACGGGTTTTAAAAAAATTATTTTACACTCAACATCTATACAAGCCACAATTCTGCACAGTGTGAAGATCCTTGGTTCCTTGGTTCAGCGTTCCTCATTAGCACGCACATGGTAACACTGTAGATCAAGTTTTGCACACTAGTATCATGGCTGAACATCTTGTTCTGGTTTTTAGAAACCCCAATAAGAAAAAGCTTACTGCTATTTGGAGAGCTCCAATAAAAACTGGCCTACTGCTAAAAGCCAGAAATAGTATTATGCTCATGCCTACAGAGGTATTAATGATAAAATAAAAAGATAAAACATACCAAAGATATAAAAAAATATGAATAGGAATCTTTTTTTTAAAAAAAGCCAACGATAACAGTTTGACAGGGATTAAATTGTATTTTTGCACCAAGAAGGTGATTCAAGGAGATATTAGACAAAAACTTGGAATATCTCAAAATGGTCATCTTAAAAAAAAGAGATAACGGGGCAAGAAGAAGTGGCAGAGCTAAAAACTATGTACAGCAGATGAACTGTAGCTGAAAGTCACGTCTTTAAGAAATAAAAAAACTCCAGCAGAGAGAGCGATGCATGATGATTTCCAATTTCAATAAAACACTGCACCGATTTCCCATTTTCCTGGCAAAATGTAAAGAAACGAAGGGTGGCTCAAAACATTTGCACAATACTATGTGTCAAAAAACTTTACGTCCCTGAATATGGCTAGTGTATGACTTTAAAAAAAAAACCAAAAAAAAAAACCCCCTGAAAAATGTGAATGCTTAACGTTTTCTAATAAACCGCAAATATAAAGTAATCATGCAAATAAAGAAGATTTCATTGTTTTTGGAAGTATCTGGTCACGAGAGTATTAAAAAAACATTTAAATTTGGAGCAAAATAAATTTAATTCACGTTAAAGTTATTAAAAATCGTCCTGCATGAGTGAGTGTCAGAAGAATTTGCACCAGACCATCAAGTAGACTGTGAAACATTTCACTGAGTAAGTTGAAAGTTGGATCTGCTTGTGCCATTAAATGCAAAGTCAAGGATCACTGAAGTGACTTGGACGTATCCTCTGTGCTCCTGGTTCTGTGAAAGTGTTTGCAATGTACGGCCAGCGACCTTCTGATCATTCACAAGTGTGCATTATAAAAGTGCTAAACAAACTACAACGATGAACTTAAAAAAATTCAAAACAAAAACAAATCCATTTCTTTTGCTCTGTCTGTACCTTGATGTCGATGCCTCGCGCCGAGGAGCTGCTGTTGAAGAACCTGGAGGGAATCTTTGAGGACAGGTCGGGTTCTTCTCGGCCAAAGCCAAGGTTTAACAGGATTTCCTCAGGATCCTCCTCGTATAGGTCCAGCAGTTCTGACACACTGCGGAGAGACACACGTTAGAGAGAAAGTTCAGAATTAGTCTGAACTTTCTCTCTAACTGCAGAGTGACGACTGCAAATCTGAACCGCTATGAAAACACACAGCCAGCAAGCAGAGTCCTGCTCTTCAACCATTTTACTGAGACCTGAATCCTGACTAGCAGCAGAAGACTAATCCATCCCAGATTTTCACCTCAGGTTTTGCCAACACAACAAGTTGCTATTTGCGTAGAGCAGACAGTGTAAAGTAGTTATGCAAAATAGTGTATTTTATATTGTATTTGGGTGATTCTAACACAGTGATACCTGCATTTAGATGAGGCTGCTGTGGTTTCTTTTTCTACCCGCTGATAACTCAGCGAGATAATCGTCTGCACTGTAAGGTGATGATGCTACTCATCTTCATAATACAGTTTCTATTTTTATGTACTTGTGAAATCGTGAGAAGCCACTATACATCATTTACCACATTTAACACCAGCTAATAACGTCAGCCGCCAGACACGCCTGCTGCTCCGACCTCATCGCCTTATCCTGTCCACTCACCACAACCACAATCATCCTGATAATTTACCCACCACATGTGTTTATAGGTAAAGGATGTGGACAGTAGATATTTCTGATAGAGCAGTGACACTGCAAGCCATTATTACTCCAACCAAAAACAATTAACCTACATTTATTTCAACACTAGAGGTTCCTGATTCTTTACTTTGGCTCACAACTTTTAAAAAGAATTAAATTTAAGTGTCTGCTCATGGCTAGTGCCCAATCAGAATTACCCTGATGGGTCTGGGAGGAGGAGTTGGCCGTCCGATTGGGGTCTGGAATGTGGGGCCTCCCTGCTGCTGCCGAGCCGGGGCAGTCTGCTTCTCCCCACCCCAGGGAAAAGGGTAACACCACCTGGGTCTGGGTGCAGTTCCCCCTCCAGGGGCAAGAGTACCTAGACCCAGGGCTTAGAGTACGCTTGGGGAGTGTGATTGTGTGTACAGCGTCTCTTTATGTCTGTCTCCACGTTGGTTGAGTGTGGAGTGAGTGCATATGAGAGCATGAGGGTGGGAATGGATGTTTGTATCTGTGTGTGCCTGTATGTCTGTGTCTATATGTCAGGTTGGGTATCAGACGCCACCTCTCTGGGGACATCTCAGGCCCTCCAAGGTTTGGAGGTCTATCTCCCCCACCACCACTTCCCCTGCCAGTGGCGGACTCCCTCAGACATCGGTGCGTTGGTGGTTCTTTGTGTCTGGGGATGGGCGTCCAGGTACACACCGGCTCACTCCTTGGCGGCCACTTATCGGGGCCTGGAGCCTGGGGCTCGCTCGGGCCACTTTGGGGGTGGGGTGCCCTCGGCCTGGGGCTCGGTCACTCAGGCACGGCTGGCTGCCGGCGGAGCTCACGGGCGCGTCACTGCAACTCCCCCTGGCTTCTGCTCCACGGCTGCTGAGTGAGCCCTCATCTGGGACTCTCCTCAGCTCTTTCTGGGACAGTGGTGCGGCTGCCCCTCTGTTGGTCTTCCTTGGTCTCTTGTGTTCTGGGGGCCTCTGGATGTCTGGAGTTTCGATCTAGGGAATCTCCTAACTACTGCTCGACATCCAAGGAATTTAAAATAAGATGGTTTTTGGACAAAAACTCTTGCACTCCTCTTGAATAGATAACACTTCCTCTTAGAAATACACCCTGACTTTGACCTTTATGGACAGTAATTTTGTTTGGCTACAAATGAAAAACCTGAAGTACCAGACTGTTTCTTAAAGTTCACCATCGGGACACTTCTTCTGAGAAACTAGTTTGAGAAATGCTGTCACTTCATTACTTGGCAGACGATTGGATGAACCATCCGTTTATCACCATCTACCATGGGCAAACTTCAACTAATCAGGTCATCAATTCACAGGATGCCGAGCGTGCAAAAGAGGACATGCTACCATATAGTTACAGCAGTGCAGCTGCCTATGTACTTAGAATATTACAAGATTTATTTACATTTAATTTATTTATTACTGCACTTAGGTGGTAATAAATAAATAAATTCATTGGCATGTGATTGGATGAAGCATCTGGCTAAAATAAATGCATAACTGCAGTCGCACTGGCTAGGTGCTTATTGGTCAGACTTACGTTTAACTAACAGCACAACTTAAAACCTTGCAATGCAGATACTCTACTGATTAAAATCTTCAACTCCCTTGCAAGGTAAACTAAAGAGTTCTCTGGTTTGAGATTTAATATCAGCATCTCTGAGAGTTACTTTCTGCAGATCCCTGCACAAATCTGAGTGAGAAGTGAGCAAATGAACTGACCTGGACACGGTGCTGCTTTTCCCAGATCCTGTGGAGTTCATACTCTTTCCTTTCTCTTTATATTGGCTCCTTTTCTGATCCGCCGCAAGATCAAAACTGCATATGAAGCATTAACATACAGAGAGGCATTAAATCACGCACGTGCATGTGAGAGAAGGGAGAATCTAAAGCTGTTTTTAAACATGAACTCTGGAAAACATCAGGAGAATCAAATCAAATCAAATGATTCACCACATCTGCTGCTTTACATGTTTCACATGTGTTCTCAACACTTGAAATAAACTGGTTTATGCAAGCTGCATGAGTCAAGCATGCAGGAGGCAGGGCACAGGACCACTGCTGCTTACTGTGAATTCATAGTAAGCATTCAATTACTTACTCTTTTCCTCACATGGGTGAAATTATGCATTTCATGGACTCTGACAGAGCTGGATGAGACATTAAATGGCCTTTCTCGTGCCAACTCTTTAGTACAGAGTCCATCTACGTCAGGTAATGTCTAGAAAAGCTTCAGGCTTAATGCACCAACCAGCTGCCACTTTATTTACTGAATGTAGAGAGTAAAACAAATGAACTCACCAGGCTTTGGTTTGAGGATAGTTGGCTGCAAAAGAAGAACATGAAAATATTAAGTATACATCCAAATACAGAATGCTGAGCAGCATTACTGTGTCACTGCTCTGTGCCTTTAATCAATAATCTATCAGAAACTTTCCCCCTGACCAAATCAACATAACGAAAAACACAGAACAGGACAAAAAGGAAACCATAAAGTCCCAATAAATCAGCTATATAAACAAGTTTTGACTTGACCACAATCCCAGGGGACTAGAGGTTGGACAAAACTAGCCTTAAAAATGAAGAGAAAAAAAAAGAAAAAGAAAAAAGGAGTCAGGATGTGAAAGTCATAAATAAAATGAAAACACTGCATTAAAAATGGCAACAACCAAACAACAGCACATTAAAACGCACCATCAGAACATTTAAGAAACAAAACAAAACAAAAAAAGCATGACATGAGTGCACTTAAACCAAACAGCAAACCAGGGGAATATATGTGGATCTTTCAAAAGGATGAAGTATTGTCAACAACAGGGCGGTACTTAATGTGGGTGGCTGATTTTTTTTTTTTCCTGGAGTCTGGCAGCAGCAAGTGGGAAATATTTTGGTTTTAAAGGCGAGAGTAGGCGACTATGAGGAGTTAACGGGAGGATGATGCAAGTCACCTTGAGGCGGATTATGGCATTAGAAGCCTCTTTAGAGCTGCTCTGCAAAGAACAAACAGCTGCACTGGTTACCAAAGAAATACATGACTGATGTAATATGATCTGGAATTTTACTAAGCCAATACAGGAGTGATGTCTTGTCTTTTCTTTGTAGCAGCTGTATCTTGGACAAATACTAGTCAAGAAGGGGTGTAATGAGACAATTAAGTACAGGGAGCTGTCGAGTAGTCTAGTCAAGAGGTGATAAAACAAATACTGGATGAGTCATTGTGAGATAAAACTGGTTTTAATTAAGCTAAAATTCCTAAGCTGATAAAAGCTATCATTCACAGAGACCGCTAATTTGAAGAAGACATTAAAGAAAAAGATTTTTGTGTTCGTCGTGAGTAGAAGAGGAACCTTTTAAAAGGTTAGTAACTAAGCTGATTTCACTTTTGCCCGAGTTTAGCTGAAATATGTCTTTGAATATGACAACATTTGGACGGTCAAAGAGGTTCTTCAGTGAACAAACTGTTTCCACAGACTTCAGGGGAAGTAAAATTACACTAAGGGGGTTGCCATATAAATTGGGGGCATCACGTAAAAAATGGTTTCCTATTGTAACAGAAGATTCCCTCTCTCTGTCCCTCAGACAGAAAGACGACAACTTTAAATTTTAGGCTCTGCAAGAAGACTTTACTCTTTAATGTGACACACAAACCTGAATAGAAAGAAAGCAGGCACTGTACATCCTGACTACAGCAACCACTACAGACAAAAATAAAAAAAACTTTTAGATAGGAGAACAAGTTTTTCTAAGACCTTTTCCAATAGGCCGTTACAACAACGTACAACAGTTATTAAGAAGGTTCAAGATGACATTTTTTTAATGAGATGCACAGCTGAATGCTTGAAACTAAATAATCAAGCAACTATTAATTATAGATTAAAAAGGATAGGAACAGTGAGTGGAACTTCAGTACAGGATACTAGTTCAGTTGGTTGAACTTGCTCGCCATTAGCCTCTCCTTTACAATTCTGTCAACCATTTGCTATAAATCTCCCAGAAAATGTAAAGGCTAAGGTCTTCCTCAAGGTCTTTTTAAAATCACCGAGAAGGACAAAAAATAAAAATCTGTGACCATGTCTTAAGAAACTAACACTAGCCTTAATCTATACCTAGCTACAGCAGAGAATATCTGCCAAGTTTTTATTTCGTAACACTTCAAAATAAAAAACTGCTTTTGCCCAACTTGGTCGGAATCAAACCAGCTGTCCTAAAAACGTTGAAGTTTAATTAATGTGCCGTTTACCACGGTTTGCTTGTACTGAGCGCTGATGTAGGTAAACTTTCATTTTGTCAAGCAACTTTAAAAAAAACGTCATCACTTGCTGCAGGTCTGACTGCTTTTTTTTTTCCATTTAACAAGAACTTGCTGAGACATGTCGCCGTCTGTGTGAGAGCGTCTTTCTATTCCAGCTCATTTCAGATGAACTTCTTGGAATCAACAATGTTTTTCTTCTCTAACAGACCGCTGGATTAAAGCAGCCAAACGTGACAACAGTGACATCCACACGCTAATTCACCGATTCAGTTCCACACCATTCACCCCGAACTATTTAATTCACTAATTCACTTCTATCCCATTCACCCCTTAGCACTTTAATCCCTTCCTATCCTGTCCTCCTAATGTTAAACAGCATAAGAGCCAATTAGGATCTGTCCATACCTGACATCTGGAAAATCCTCCACAGAGGACATCAGCTACTCCTGTCAAATATCACTCTCAACATAATTAAGGCACATACTGTCAGGATATAACATGAAGCAGACAGAGACACTCAGACTAAAGAATCCTAATGTCACCTCTGTATAAACACAGACAGCTTATACAAAATCAAATGGTGAACACAGGCAGGCTGAGTCCTTGATGCTCAGGAAATGTTTAGTGACGCTAAACTAAATATCCTTAGACATGAAATATTTGATGCAGGTATTTTTAGTCAAATATGCATTTCCCATTTCCCAAATGTTTTATGAATTTGGTAATTTAATCAACCAAATCCTTCAAACTCATGCTAGCGTAACATTTTGAAAGTTTCACATTTGTGAAAGTGAATAGCTGCACAAACAACTGAGATTTTACTTTTAAAGACATGAGCCAATCGGTGGGAGGAGCTTATCAGGTTGGAATGTGTCACAAAAATTATCTTCAAAGAGTTCAGACTCGACCAATCCAAAGTCAGAAAGGCTGTGTGCAAACAAAAGAAAGTGTCATTAGCCTCCACAGGAGTGGTTGACTGATAAAACTCTCTTCCTGTGCAACACAGGGCAACTTCTGAGGGTTTTCAGAGTCCAGCATCAGGAGCGTAATGAAAAAATGCCAGGCATGGCTGGCCTGAGAAAACTAGGCTGCTGCTCTACAAAAACATTGCTGCTTGATGCCTTTGACTAAAGATCACATTAGAAAGCCAGAAGGCTGCAAAAACAATGCTTTGATGAGTGAGAAGAATGAATAGACTGTTTTGGTTTAACTGAGAAGCATTATGGAGAATGTAAAGGATACATGAACTGTTATTTATATAGTGCTTTTTTTACTGTGACTGAGCATGCATATTTTCACCCATTAACACACTCATACCAGCACCTTTTATCGATCACACTTGGGAGCGCTGCACAAAGCAGGGATCAAGCCATGGAGGTGGTAGCATCTGGGCCAGAACAGTTTGTGATCTTTGAACAACAAATTCTGACTTACTCCAGTAATTGCTAAAGAAACTTTTCGAGCTTGGTCCATGACTAGAATCTCAAGACAGGATGGGTCAAGCAGCTTAATAACAATGTAAAAACAAAAGTCATCAAGGGTCCAAAAAGAATAAATATCACATTTCAAAATGACCAGGTCCTAATCCTAAGCTGACAGAAGGGTTGTCGAATAGCCTGAAGTTCAACCCCCACCCTTGATACGCTATATTAGGTCATTTTCCTCAATAAATAAAACAACCAGATTTCACTGAGTGGTACAAATTGTCCTATTTGGACATCAGTGCTCAGAAAACTAAATTGATGGTTGTGGATTTTACAGAGAATTTTACGATTACCTGCCTTCAATGGAAAAAAGATGAGGCTACTGAGTTTGTGCAGCACTATAAGTGATAACAAGCTGACCTTTGAGTTTCAGGTGGAAGCCATGTGTAGAAAAGCTTACCAGCACAAGTGTACTTTTATCACAAGCTTTGAGGTTTCCATGTCAGCAGCACGTTTATGAGAAGGTTTTATTGAATCTGTACTTACATACTCATTTATTAGCTAGCACGGGCCACTGAACCTCAACAGCAAAAGCAGGCTGCAAAGTACTGTCTAATATGGAGAGAGAGTCTAATATGTAGGAAAGTAGGACATGCGCGCCTTTATGACCTTCCTCATCTGTACAAAGTTAGGACTCTGAAGAAGACCCAGTCAGTTCTGGTTGATCCTAGCCACCACTTGTCTAAGATGTTCAAGTAGCTTCCATCTGGCCGGATACAGTATATCAACATGCAGGAGAGACTATGCAAACTCGGTTGTTGTCTTTTTTGTATATTTGTTGTGCGCTTTCTGCTGATACAAGGTAAAAACTTGTAGAATTAACCAATTAACACCTATTCAGCGCCAGATTCCCCCAACTGATCTCCAACACACACACACCATACATGACATTTCAACAGAAAGTCATTACAGGCTATTGTTCAGTTGGTAACATATACACTCTGCCGTCCTTACAAGATCACAAATATGATGAACACGCACACTCAGTCGTGCGTGCAGCGTGTTCCCACACCTCTGCCACTGTTGACTTTTCCTTCAAGAAGAAACAAGACTGGAATGAAGATGATGAGGTATCACAAGATACTCTGTTGATTTAAGCACCGTTTTGTCAGACCTTCATCCTTCATTTAAAACACATGATCAAAAGACACGTGGGTCAAAATAAATAGTTTTATCTATATTCATTATTATTAAATAAAAAAGAAATGTCAAAAAGTCAACTGCCTTTCTCTTCTATGGGACTCCTTAGGAAGCTCTATGGGATATGCAGTCCTGTGAAAATCAAAGTATTCCCAGGACTATACAGTCCTGTAAAAACACCAAATTACACTCAATGATTAAATAAATTGCTGTGGAAATTTTTTTGGCTGACTCTTCTTCACTGCATTGCTTCGATTAATTGATGTTTGTTGGCATTTCATTTGATTTTGACTGGGCCACTGCAAGACTAGATTTCCTGCTGTGCTTTAGCTTTTCACGCTTTAGCCGTCTCACATTTGACTCTTTAATCCTTTGGTATACAAAGGAGTACAGTTGACTCAATGACTGCAACATGCCCAGATTCTTTGGTTGAAAGTCCAAATCATCACATTTCCACCACCATGCTTGACAGTTAGTATGATATGTTGTGTTTGGTTTACATTTAACATTATAGCCATACATTTCCACTTTGGTCTCATCTGTCCAAAGGACATTGTTCCAGAAGTCTTGTAGTTTGTTAAGATGCAGCTTTCCAAACCTAAACTGTGCTGCCGTGTTCTTTTTAAAGAGAAGAGGCCAAGCCAACTTGTTCCTTCTTAGAAATTTCATAGTCATGATGTCAATTAAGATTTAACATGCCAATAGGTTGCAACACTCTGCTAACACAACCTCTGAATAACTTCTGCTTTTACAGAGGTGCTCACATTTGCTGATGATCAACTAATCGAATGTATCTGAGTAGCAGCACCTGGCTCCTACTTACCTCTTATTTCCTATAGAAGCATAATGGTGCACTTAGTTTTTTCAGAAAGTTTTTTTTTTTTCAGTTCTCTACAATGCGCTTTGTAATAGTTTGCTGATCGTTATAGGTCATTGTTTATCCTTCTAAAAGTTGGTTTTGGACTACTGAAGTTTGTATCCAAATTTCTCTCATGACCAAGCACAAAATAACTCATACTATGTTGATGACACTACACTTTACCTCCATTTAGTTTCCTTACACAGACTTTCCACTGACAGATCCGTAATGGGAAAAAAACCAAACCTCCCACACACACTAGATAAAACTCTCAATGGACATAGACCGTGTCTATGTATTTGTGGCTTGTACACTACACAATGCAACACATTACATGATGACTGCATGACCCAAAAATTGATTCCATTGAACTAACTGAAAGTGTTGGGATAACTAGAGGGTGTTCAAAATATCAACTATTCACTTCTCAGCTCAGTAGTGATTTAGGAGCGAGATGCAACAAATCTGTTCCTGACTACAACTCATCCAAATCTAAATAACCTGGTGTCCGCTGCCTCTGTGTATGGAGTCACAGAAAACTGAGAACTAAATCCAGTTCATAAAGCCTCTAAAGACAACTATGTCATTCAGCAAAGTACTACAATTCAGAAGCTTTGTTTTTAGGCTTTGGTATCATAGATTTGAGGTGCTTTTGCCTGTCCAAATAATAGTAAACCAGATCAGACCAGAGCAACCCTTAGTGGTAATATGAGTAATTCAACTCAGGATTACGCAATTTCCTAATCAGCAGTAATCCAAGCCAGGGAATCTGGAAGCATATATCGATTTTTCCTGAAGTGACCAATGATAACTTCACATAACATTTTATAAAAGCTTTTGTAATGTTTTTTTTTTCCACAGAAGTCAAAAATGAACCACAGATGTGGTTAGAACAGAATCCAGTTTCCATCAGGTCAGAGTCAAGAACTACAGGGAGATAACAGGAAAAAAAACAACAAAAACAAAAACACAACAACTTTATTTAAACACTCCAGGAAACCAGAAGGATTTTTTCCTGGACCCTTGGCAGGCTAGCCAATGTAGGACTTCATATTATTGAACAGTAACTATGACCATTAGGATTCTGTTTGCATTAGAATTATACAAAATAAATATATTCCTGGCAACAGAAGTTTGACATCAGTCTTGATTAGTTTTCTTAACTTATGGACCATTAAGGTTTTGCGTTGGGGGCAGCTCTGCTATTATCAGCTTTCAAACTCGGGCGGAGAACACGTTACCAAAATGTCAGTGTTTCTATTTTTAATATGCCATTTAAATCAGGATTCAATTACACAATTAGCAGAAAATGGAGGGAAACCGTTAACAATGAGAAGAAATTGTAAATCTTGCGAACTGACCTTCAGCCCCCAGTGAAAGGTCATCTTCAAAGCTGCAGCCGTTCTTCAGAGGCCCTGTTCTCACACACACACACACACACACACACACACACACACACACACACACACACACACACACGGCGTGAAATGTCGTCAGTGACAACAGTGCTAAACGAAAACAAATTCAGATTTGATAGTTGTAATGACGCGGCAAATATATTCTGATGCAATAAAGTCTAGAGAGTAGAGGAGCTGTCGCCATCACAAGTTTGACGTTCTCACTGTGCTGCACATAAACAACAAAAATATGGATTACCTCTGCTTGGAGAAGCACTCTGGTCATCTAGAGAGGCTCCAAGGGGAGTTCTGGAAAACAGAGAGATGAGTGAAATAAACTGAACACGCACACAAAATCCAACATCAGCCACCAGTTAGGTGTGCTGCGATTAACATGCACTAAAAAGGAAATAAGAAAGTAGCATGATGTATCGATCCACATGCTCTCTCTCTATTGGTAGTCTGTGTGCAGATTTGTACTGTGTGGCTGAAGCCACCTACCCTTAGACTACATCGTAGTAAATTCAAGACAAATCCAAGGTTAAATACCCATCTCACAAATATCCTAGATAACTGATAATAATGCTGTATGCCTTTGTATAGCAAGATATTTCCTAACTTGAGCGAGCGAACTGGCTGCTTGTCTGAGGCTGAGTGCCAACTTTAAGATCTCTCAAGTCAGTAGTAGTCAGTAGTCTGGGTAACCCAGACTAACTGGCAGTCAAATAAAGGCCAATATTTCCAGTCTAAGTCAGGTCAAGATACTTATTCTGGTCAATCACATCCTATACCAATTATTCTAGGGTAAATTCTGGTTTTAGAAGCTTTCGCGGTTGTACTGACAAGACTAGTTGCTCCAGGCTAACTGGCTGACAGATTAGGCTAGTTGACAGTAGTACTGAGGTAGCGGGTCTGAGCTGCTGTCTGCAGCAGGATGCTGGAGAGACTGTGCTGTTACACAACCTGCAGCTTTTATCAATGGCACAAGTTCATGGCACCAAATAAAACACACACACACACACACACACACACACACACACACACGGACAATTGTGTAATAGTGCGCAGTCGCAGTGTTTACTATTCCTCCCACTTGCCAAAATCAGCCATGTTGGCCCCAAGTCCCTACCCTGCGACTGTAGCTATAGTAACCTGCTTGCCATGTTACCACGGTGCCGTGTCATGCTGTAGACGTTTCTGAGTGACAGCGGTTAAAACTGTGCTTGTGTGATAACAATGTTGACTCAGCAGGAGGAACCCCTCCTCTGTTTGCTCTTTCTTTTTCTGCTTTTCTTTCCGTCTTCTGTCAGCTTCTTCCTGCATCTTTCTCTCCTTACTCCACTTCAGCCGCTCTGTGCACCCTATCTCTGGGCGTGGGTCTGCTGTCTTTGTCTGTGTTTGTTCCCTGTGGTTCTGTGTGTTCTATGTCTAGGCGTTGGCTGCGCTTCGGCGCTACGTCAGCAGCTGATAAAAACACCTTTAAACACACACCTCTAGACATCAGAAAACCATATCAATAACCCACCAAGCGACAAAACCAGTTAGCAAGCGTTTAACTCATGAGTCAGGCTCTAAAAGACCATAGCTCCAGCTGTTCATATTTACATTAATGACTATGTTAATCTTTCTGTACCCTCACACTGATTGTCTTATCCTTTTGATTGTAGTTAATTATTTCAGCAAAGCTTTTATCTCAAGCATCTTAGATGCACTTTATTAAAGTGCTCAAATGCCCATTTCCCAATCTTTGATTCTAAAATAATATTAAGACATATTTGTGTTCTTTAATATAGTGACAAAAACTAGGGTGATTCCCATTCCCATTTAAATAATCCCATAATCAAACAACCCTCAGCACTCATTAACTTAATTTTACTGTAATGCATGGCCTAATTAAATTCAGTAATTATCAGTCATATTTTGACTTGCATTCAAATTCATAATTCATGTATTTTTACTGTAAGTACAGGCATGAAAAAGCTTTGTGAACTATCCAGAACTTGCAAAAGTTAACAGCATGTCATGTCCGAGCCTTCAGCATCCCATATGTGGGTCTTTTTACCTGGCTAAATCACCATGGGAACTTGGTGAGCACACAATCTGTTTGGGGATTGTTTTAGTTACAATATCCTTTAAGTGCAATACAAATGCTGTGCGGAAGGAAAACATTTTATATGTGGTCAAATGTAGCCCAGCTGTATATTTAGAGCAGCACAAACTGCATCGTCACTGGAATTTTCTTGCATTCAGATTGTTATGTTTGGTGCTAATCAGCTGCCAGGTATCTTATACAGATTGTGATAAGAACATACAGAAAAATATCTATTCAGTCAGTAAATTAATCTCACTTTCATTGGGCAACAAACCAAAAGTGATTTCCACGTTTCTGTTACTGTTTAAACATCCTTTAATTCTGAATAACCTTTAATGTGCCTGCAGTTTAAAGTTTCAGCGCTCAGATACGCAGAATCAATCCCCCTTTCAAGTAAGTGTGCAAACACACTTAAGCAGATAGCCTGGGTTAACAAAGAAAGTTGATAACCACCATCTTACTCGTAATCGCCAACTGAGGTTTTAGGTTTTGTCAAGCCAGCTAACGCAAAGAAAGCCCAGCTAATGTTGAACTTTCTTCATAGCATGCCCCTCAAAACTAGATTAGCACAGATGCACAGTTACTTTTAACCAGTCGAAGTGTCTGTACAGGTGAAGTTGTTTGTAGGAAAAATTAACAATGATAACGGCAATAAAACACAATCCAGTTTATATATAATGGAAACGTTTCCAATAATTTTTCCTGCAATGCCCCACTTCAGAAGCAGAAGAAAAAGCTCATAATGCCATAATTTTAATAAATCATTAACAATAAAAAAAAATAAAAATACAAGTGCAATTTTAGTCAAACAAAGCTTGGAAAACAATATCCACAAACTCTTGTTTATTTTCCCTAAAAATAAGAAAGAAAATGCTGTTTTTCTAAGCCTTTCAGCTTCAGGAAGTTACAGCACACAGTTCGGTTAGCTGACCACAGCATGAGCCAAAATGACCAAAAACTGCAAAGCACTCTGTTCTCCAATGTTTGCCTTTTCTCTTGTTTTGTATATATTCCTTTTGATTGCATCCATTTCTTTTATTTGTTATTTATTCCTGCTCTCTTGCCATTTATATTTTATTCCTGCACAGTTGAAGGAATTAAATTTCTTTGTAAATGTGCAATGACAATAAGGGGCTTTTCTACTCTATTCTATTCTATAGTGTATGTCCAAGGGACTCAAAGTGTTTTTCTAAAAAGAACTCACTACAACAAAAACAGAGAAGAGCACATTTTGGTCATTATGAAGAAAAATGTGAATAACATAATAAAGGACCTGTGGGATATGATACAAAGCAAACCTATTTTTTTAAAACTTCTTGCTTAAAAACATTCATTTTAAACTGGCATCATTAAATTATTGGACTGAATCATCTAGCATGTGTGCACTGCTTTAGCACGTGAGACATTTACTGAAAACAGGATATTTAATCAGGTGGTGAATGAATACTGTACCTGCAGTCATTCAGCCAGCTGGCGATCTTGTTGTTAGGAACTTGTCCTAGTAGAAAGAAACGAGTATGTTAAAGCAATAAAACAGCGCGTGCTGTACTGTGCAGTGATTACAACATGCTATAAAACTATTATAGTGGTGCCAGACATCAGGATATGTCAACATTACAGTAATTTGGTCTGCAGTTTGTGTTTCCACTGTTTTAGATGTAAGTGGTCCACGTCCAACTTTTCTTCACAATGCTCTGACCACAAATAATGATTCATTTTATGGTTTCCCTAACTTTACATTTTACATGTATAATGATTAAATGTCACATTATTTTAAATGTGGGCAAAAGTGCATAAAAAGTAATCCCTGTGGCCCAAAACTTTGGTGCTTTACACTCTAAATAATATGTTTTGCTGTGTTTGTTTTTTTGCAATAAGAAGGCAATCAGGCTTTTTTATATGCCTGTAAAGTGATTTGATGGTTACACTTATTAGGGCTACAAACCAAAACCTGTGAAACACAACACACACCCGACAATACTTACTGAATGAGAATTCATTTCACTTTGATCTTCTGACAAATTAAAGTGATCTCCACGTCTCCTTTAGACTGTAGGACAGTAAGGTGTTTAAATGTATCCAGTTAAAAGCTGCAAAAAGACCTTGAATCCAACAGAAATCTATGGATAGAAGTCTTTGGGAAAAGTCTTTGGCTTTCTATCCTGACCTCTGCAGACGTTATTCCTGCTTTTTTCCGGCTCAGTCACATTTTGTGTCATCTCGAATAAGAATTTGGGTTTAATCTGTAACTCTCAGTCACACCATGTTTTAGAACAGAGGCTTATCTATAACCTTTTCTATTTCAAAGGTTCATAAACAAATAAAAGCATATCATTAAGTCAGCAAATGTAAAACCTTGGATACACGGGTATTTTAGGTAAAGTATTTAGCAAAAGAGGCTAAACAGTTAAGTTCAACTAACCCTGTGCTGTGGGTCCCTGTGTGTTCCCATTACTCTGGCTCGGCTGGGGCTCCTGGGGACCAAAGAGGTGTTCTGAGTTTGAATCTTGCCAGACGGATTCTCTGGTTTTGGCCCAGGCCTGACGCCTTGATGTGGAATCTACGGATCAATCAAGCATACCGTCTGTCAACATGATGGCTATTAAAAGGTTGTTAAACCAGAATTACTCACAAATGTGCGTGAACGGTTCTATAACTATATTTTCAAATTGTCAACAGTACCACATTTGTAAGAGTGTAACGGAGTCTCTGAATGCAAAGTAAGACTTGCAAATGTGTCCAGTAATCTGAAAATCTGCTTTCAAAATCAGTGTGTGTTATCAGATGACATATTTGTAAATATGTCTAGATTTTCAGCACACTTTTTATCCATTTATTTTAGCATTTTGTTCAACTACTAAGTGATCCCCTTAACTAATTAGTTCAAATGTTTATTTATTTTGGAGGTAAGATAAAAAAAAATTTATTCACCTCTAACCAATTTGAAATGATTTATTATTATTGCTTGTTATTTCAAGCGTTTAATTGATAGTCCAGTATTTCAGCTGCTTTCCCCATTATTACAGTATATTCATTCTGAATCTAAAGAAAGGTGACGAACCTAGACCAGCACTGACTTCCATTGCCAGAGCTCCACTCTCCATTTCTCTGGTTGGTTTGATGCGGTCAGTCAAAGAAGACTGACGACTTTACAGCAACATCAGCAAAAGACAACATTCACCTGCAAACACAGAAGAACACTTTTATATTTAATATGCACTTAACTCGTTCACTGCCATTGACGTCTATAGATGTCAATTATGTTTTCAATGGGAGGGGCTAGAATACAACCTCGGGCAGCTTGTCAGTGAACATCAGACTGCTTGAAATGTATTTTTCACAAAAAGCTCGTTTTCTCCCTTTTTTTGGTCAAAACAGGCATTTTTGGTGGAACCCACCCCTCTTCTACAGCTGATTACTAAAGAACGGAAAATGGTAGAAACAAGCTTTTTTTTTTGGATGGAAGAAGAGAGTCTGTTCTTCATTTTGGTAGGTTCAGCATTTATGTGATCATAACACACAGTTTTCTGTGGCTCTTCAAAAATGAGTAAAAATGCTCAAAAACCCTGGCAGTGAATGAGTTAAAACATGAATACGAATCGTTGAAAACAAAGCAACTATATAAAGAAAAGATGAATGATGTTAGTAGATAAAGGATCTGAATCACTAGTACAACTATCACTTTTGGACAGTATAAAGCACGTGTACACACAGATACTAATCCTGATTTGGTGTCAATAGGAAACAAGGGACAAGTCTCAGCAAACATCTACATCTATAAAACTAAATGGCATCATTACATCACAAAATTTGTTGTAAACTCCTAGCACGTAGCAAACAACGGTGTAGTTTAACAACAATTCTTACCTTTACTGGTTACATTTGGTCTTTGTGACTGAAATGTTAAAACTCTTATGCAAACACAAGTGACTTTGCATCTTTACTTTAATGTGCTTCCTGATAATTACTATTTGTGCAGTAAAGACCAGTTCTGGAGGAGTAAAGTTGCTTTGTAGTTAGATGAGAAGAAGAGAAGTGGCCTTTATTATTGATGAACAAGTTATCCACACTGAGACCAGCTGAGCTGAGACACACACCCACACACGCACACGTCTAAGCAGCAGAGATGCAGTGCTGACGCAGTGCAATAGTGCACTTTTTTTTTTATTCCAAGAGAGAAAATATAATATTCACAGTTAGCTTAATTGGTTGAAACTGAGTTTTCAGGGTATTAACTTTGGTTAAGAAAGAAAAAATGAGAAGTTAAAGCTGTTATCATGATATTTAGGGCCCATGCAAAAATCTACTGTCAGGGTTCACCAAAGAAGTGTAGTGTCAGTTCTGCTGACACAGGGCAAACTAATGTGATGATTCATCTGCAAAAATGTACCCAGAGGTGTAAAAAGTTCTTTGGGTGATCTACTGACTCTCTTTCAAAAATGATGAGGGACTGAGGGATTGAGTTACTTCCTAACAAAAATGATACAGTATGAAGAGAAATGAGAGGACACTGAAAAAGAATCAATATGATTTTCTATAAGGGAAATTGCAGGGACAGGGATTGCAGGAAATGGTGAGGACTGAGATTCCATCAGAGCACAGAATTTACCCAGAGCAGCTCCTCTGCACTTAACAGCCAACGCATACAAAGTGTAGAAGAACACCAGACGTTATTTGCCATGGGAGCCCAAGTCGTTTGTCTGTTAATCAAGGTAAGTTACTGCGCTAGGATGTGTAAATGGGTGCATCCGTCTGTTTTTTTCCTGCAAGCAGTGTGAGGCTGCTTGTATTTATTAAAGTCTGACACACTAACACAATCAAATTAACAGCTGCATTTTGACAGACATTTGAATATGGTATACAGTGGGGCAAAAAAGTATTTAGTCAGCCACCGATTGTCATCATTTTAGGTGGGGGAAATTGCACAGAGGTCAGTAATTTGCACCAGAGGTACACTTCAACTGTGAGAGACAGAATGTGAAAAAAAAAAAATCCATGAATCCACATGGTAGGATTTGTAAAGAATTTATTCGTAAATCAGGGTGGAAAATAAGTATTTGGTCAATAACAAAAATACAACTCAATACTTTGTAACATAACCTTTGTTGGCAATAACAGAGGTCAAACGTTTACTATAGGTCTTTACCAGGTTTGCACACACAGTAGCTGGTATTTTGGCCCATTCCTCCATGCAGATCTTCTCGAGAGCAGTGATGTTTTGGGGCTGTCGCCGAGCAACACGGACTTTCAACTCCCGCCACAGATTTTCTATGGGGTTGAGGTCTGGAGACTGGCTAGGCCACTCCAGGACTTTCAAATGCTTCTTACGGAGCCACTCCTTTGTTGCCCGGGCGGTGTGTTTTGGATCATTGTCATGTTGGAAGACCCAGCCTCGTTTCATCTTCAAAGTTCTCACTGATGGAAGGAGGTTTTGGCTCAAAATCTCACGATACATGGCCCCATTCATTCTGTCCTTAACACAGATCAGTCGTCCTGTCCCCTTGGCAGAAAAACAGCCCCATAGCATGATGTTTCCACCCCCATGCTTCACAGTAGGTATGGTGTTCTTGGGATGCAACTCAGTATTCTTCTTCCTCCAAACACGACGAGTTGAGTTTATACCAAAAAGCTCTACTTTGGTTTCATCTGACCACATGACATTCTCCCAATCCTCTGCTGTATCATCCATGTGCTCTCTGGCAAACTTCAGACGGGCCTGGACATGCACTGGCTTCAGCAGCGGAACACGTCTGGCACTGCGGGATTTGATTCCCTGCCGTTGTAGTGTGTTACTGATGGTGACCTTTGTTACTTTGGTCCCAGCTCTCTGCAGGTCATTCACCAGGTCCCCCCGTGTGGTTCTGGGATCTTTGCTCACCGTTCTCATGATCATTTTGACCCCACGGGATGAGATCTTGCGTGGAGCCCCAGATCGAGGGAGATTATCAGTGGTCTTGTATGTCTTCCATTTTCTGATGATTGCTCCCACAGTTGATTTTTTCACACCAAGCTGCTTGCCTATTGTAGATTCACTCTTCCCAGTCTGGTGCAGGTCTACAATACTTTTCCTGGTGTCCTTCGAAAGCTCTTTGGTCTTGGCCATGGCGGAGTTTGGAGTCTGACTGTTTGAGGCTGTGGACAGTAGGGGTGCAACGATATTCGTATCGATATTGAACCGTTCGATACAGTGCTTTCGGTTCGGTACGCATATGTATCGAACAATGCAACATTTGTAATTTATTTGATCAACTTTCCTTCTGACGATGCTGTCTGTGTTGAGCGCTCAGTGAATCTGCGTTTGACTACTCCGCCTAGGCTGCACTGTCGAGCGCAGATCCACTGAGCGCTCAACACAGACAGCATAGTCAGAAGGAAGAGCACAGGGCAAGCTAGCAAGACAGAAGTTAAGCTCTCCAGATCTGGCGTTTGGAATTATTTTGGTTTTCATGTGACGTATGACCCTGAAGGTAAGCGAGTCATGGACTAAAGTAAAACAGTATGTTGGATGTGCCATGCAATGCTCAATTACATGGGTGGGAGCTAGTGTGTTAGCGCAGTTAGCTCGTTAACGTGTTGGCTGTCTAGCCCCATGCACGGGGCGATCGGCGGTAGCTCGTTAACGGAGATTTGCCGTGTTGTGGCGTTAAGGTCATTTCAACGAGATTAACCTGAAAGCACTAGTGGGAACACAACGAATATGACTGCACATTTACACCGACATCATCCTAGTGCAAAGACAAAAACAACAAGCATGCTACTAACTTTAGCCGAGTCATTTAGACAGCTGTTAGCACATGATTCTCCTTATGCTGCTGAGAATATAGCCCAGAAGAAGCGGATAGTATAGCTTTTATTTTGGAAAGAGCCATTTCTCTGTAATAAACTCTCTTTTCCAAAGATGAGTGATTCCTCAATCAGATACAGGGCTTGCAATATCGCTAGCCCGACGTCCTGGGGCTAGCGATTTTTTTCAGTCGGGCTACCAAAATCTATCTCTTCCCTGCCCGTCGGGCTATTGTAGGAAGGAAAAATATATGTCAATGCTTTTGCATTCTTTCAGAAATGTAGCTGGGTAATTATGTCATTAGCATCGGTGAGCCACTGTCAATATGTGACATATTGAAATCGCGTTTGAATTTGCGCTTGTTTCTTTGCTTTCACTTTGCAATCGTGCGAACTGTGTATAGAGAGCGACAGCACTGATCTGTGAGTGATGATCATTTGTGCACCAATTCCTCTGACATAGTCTTATTAATCGTTAGCTCACTATGCAAACATGACAAGTGAAATCTCCCGCAGCAAGCTTAAACATGTGAGAGGTTGATCGCGCAGAGAATCACTGAGCTTATGTGAGTGCGTAAAAGCAGGAGGATATATATTTCATTTCTTCTGAGCCAAATAAGACAGGTCAGGGTGAAGAAGTGACAGCCAAAGAAAAGCTTACCACAAAACGGAGAAGTTATGACAAATCAGACTAGAAGGCAAAAAGAAAGTGCAGCTTTATGGTTTCATGGACAAAAGAATTTCTGTGGCTGCAATATGACGAGCTAAATAACCAGGGCTGCACATAAGTGGTCCGCAGGTGCGCATTCGCTGTCAAAATAAAAAACACGCACAAGGGTTAGGGTTAAATTTAAAAACTGTACTTTTGAGTTAAAATATATATTTATAATTTTAATAAATGACAAATTAAAAAGGCATGAACATTTTTTTGTATCGAAAAAATATCGAACCGTGACACCAAAGTATCGAACCGAACCGAACCGTGAATTTTGTGTATCGTTGCACCCCTAGTGGACAGGTGTCTTTTATACAGATGATGAGTTCAAACAGGTGCCATTCATACAGGTAACGAGTGGGGGACAGAAAAGCGTCTTACAGAAGACGTTACAGGTCTGTGAGAGCCAGAGATTTTCCTTGTTTGAGGTGACCAAATACTTATTTTCCACCCTAATTTACGAATAAATTCTTTACAAATCCTACCATGTGGATTCATGGATTTTTTTTTTCACATTCTGTCTCTCACAGTTGAAGTGTACCTCTGGTGCAAATTACTGACCTCTGTCATCATTTTAAGTGGGGGAACTTGCACAATCGGTGGCTGACTAAATACTCTTTTGCCCCACTGTATGTGCACTGTTACAAGAATATTTTTGTTCTATTGCTTTCTATTAATTTATATAATTTTAAGTTAAGCAGGACAGAGTTCTTTTAAAGAAAGATTTACTTATATTCTCAAAAGTTAAGCATGACAGGCTTCTGTTTAAGAAAGAGACCTGTTTTACTGTGTTAATGTTGTCATTTTGAGCTAAAAATAAATGGCTAAATGATCATTTGTTTCCCATATGGTCATATCACAAAGAATATGCATCTGCTTAAATCAAATTCAAGTCAAATGGTTAAAAAATAATTTCACACACAAAAAAAAGAGCTACCACACTGGGAAGGGTGAAGACAACTGGGTTGCCCGGCCCTGGCCACGATGTGTCCCTTATTTATTTTTCAGGGAGTTGGCAACCCTAGAAGAGATATAAGACGAAAGATCACAGCTTTGAGCCATCCACCTGTTACAGTTTCCCACTCGGTTGCAAATAAATGAAGAGTTCAACTGGCACAAATCCCTCAACCAACTACTTTTCAGTAGTAAAACAGACATTGCACCTCGTTGAATCAAAAAAAAAAAAAAAAAAGCCAAAAGAGGGTTTTCCTATTAAGTATTAGTAAATCTGTCCTGTTATTTAAGCATTTGACCTCATTACATGTGTATTTGTAGGATTTTCCTTTTCAGAGCTCATAAACACCCTGAAAGACAATCAAAACCTTTTTAAAGTGAGTCAATGGATTTGCAAGTTTAAGAGTTTTAGTCCAATTACAGAAATGAGCACAAGTGAAGATATGCAGCTGTGCAACAACACAAATGATTTTCATTGAGTTTGTAGATCTGAGAAGAAAACAATTTAAAAAATAAAATCTGTTAAAATGCTGCAGTTACTGGGACCCAACAATCAAAAGCATCTTAGATTAATATATGAATTTCTTAATGTATAATACTGACTTTGATAAACACCTAGCATTACATGGCATACAAAAAAAGAAAAAACAACAATGTGCACATGACACAGTTACTGTTCTACCTCAATACACGGCAGATTGGTATCTGATGGCAAATAATGTTTTGTGTTTTGTGCATACCGTACAGGTCAACTGTAACACAGATTTCAGGTTTGCAATAAAGACAGCTGCGGGAATCCTGCCGCCACACCAGCTGTCACATGACTTTAACTCTGTGAAAAGTTGCAGAATTCAAAATTCACCAGAGAATATGTAAGGAAGACAAAAGCATCAACATTATGAGCGAGCAGGCAACTATCCTGCAGGAAAGCATTAAAAAGAGGGAGGCAAGACACATCCCAAGAGAAGAGAGCTGTAAGCAGTTAGTAAGAACTGATGAAGATGATCGGACTGGTGACTATAAAAGTTTTTAAGCTCAGTTAAATAAATTCAACTTGCCAATGTGGTGAAATAGCCTTAGAAACAATTACAAATCCAAAAGTACATGTGACTGCGCACACTCAAACACTTCTTAAACAAATAGGAGTCAAACCCAAACAGCGAGTCAAAACGGATGTTGTAAAATTCTCTTTTAGTTGATTAGATCATTATCAAGCAAAATGAACACACACCGATTGTTTCTGTACTCTATGGTGCCACTTAAAAGTCACACAATAATTTGATTAAGAAGTAGACTGAATGCAGGAGTCGCTCTGGAGTTGATGTTTTGTCTACTAAAAATATATGGATGTGTGTATAGGTGGACCCGGGCCTTTCATTTTCCATTCCACGTTAGAGCAGAATCCAAAGCAAGTATGAAAATAAAACTATGCAAATTTAACTTTTCTGTGTGACACTTTGTTTTCACTTTTTGCAGCTATGTAACTATTAATATTAAAATGACCCTATAACATTTCAGCTTTTAGCCATTTCTACATGAAGGAATGGGTGAAAAACGTGACTTGCACAGCAGAATATTACATTTCTTAAAACGCTGTTTTAAAAGCTTCCAGACAATAAAGAACTAAACACATTAAAACTCTGGGTGCCAATTTAGTTGTGTTGTAAATCTTAAGGTCTTCACTAAGTGCTTTATTTGTTAGCTAGCCTACTTAGCAAAACAGCTATAACACCCAGAATGCTAACAGGCAGGTGTGCAGTTTGCTAGCAATGTGGCTAATCATCAACATAGGCAAGTTAATGAACAGCTACCTCTACATTTCACAGTAAATAATACAGCTTCAAAAGGAATTTACTGACTTTCAGAATGTAACTGCATGGTATATGTATCCTGCTGCGCAGCTATTCATTTTTTATTCCAAATACTGACCTGACTTTACTTACAAGAGCCGAGTATTCACAATTTTAACACCTAGGACTAAATTTCTAACAGTTCTTGTGCTGAGTCACTTTTACTGATAAAGTCCACTGTGTAAAAAGTTACCCACTAAAAACTAAAGCTCTGAGGTAAAAGTCAAATAGTGCTCATGGAGTTATTGAAGGGAGGAGGAGAGTGATGGAGAGGAAGAGGCAGAAGCCTGGAGGAGCATGAAGCCAAATCTAAAAGAGAACGTGTGAAACAGGAAACGAGTGTTTAGAATGAAGAACAGAACAACTTCCTGTCCGAGAGAGAGACAGACGGAGAGAGAAAGAAAGATGAGGGGTGAGCGAGGGACAACTATTTTTAGAATGCTCTTGTAAATGCAAAACAAAGTGGACAATCTGAAAACAGCTGCAAGCACACAGACAGCACAGACAGAATGAATCAGCTGCTTTAAAACACATCAGTGACACAGCAAGAGTGACACAGGAGCAGTGGCTAGCAGGTCAACCACTCTTCATCCTCCAAGTCATCTTTAACTCAGAGTGCCCTCAGTTCCTCATAATTTAAAGAAGGTCATGAAGAAATTTTAGCGTTGCCCTTTAGAGATAACAGCAGTCATTACAGAATTCAGCTTTGACATTCGCAACACTTCCAGCGACAGGCTCTTTTGAATTAAGACTTTTCTGCAAATATAAAACAATTCCATTTAAAACTCAAGACAAGCTGATGCTGTGGTCACAGAGCTTCCATTAAAGCAAGTCATACATCAGACTGAACCAGCAGAGCAGGAGTTACTGTTGGCCTAAGCCTGCAGCAGCATTTATGAAGCTCCGTCAAGTCAACAATGCAGTGATCATGACAAAAAAAAAAAAACTAGTAAATGCTGATGCAGGAGTGTGAAGTCTACATTTTCATACACCGCATGTTGACACTTAAGATGCAGAGAAAAGGACTCTGCATCCAATTTGGAATATTAATCACTAAACACAATTTTCTACCTAGAAATGCCAACGTTTTAAAGATTCCAATATCTGACATGGTTAATTAATAAAAACTGAAATGTTTCAAAACGCTTACTTTTCCTCATATGAGAGGTTATTTAGTTGGTCCACAGTCTTAAACAAGCCATTGTAGCTCTAAGAGTCACAGCATTTTCCTCATATGACCATATTTGAAATATCGGCTCTCTGTGACATCATACAGATCCAGGAGCAGAAAAAAAAAAGGCCACACATAAGCAAAGGAGGTCAACCAGCGCACACCTCACGCTTATAGACAAAAGACGATCGAGAGTTTGCATGATTGCCGCCTTTTGACGGTCTTCTTTTAAATCGCTGCTGATGACTGATTGTGAAACGTTTTTGTACGTTTTAGCATAGATTTTATATATAAACATCTTTGGCTTAACTCCATCTTTTCTTTTACCTTACAGATTGTTATTGTTGTCTTTAAGATATTCATTATACTGGAATCACACTGTATCTTATTTACATTTTGATGTCTTGACTGTCCCATCTGAATTTAGATGCAAATCCTTTTTATAATTTCCTCCCACCTTGTTTTTTTTTTTTTTTTTTTTTTTATTCCGTGTTTCTGTGAAGCCCTTTGTAACACTGGTTTCGAGAAGTGCCGTACAAAGAGATGTTATTGCTACTTATTAACATTTACACTTCATTTCTCCCTTTGTCCAAACTAAAGATTTTTTTGGTCAACACATAAAACAAAGAAAAGCAGAGGACGACCATAAGTGAGAATCATCTGGTCATTCTGCTTAAAAAACAGCATTATCAATTAATAACGAAATCATTCAAATGGCTTTATTTCAGCTCTATGTCGAGTTTAAATACGACACTTCTTTCGCATCTGCTTCACTGTTGAGAAGTGACTGCAGCGCAGATATTAATATCTAGTCTTCAAGATCTAGTTTTGAACAGGAATTTTATGTTTTAAAAAATGACTCAAGCACAGGAAAACTGTGAATGAGGAACTAATGAAATACTTAACACACTTAAAAATACTTTAAAAATATAATTAAGTTATTCTGGGATTTATTATCTCTATAATAAAAGTCATTTCAGTTAATATTATTTTAGGGTATTACAAGATCTGAGCTGGCCCTGGAAAAGGACGTTCTGGAAATCAAAACAATGCAGGCGACTGAATAATATACGTAAATTTATTATTGGAGAAAGGAAAAAAGACACATTTAGCTTTAAGAAATGACTCCTCTTTGAGTTGTATTACATTTCAGCAAGGGTAAATCTTGGTTGTCCAATAATCCGTTTAAAATATCAACTTTTTCTGGCTTTTCTGTTTTATCTGAAAGTAAACTAGTCATCTCTGAGAGAAGAGGATGACCCACTGACTGCAGGAATATCGGGCCTCAGTGTTAAGTTAACCTGTCGACTCTGACAGAAGCCAGACTCAGAGGTCGAACTGCAAAACGCAACACAAGCCTCCACTTTTTCCAGGATCGGCGTGGTCAGCGTACACGGCGTAATGATAACAGAAGCATTACTCTGTGGAACGCTCGTGAAGCATGTGAGGCGACAAATAAAGTCGCCATGTTCAAATTGACATATCTGTACAAGGGACAGTTGAGCACTTGGATTTCATAGACATATTCTGTAATTACTTCACTATATTTAACACTAGTTTTAATGCAAATTCAAATACTGAATACAAACTTCACAATAGTTTTAATATATACTTTTAAAAAATGATGACTGTGGTCATTTTCATGCAAAAATATCAAACATTTTATAAATCGGGGATTTACTGCTTGCCCTGAAATAGATTTACTGAATAATTTCAAGGTTTAATGCAGTGCAGGTGAGAAACTGCCATTTCTTACATGTTACCAAGCAATCGGTGAATGCATTTGGATATTAACCAGCAGCCTGACATTCAACAATGCAGAACCAGAACAGAAACCAGCTCCAACTTAACCACCTGAGTTGGAGCATAATGTGTTTAAACATGAATGCATCACTGCTAATAATAGCACGTCATACCGCCACAGGTACTTTGCCTGCTTTAGACATCTCTAGTTTTGGCACTTAAAAATCTTTTACTCAGGAAGCTTCCACCACTTGTAGCTTTGGTACTTTTACATAACTGTGAAAGCATTTCCATTTTCTAAACTAAATCACATATTTCAACCTGAAGAGCATGATGGTGAGGTTTGGTCTTTTCAACATTATTACTACTATTTGTTAATAAGTTACTATATTAGCCTGACCAACAGCATTTACAGTAATGTGGACATTTAAAAACACAAGATACATTTTTACAAACAAACCCTGAAGTTATTAACATTAAAATGATTATTAGTAGAAAAAGATAAGCTTGGTTTTTTTATATATTGCAAAAAAGTAAGTAGGTAAACCAAAGATCATTTTGGTTTAACTAAACAAAAAGGAACTTTTCATAGATAAGACTTCAACAAGGAGGCTGATGATCAGTTGGTAAACTTTTCTGCTGTGTCATGTCATAGTGAATTCTGTTATTTTGATTTTAGACTGATTGCATTTCCCAAGGTTCAAAAACACACCCGAAACTAAAACTTATTGATCAGCTCCCTGCAGGCTGACTAATAAAATCATCTGATGCTAAAGTTTCCTTCAGAAATGTAAGCCTGCATTCAGCTATGTGGATTAGGTACACCTTTAAGTGATCACAAACAGCAGCAGCAGCATTTCAGAGCCCGCAATTCACTGCACAGCCCGACAGCTTGTTAGTCAATAAGCATTTTTTAACACGCCACAGTTTGCAACACACGCACGCACGCACGCACAGATGAAGACCTATCTGTAACCCACTGAAGGGTCACTTTTCTTCAGATATGTGCGGTTTGAACACCATCCAACCGACTTTAAACTCACTTTTCAAGCCTGCGCAGCCTCTCTTCTAAATCGTCAGCAAACTTTCTTCTCCTGCTGTAAAATCAAGCCCCCTTTCTGATCCCGTTCACTCGTTCCTGCTCTGTTATGACACGAAGGACGGGGCTGACAGCAGCCTCACCAAAACTCTCAAACAGCCGCAGAGCAGTGGGCAGCGGCGCCGTGAGCGCCCCGGTCACTCACCTTCATGTTCCTCCGCAGTTTGCGCCTCAAATCCCAAAGTGTCAAAGTTGACCAAACTTTTCTAATAAACACTCCAACATTCCCGCTTCCGCTTCCTGAAACCTGCTGAAGCAGTGACAAGTAGCGTGCGAGGAGGAGGAGGACGGCGACGGGGAGGGCAGGAGGAAGGAGGTGTGTCCTCAGAAGGGTACGGCGGAGGAACAGCGACCCCTGCCGGACTCCCTTTTTCTTCACATATCCTAGCTTGTTGTCGTCTGGCTACTGTTGTCTTTAATATTTACTGACTGCACACATAATGTAATATCAGCTAGAATCCAGTGAGGTTACAAGAATCAAATGCCTTGTTTTTGAAGTACAAACACACACACACACACACACACACACATATATATATAAAAAATTATTTTTTAATTAAAAATATCCCCATTGCTTTCTCATATTTCTTGCTTTGCCCTCCAAAGTGTTATGCAGTCTAATCGCTATTGATTTTTCCCCCCCAGGTTTAGTTTGAAATGTAGTTTTAGTTCACTGTAGATGTGTAGCAGCAATTGAAAGGTTGCTGGTTCGATTCCATCTCAAGATAGCACTCACCTTTGAGGGTGCATTAATAAGTGCACCTGGTGTATAACCCTGCCAAATCAAACATGGAGAGCTACCTGCTGTCGTGACCCTTCGGGGTTGCCAACTGACAAACACTCCAACAGAGAGAAAACCCGTTGGTGATACCAGTAAAATTTGTATTATCTTAGCTTAATAACTGTGAACATTTAAATCAAAACAAAGTGCTTTTATTTTAATTAATCAGCTGACCACTTCATCTCAATTTTTTAAAAGGCTAATAGCAAAAACACCTGCATAATTCTTTCTAACTTCCTAAGATTTTGGTTTATGTATCCAGAAGAAAAATACAACTTTTCCTAACTGTGACTTTGGGCTGCTCCTTCTGGCATGAACACCTTGCATCCACTGAGTAAACGTGCAAAATATCAGGATAATTTCAAGGTGGCAGTTTTATGACACGAGATTTGGGTCATGAAACAAGACAAGGACCCAAAGCATGTACGCAACCAGCAACAGAATGACTGAAAGAAGGAGAAAAAGCAGATTTTCCAGACTTTACTGGAAGAATTTTGCTTTAACTATTTCTGTGACATGACCTGAATATAAGCATTTGCTTATATTACCCAGCTGGTGCTGTGACTGATCACTTAGTGTGGTGAAAAAGAGCTATGAGAAGTACACTTTAATCAGAAAGCATTTGTCAATAATTAGACTTGGCTCAAGATCAGATTGATGAGAAATCAATTCAGATACTTCTCAAGTGTTTAGATTTTTTTTGTATAAAAGTCAGTGTAGAGGCTAAATGTTCACTTCTTGTTTTTATAATTCATAGATATTCTGAAGAATTCAAAGAAATATTTGAACTTTTTAATCTGCAGTACCAACATATGAGCACCAGATGGAAACCAAACACTATTGCAGTGCAGCTGATCTGCACTGAGAGGCTTTGTTGCTGCCTGTTTTCAAGTTCTAACACGTCCCCTCACACGTGATAAGGATCCTAGATTATTTGCATTAAACTATACAGATCAGATGGAGCACACCTACGCCCATTTTAGTAACCATTAGGGTCCGACCAGGTGGGGCATTGTCACCTGTTCTCATCAATTTGTATATTGATGACCTTTCTAACAAACATGAAACAAGCATGATGCTGGATGGATGGTTATTAATGATCCTTAGAGCACGTTTTTTTTTCTCTCATGGAGACTAAAGTCAGATATTTGGGTCACATAATCAGGAATGAGCTTTGTAATAATGATGATGATGATGTGCAATGCACGAGCACTTTAAAACACCTGTTTTTAGAGCTTGCTGTATTTGTGTTAAAAGCAAATGCTTCAGGTGGCATGTGATGACACTTTGAGGATCTTGCTCAAGCTTCAAAGATGAATAAATGGAGTCTGAGTATTTATAACTATACTGTTCCCAACTGTAATGCCATGCTGAGTTATTGTTTGTATAAACATACATGTCGAAGTGATTCTAAAAACACGGCCTATGCTTTAACTGGCACAAGATATTCCTCCTGCCCCTGGAAACACTGTAAACATTGCCCGTTTGTGCAGTGATCGCTTGTGATTGCATTTTTGCATTGCTGTATTCATACTGTTACTTTTTGTGTATTGAGATGCATCAGAAGTAAAGTTTCCCTATTTAAAGTTTTTAAAAATGTCAAGAATTTTTCAGCTACGCCTCCAGCAGGAATCTGCTGTTACTTTGAACGTCATGTGGGAACACGTTGAGTTATGACAGTTTGAGTCACACCTGCCAAAAGAATGAGAAAGAAAAAAACTTTTTAAAAAAATAGTGTAGGGGACTGACTGTGATTGGATGTTTGTTCTGCAGCTACTTCCTGTGGTGCTTCTGCTTTATGTCGCAACATGTTTCTAAAAACCAGTCTTCTTCCTCTTGGTGTCACGTGTAAATATGGAGCGGCCTTCAGTTTGCTTATTTATGACCATCATATTATTTTCAAATGCATTTTAACTACATTAAAGCTGAATGCAGTTCTGCTCTTGCAGAGCTGTTTGTCTTGTTTCTAGAGTTGTGCGATAATTTTATTCTCTATAATTTCTTCATTTCTTTTTTTTAAGGGGTGAACTTCTTCTTTGTTGTTATGTGTTCTAATGAATCTTTGTTGTCTGTTTACTTCTCTGTTTATTAATTCAAGTGTGGCCTGGATACTAGATACTATTGTGTGCGTTTTTTGCATGAATAAGGCAATCTGACCTTCTACATACACGCACAGACGCCCACACACACCTGGCAGTATGGAATATTGATGATTATTCAACAGTGAGTTTCTGTGCTGTTTGTGAGCTTTGCTCCAAAGAGAAAATTCATTCATTTCGGTCGCTTCTGCGTCCTGTGAACATGTCAGGTAAACATAGTACACCTTCTGCATTTAAAATGCAATAAAACTCTAAGCGCGGACCTCACTAAAATACATTTAAAGCAATAAAAATCCATCAAGCAGAAAAAGAGAAAACTTTGATTCTTTTTTTCATTATTATCACTGCTATAAATCTGATCGGATAAAGTTTCATATTTATTTAAAGCTGAACTAAGCAGCAGACAGACTGAAGCATTGATTGTGTGTTAACCATTACCTGTCAGATGGTTCAAACCGGTGGACAGACACAGGTCCTCCACAGTTACTGGGTAACCACCTAGCAACCATTCTATCATCACCATAGCAGCGTCTTTACCGCACAGCAGCCTGGTCCAAAGTCCTCTGCTTTTTTCTTATTGGCCTACTGGTTTCCTCCAGCTCTTCTTCTGTTCTCTATTGACTTTGTCAAGCATGTAGTGGAAACATTCCCTATGATTATGTTTGACCAAGACTGACCTAATGCTAGAAGATACTTTTATGGGCCACCTTTGAAGAAAAAGGTGGCCCATAAAAGTTGGTCTTAAGAACATTGTTCTTAAGACAAAGAGGGGAGACGCAGTAACTGTTTAAAACAGGGATAAAGGCAGAAATTTTTAAAGACATTTCTAATGTTGCTCCAGATTGTTCAAGTGACAAGACAATTCCTCCAACCTCAATACCCGACATCTTGGGGGGCGATTGTCCCTCAAGAGTTGGGAGTTCACCATGTAATCGGAAGGTTGCCGGTTCGAGCCCCGGCTTGGACAGTCTCGGTCGTTGTGTCCTTGGGCCGTTGTCTACTGGTGGTGGCCAGGGGGCCCGGTGGCGCCAGTGTCCGACAGCCTTGCCTCTGTCAGTGCGCCCCAGGGTGGCTGTGGCTGCAATGTAGCTTGCCATCACCAGTGTGTGTGAATGGGTGGATGACTGGATGTGTAAAGCGCCTTGGGGTCCTTAGGGACTAGTAAGGTGCTATACAAATACAGGCCATTTACCATCTCAGCCTCCTCATGTCCTTCTAAGCTCTCATTAAGACTGTTGCATTCGAAAGCACTATCACTAGCCATGAGTCATAATAAACCTCTGACATCGTAGATGAACATGGCAATATTATTATGTTATATTATATTTCTGTAGAGAGTCACGGTCATGTACGTCTGATCAAGCCTCATCATTAAGGCCCTGAAGAACTAGTATAACATGTTGTCCTGATTGAACTGATTGGATCAAGTTCATGTGCCACAGTTGCAGGTCTGTACACACGCCTTTTAAAAAACAATTTTAAAAGATTTCCATTTATACTGAGTTGTATCGCGTTCACTTAGCTCTACAAACTAACTGGCTTTATAGAGTAAGACGTTGACTATGTTACTGAACAGTAATGTGGGTCTGTTGTGGAGAAGAAAGAATGTAAAGTGAACTTGTTGAATGACTCGTTGTGTGACCAAAGGAATGAGTTTACAGATACAAGTGGCAAAGAGGCCCTTTGTTACTTCAGAGGGGTTTAGAGGAGAGCTGCTACTTTTCCACACTGAGCATCTTACCAGGATGCTTCCTGGATGCTTCCCAGGTGTTTCAGGGATCTCCGGCTGCGTGGAGACCCAGGGGCAAATCCAAGGCATGCTGTAGGGAAGGTCTGAGCTGGCCTGGAAGTGCCGCGATGCCCCTCAGTGCAAAGAGCTGAAGGAGATAACTGGGGGGAGGAAATCCCAGATCTGGATAAGTGGCACAAAATGGATGAATGGATGGAAAAGGACAGAAAATTTGAACTCAACAGTAATCTGAATACAAGTAATCCAGGTACAGACAAAATATTTACAGGCACACAAGTTTTGTTCGTTCTTACAGCTATTGAGTCTTTCCTCTACATGTTTATTATATACATAAAGAATCAAACAGCACTAGGACCCATCTATGAGTATCTCCTCAGCAGGAGATTGGAAGTATTTTTGTTAATTATTCATGAGAAAGAGACGGGGTCAGTCACATTTCAACAGCTCAAGATGTTGTTACCTGTCAGACAAGTAAGCTGTGATTCAGAGCCACAGGTGAGAAGCTGTCGCCTAATCATTTACAAATCATTTACGTTTAAAAACAGACAGCAATGATAAGTCTTTGAGGCCTATAGTGACCTCAATCATCACATGCAACACTTGCCTTCCAGCAGTAAGTTTAAATCTACGCATGCGTAGATGTTGTGGCGACAGATGGTCAACTCACCTCACAAAAGACAGAGAGAGGGAGAAAGAGAGAGACTGGATGGCACAAATGGAAGATTTGTCACGTGATCCCCGAGGCCGTTTTAATGACGCAAGCACCATATGGCGCGTGCCAGGAGGGCGGGGCCTCAATATGCTAATTACCCCCACCAAACCCCGCTGCGTGTGTGTACTGAGTATAAAACCAGCAGCATCCCACACACACCTCAGAAACCTCATAGCAGATCACGCACAATCACGCACGGACACGCAGACAGAGCGCGCGGGATGTGTGCGATCTGACATACAGCGGCTCATTACAGCAGGTAGGTTCATAACTGAATAATAATCAATATGCGAATTCCTCTGGTTGCTGGGTCTCGGCGTTGTCTGACCTTGGGAATGATGAATATGGTTTCTTATTTGTGATTAATTTTTTTAAATTATTGTTTAATTAATTATTAGAACGTTAATGATCACTTCACTTACCAATGAATAAAATAGCCTATTTCCTCTCATCTAATGTATAGACAATTAGAAAGGACAGTTTAAAAAAACAAAAGCAAAAGCCTGTAATTTTTGTTTTGTAATAATTAAAAACAGTTTCCTTTTTTCTTTTTTTTTGGTTTATATATTATATATTTGAGTTTTTATCCTGTTTGTTGACCAATCTGTTACACACTTTTTCCTAAAATAAAAAACGTAATTTAATTATTAATCCTTTGAGTTTCGATTGTATTTTATATTCGTGTTAGTACCGAATGTCTGCTCACCTGCAGCCGTCTGTCGGTCTGTTAAACTAAATAATTTCCCCCAGGGATCAATAAAGTATTCTGATTCTGATTCTGATTAACGGAACCAGTCAGCAGAAAGAAAGTCTTAGTATTATTATTATTTTATCACTATTATTATTGTAACTTCGCCTTATAAAAAACTACACTTTTTATCAATAAGCTGTAACACAATGCCTTTCGCATTTCGCACACTTTGTTAAATACTTTAAATGTTTTTTTAATATATATATTTATTTAGAGTTTCGATATATTTTAAACGCTTTCTGTTAAATCATTAAAAAAAATTCTGAACAGAGACGTGATTGCGTCTCTCTGGAGGCAGTTTGCGATCCTTTGCGCGGGTGTTACCGACACCATCTAATATCTAAATATGAAAACACGCCTTGTAGCTAATTGTGCAGCCATTCTTAACACCGCAGTTTTCTTTTATTACATTCTTTTTTCTTCTGTAGAGATGGTACCTTTGTCTGCACATTTTATGTTTATATTTGGCATTTATATTTAATATTGGATTCGGTTCAATAGAGGATCTTTCTTTGTGTCTTTCAGCGGGTAAATTAAAATGTCCAATTGCTCCTTTAATTTCATCGTCTTTGTTCTGTTTTATTTAAATAAAGACCGTCTAAATAAAATTCTACCCAAATGTTCTAAAGTCAGGGACTAAATCTTAAAATCCCAAACTGTTAATTGTTCTCTGTTCTGTTAAGCTTAAGTGTGACAGCAAACTTGCAGGAGTGTTTTATTATTCTTTAATATCAGCTAAAATTGTTTTCCATCAGAAATCAGCATTATGACGAGGTCTGTGCTGGAGGAGCAGATGTCAGTGGAGTCGGATGAGCAGCAGGAGCTCTGCAGCCCTGCAGAAAGAGAGAGGAGTGCAGAAGGAGTTACAGGTGGAGGAGGGGAGGAGGAGGAGGACCGCCTCCATCATCTAGAGGAGGATGAGGAGGATGATGAAGAGGAGGAAGAGGAGGAAGAAGAAGAAGACGGGGAGAGCAAACCCAAAAGGCGAGGGCCCAAGAAGAAGAAGATGACAAAGGCTCGTCTGCAGAGGTAGATTCTCTTTTCCTCTGCTTGCTCTCAGTGTGATGTGAAAGCAACACTTTCAAGTTAAACATTAAAAATCCAAAGTTGCACTAGCGGAAGTCTCACAAGGTTCAACCTCTGTAAAGCAGGACCCATTCAGTAGAAATCACTTGCATTGGATTAAACTATTAAAAAGACACAAAACCGCTTAACAGGAATAAAAATATTCAAAGGATGGTTGAAATTCTAGTTTTAATTTTGTAGTTTTCTGCATTTTTTTATGATCACACTTGTAGAGATCGATAGATAGATTTATGCTTTATAATGAAGGTCAGTGTTTTGGCTCACATACATGTAATTTTCTTTTAAAGCTCTAACTTAGTCTTAGCTCTAAATGCAGGAAATTATAGACATGAACAGGATTCATCTTTAACCAAAGAATTTTTTTTTTTATCACATAGTATTAACATTTACTTTGCAGACACAAACACGGCACCGGGAAACTAAGAACATTGGCGTCCTAAAAGTGTGTCTGTGTACAGTGACATCTAATAGAAAATACTTCAAATTTTTCAAACTATAAGGAAAGAAAATGAAATAAGACTCACAAATTTAGTGACTAAACTGTGCTCATTTAAAATGTCCTTTGTAAGGCAACTTTCCAAACGAATGCCGATTCTGCGTTTTCAGTCAAGAGACGTTTCTGTCATTTTGTGCAGTGCTGTTTAGGAGTAAGATAGATGTGGGCATTTGTTAAAACTTACAGGGCCTGTCAATCATCAACATTCATTCTGTATGCACAATAATTGCTTTAGCATGTACTTAGTCTCATCCTCAGCACACACACAGCTGATGTCAAAAGGCTCTGTGTGTGTGTGCTGAATCATTGAAGAAATAGCAACTTATAGCTTACAAATTAAATAGAAACATAACTGGATACATAAATAAATAGGGGGAACAAAGAAATGTGCTGAGGGTCATTTTCACAGGTTCCTCCCACAGTTTAATGAAGTCCCTCACTGAACCTGTCACTACAGGCGGCTCTGTGTTGGAGCTCATATTGAATCAAGCCATCTGCCACAATTTTCTCTGGAAACATGTTTTTGTTCAGATTTTGATTAGCAGAAAATTGTTACGTACATTTGATCAGTAAGTGCTTGCAAAATACCAGAACACAGAGTAAAATCAATGTGAGACAACATGCAACGTTTTACATCTACATACAATTGTTTGCAAACTTATGCAAAAGGTTACTGAATAAAAACGAACACTACTAAGATGTTTCAGAGGAAATGAGAGATAACCCAGCTAACAATGAATCTGCTTCATGTATTTTGGAGGTTTAAGGTCCGTCGGATGAAGGCTAACGCCCGGGAAAGAAACCGCATGCACGGCCTGAACGATGCCCTGGAGAGTCTGCGAAAAGTCGTCCCCTGTTACTCCAAAACGCAGAAACTATCAAAAATTGAGACACTGCGCCTCGCCAAGAACTACATCTGGGCCCTGAGCGAGATACTGCGCTCTGGAAAGGCACCTGACCTCATGAGCTTCGTCCAGGCACTCTGCAAAGGTAAATCCCACCTAACATTAACAGACTACAATGGACTGGACCGAAGGCTGACCCAGTCTGGTCTCTGATTATGAAACATAAAGGGACAACAAGGATTTTTACCCAGGAAGCGTTTTCCCATTGGGCACAATGAGCATGTGTACTCCTTACACTCTTTAGTGTGACAGTTTAGCTGATGGTTGAGACTGTAATACAGCTTTTTTACAACAGATATTTATAAGCGTCACAGTAGGAGCAGCACAGGTAAAATTAATGATGTCTCATGAGTAGGTAGTTTTTCTAATGAATGAGTGTGGTTCAACGAGGTGAAGTCGTCAATACGTGTAATGCAAAATAACAAAATTCCTGAAAAGTTTTCATAAAGAAATTAGTTCGATAAATGTATAATGTCTCGGGTGAATGTGTTTCGTGAGGTTTGAGGTTTTTTTACAAGCCACATTTAGCTCATTGGTTCATCTACTTATTCATAGTTTACTGGTGGATGCATGCAGATTTTTCTGGGATGAGGTCATCTGATTTCATGTATAAGATTATGTCTATTAAACTAGCCCTGTATGTGTTTAAAAAAAGAGAAATTACTTGACTGCAAACAGCAGTACTAATTAGATTTTTTTTAAAATAACCTTGTAGGTGTCATTATGGAACTAAATTTTGGCATAACATCTCTGCGTTTTGTTTGCTTGTGGGTTTTTTTTTACATAAAATAATAAAATTAGTTAATTAGTCACAATTTTAAGATTCTCAAAAAATAGCATTAATTATTATGTACTGGCATTTATTAACAGCTATTACAGCATACAGTTATAATATTTAAAAACAACTTAATAAAAAACAATATTACAGTACATGGATGATTAGTTAACTAGTGCTTCTATTACATTTAATAGCAGGTTAATAGCAGGTTTTATTTATTAACATGTATAAATGAACCTCGTGACAATAGACTGATACCAATAAACTGTGTTTATAGTCATTAACAAGTATTGACAAGCACTAATTATTAACTATTTAATGCTATAAAGAAACAATGACCAGCATGTATTGATCAGTATTAACTAATCATTGTCCTTCTATTGTCAGGTCTGTCTCAGCCGACCACTAATCTGGTGGCGGGCTGCCTGCAGCTTAACCCTCGGACGTTCCTGCCAGAGCAGACTCCAGACCTACCGGCTCACCTTCCCCCTGTCGGTGCCAGTTCCTACCCCGGACATTTTCCCTACCAGAGCCCCGGGCTTACGGCCGGCCTGCCCAGCCCTCCCTACGGCAACATGGACCCCTCTCACATCTTCCACCAGGTCAAAGGTCAACCCTACGGCCCACTGGAGCCCTTCTTTGATGGCGTCCTCGTGTCGGACGGCCCGGCGTTTGACCCGCCGCTCAGCCCACCGCTCAGCATCAACGGGAACTTCTCTTCGTCCTTCAAGCACGAGGCCGTCGCAGCCACCGATTACGACAAGAGCTTCTCCTTCAGTGTGCACTATGGAGGCGGGGGAGCTGGAGGACACCCTGCCATCTATGGCAGCGGGGGTTCCAACCCACGCTGTGGTGACCTACAAGTGGACGGGCTGATGGGCTTTGACGGACACTCACACCACGAGCGGCTGATGAACGCCCAGCTGAACGCCATCTTCCATGACTCCTGAGGAAGAAGAGGACGAAGGACTGAGAGACTGATGAAGACAGAGAGACCTTTGTATGGAAAGACAGTCTTGTGTACTTCTATCGTTTTAAAGCTGTCTTTCTGTCTGTCCTTGCTTTTTTTCTTTCTGTCTGCGTCAGGCTCTGCGACTCATCCTGACAACGGCGACGTCGCAAAGATGTCACCTTGATGTAACCTTCTTTGTAGCACTTCATCCTGCGGGAGACGCTCTCTGAATGTCTCGTTATTATCCATATTATCACTTAAAAATAATCAATAATCAATGAGCAATAATCTGGAGTAAACTATGCAATTTTGTTAAAAATCTGAGTGACCCTCAGTATAATAATTCCAAATGTTGAAAGAATAAAGATTTCTCTATTTTTGGGTCAGTGTGTGAGGCAGTGTTGGGCCGGTGATGGGCCGGTGATGAGCTGAAGTGTTTATGTGATTTTTACTTTTTGCTTTTTATAACATTCCTGTAGTGTTCTGTTAACATTTCATGTGACTCTTGTTCATATTTTATAAGATAGATGTTTATAAATACCTTTTATTAAAAGGGATTCAATGTGATCCGTCTCAGAGACTCTCATTATGTGCAGAAAGACAACAAAACAAATAAACACAATGTCATTAGATACAAATAACATGCCAGTTTTGGTCCTGCTGTTGTTTTAGAGCAGTATATAATACTTAGTGGTTACTTTATAAGGTATATACTGTTAAACTGCTCGTTAATGGAAATATCAGCCATATTAGCAGCAACTCCATGCATCTAGCAATTTAGACATTTTCAAGATGACCTGCTAAAGTTCAAACCAAGCATCAGCATGGCCACCACAGTCACCAGATCTCAATCTAACAGAGCACCTTTAGGATGTGCTGGATCGGGAGATTAATGTCATAAAGATGGATCTGACAAATCTGCTGCAAATGTATGATGCTGTCCTGCCAACATGGGCTAATATCTCTGAGGAGTTTTTACATATTTGTGCCAGTCCTGAAGATAAAAGGGGGGTCCAACACAGTACTAGCAATACATACCTAATAAAAGTGGCTAGTGGGTAGATACCTCAAATGAAATACATCATTATATATATATTGATGTATTTTTAAGAATTTATTCAGCCTAATTAATGTGAATAATCTTTTGTTTTCTTAGTCTTTTCTGTTGGAAACACCCTTCAGTTTCAGAAAGTCTAGACCAGGGGTGCCAAACATAAGATCAGGCAAAAGACTACAACCCAGGCCACTGGACAGGTTTATAAAATGTGTAGAAGTGCATAGATTTGGGACTTTTAACAGTATTTTCACAAGTTATACACATTTTCCTATTGACAAATACTTCCATCCCCCATTGTATCTATACTACATCAAAGTACAAGGCTTCTGTAAATTACTGAAAACTTTATATTTAAAAATTTGGAATTACAGGACTGTCTGAGCAATGACTAACCAGAACCTTCTCTGTAAGGTTATACGTTTACTGTAGTTTCACTGGTTTAACCAACTTTGATGTGAAGTGGCCCACATTTTTAAAGAGTTTGACATCCTTGGTCTAGACAAAAACACTGAAGGTTAAATTTTGGAAACCAAATCAACATCCCGAAATCTGAGTTCTTATAAGGTTGCTGTTTAAGGGGTTTAAACTGAGGTTAGGTGTTTTTTCAATGCAATGTAATGAGTGCTTAGCCTGAAGAGGAAGAAATTGGCTGCTCGCAGCTATGCGAGTATTCTTGAAAAATTCCCACAAGATCTGATGTCATAATAACGTCACAAATTTTGCATTGACCGCTGTGTTTAGGCTCCTTGCACAACACTAAACACACAAGGGAGAAATTCATATCTCCTTCAAGAGGAAATCATGCTAATGACATTATCATGCCAAATAAAGGACAAAACTCAGATTACAGTCTCTCTCTCTCTCTCTCTCTCTGTGTTTGTGTGTGTGTGTGTGTGTGTGTGCATGTGTGTGTGTGAAGGGCACAGATGTTCGTTCTGCAAGCAAGATTTTAATTTATGAAAATGATCTTGTTTATGCATGAGAGCCCCCCTCCACACACTGCTGTCCTGCTGAGTATTGGTGTGTGTGTGTGTGTGTGTGTGTGTAAGTCAACAGGGACAATATGGTGGCCATATCCCACCATTTAGCCTTCCTGTTGGTGGAATAAATGGAATAATAATGAGAGAAACTTCAACTAAAGCATGAATAAATCCTGGTCAGAACTACAGAATTTAAACCACAAAGAAAAGATTATATAAGTAAAAAATATGTTTGGTTTTTTTTTTTACTTTCATTAGACAGGACGATGTAAAAGCAGGTAGAAAATCAGAGAAAGGGTAAAACATGTGGCAAAGGCTCTTTTCAACAGTCAAACAGTGGAAGCTGTAATTATTGGTACGGATCCTAAATATCTGGAAGCTCTGAAAACCTCACTTCAAAATAATCATGCTTCCAGTAAAGGGACATTGTGAAGGCAAATGTGGAGCTCTGGAAAAAACCTCAATGACGGCTGCTTGTGTAAGTTGCTCACAGTGAAACTACAAATGCGTTATTACACTCAGAAGGTAGCTTTCGCTTTAGCAGCAGCAGCTGTATTATCAGTATTATTAATTAACAGTATTAGCACAAGTCTTTGTGATAGTGGTTTTGAGTTTCAGTCTGTTGGCTGATCATAACACTGATTAATGCAGCTTTAACTCAGCCATCTGTCAGCAACACACACACACGTTTGTGTTGTGGCTCATAATATGGTGTTTATACCAGAGTCACTTTCCTCTTTGATTGGCCGTCTATTATAGCATATAGGGGGACTCATGCCTTGACTATAATTAATTGGATGGATGGATGGATCAAAATGCAGCCAGTCATTTCAAAAGTATTGATGCTTTATGTTCTGTTTGCTGTTAACTGGCTTTTGCTAAATATACTATTTGTCTCTTAGTATGAGGGAGGATCTAAACGCAGCTTTTATTTGTGTCTTTAGTTACTGGAGAAGATGACAGAGTGAAAGCATCTATTAAGAGACGAATCACTTCCACTGGTTCCATTATACATGAAAGTTATATTATCATACCATATTGTGGTCAGAAATTAGCTGCAAATCTATGTTTGTGTATAGATTAAATTAGCAAGATATGCTAATATACATATTAATTAGTGAGTTTTAGAGGTGCTAGAATGTCTGTGTTTTCTCCAAGTGAACTCCAAGTCTGTAACTACAAACACATGAGAATGTTTAGTTGGCTTATTGGCCAGATGTATCATCTGTTTTGGAACAGATTAAACACCTATAGATGTGAAAACACAATAGATTAAAATGCTAACTTTACATAAAATAAAAGTTTAAATCCTCCTTAACTGTCATGTAGTACATTACAATTGCAATCAGTCTAGCTAGCCTGCGACAGTGCTAGCTTACTGATTCCCAGTTTTAAAAACAGTGAAAAATAAAAATCGAAAAATAAAACAACATGGAAACATAAAATACCAAACTCTTGAAATATCTTAACGCTATTTAAGGTGTCAAAGGTAAGGTCTACCTTTTTTAAATAATTGTTCTGCTGTTTAGCCTGCAATGTTAATTATATTTTGGTCTCCAGTGACTCCTATAAATATAATTAAAAAATTTGGACTGCCAATCACATTCACACTAAAATGCAGCAATAAACAAACCTGAGTTTTGAAGCTCACACAGGTGCGCGCGCGCGCTTGTTGATTACACACCAGTGAATCTGCCGCGTGCTCGAACTGTGCCAGTCCGCTAAACTAAAGCCGCTGCCTGTTGCCATAGCGACAAGACCCGGAAATACACCGTCATCAGCTTACTGCGTGTTTATCAGAGGGTATCAAACTCATAACGGTAGAGTTTTTGTTGTTATTGTTTGTTTGTTTTTTGTTTATTTGCTCGTGCGTAAATAAACAGTAGATATGTCGGAGCCCGAGGAGCTGCCGCAGAGAGAACAGCGAGAGAGTACGAAGAAGAAGAAGAAAACGAAGCGGAGTGGGAAAAAGAAGAAGGAGCAGCGGGAAGGAGAGGAGCAGGTGGAGTTTGAGCAGGAGGTGCAGAGGTGAGTGGTTCTTGTGGGTTTCTTCCAGGGTCGCGTTATACACAGAACCCGTTTTGGACCCACACGTGTCTCGGTTCATACAATAAAGTGACATAGCAGAGGAGAGAAAGAGCCGACTACTCGTAGTCAAAACCCGTCTCTTCAGGAAGCTTTTCAAAGTAAAAGCACAGCAGTTAAATCCTTACAAAGTCAATAAATAAATAAACGATTGTGCCAACGTGCAACTGTTACTCTTCCGGTTTAGACATGTTATTGAGGTACTATTTCCCGCAACCCAAATGATACATATTAAACATAAAAAACAATTTAAAATGGACTAATTGACCTTGCAAAGCACATGGCTGTGCACTGTGGTTATGAACAGACTCTAAACTGTTTATGCTCAATAAAATAAATGAAAATAAATTTCTATGAAGAAAAGCGAAATTGCATGCAAGTGACACATTTTAATCCTGCTAGCAAGCTATGATTGATGGACAGCAATTGGTACACTCCCACTATGTTTCATAAAGGGAGATGAAGTATGTCGACATAAATAATAATTGTTTGGCTCACAACTTCATACCAAACTAATTCTTGTTTTCAAAACGTCTTGGTACTTGGTGCATATCTTTGGTTTTCACCACAGACTTGTTTTTTCTTAGTTTTTATTCATTATTGAATCAATTTAGCTTAAGGATTCAAAGAGGAGCTAGAGAGGAAGTTTGATATTAGAGCACTTTTCAGAGAAAGTCTGATAATCAGTCCCCTTGTTTGCATATTTAATCAGGTTACTTCCTCAAACAGATAACATAGAATTAGCAAACACAAAGAAAGACTAAAGAGTAGCTCCTGTCTGTATATACACTCAGCGGGTTATTAAATTAGAAAAGCTATTTTAAAGCAGAGCAGAATGCCTGAGAGTCACACTGCATTATCTTCCATTATATTCTGAACCTTGCCTGATGTTTGTGTTGTCATTTGTAGAAATAAAGAATAAATAATGATGAAAAGGTACAAATAAGGTTGATGAAAAGGTTGATGAGCATTCATCAGAATTTACAAAAATGATGTACAATTCACAATTTCCCGGGGAAGGATCTAGAACGCATTAACAATAAAGTTACAGAATTAATATTGCATTGAAATAGACTTTTTTCTGTCTTTCTTTCTTTTATTTAACAGGGACAAAAATCTAAACATGCCAGATTATAGTAAAACTGCTAATTCACATCTGTATTCCTGGGGCAGATCACATAAAACTTTATTATAAACAATAAAAATACAGATATGTGACAAACACTTATAGAGTAAAATGATATGAAGTGTGCTGTTATGTTTACTAAACATAAACATGTTTTATATTAGAGGTGACACATCTAAGAAAAAAAAAAAGAAAGTGCAGTGACACTAGTAGCTCTTCACACTCTGTTCATACATCGTGCAGTTTATTCCCTGGAAGTTGTGTCGTCAGGTAAAAGTCCAGTATGAAGTATGGTTTATACTTCATACTTTGCGACTGGTTCTACGTGACAAATGTAATACATACAAGTAAACTCTATCCAAGATTATTGAAAAAGGTGTATCATAGGGAGGATTGCTTGGCTGTCATGCAGTTCAAATGAACAGAATTTGGGATTGCAGATGTTTAGTTCCTGTAAGGACAGCAAGACATCTGAGCAGAAACATGCTCAGAGATCTGTAGCAGTAGTAATTCTTTTTGGAACCCCGCCCCCAAAAAAACATTTTTCTGTGTCAAATATGAGAATTTTAGGTCTGTGTCTATATACTTAATATCTCTGTGTTCATACTAAAGTTGTCCCAATACTTGAATTTCAAGACAAAAAGACAAAACATTTAGATGCATTTTTAAAAAATAAAGGTTAGAAAAATACAAACAATAATATCGGTGACAACAGTACTTGTAGTGCAAAAAAATATAAACACCACTGTACTGTTATGTATATATATTTTTAGGTATTGGGTTTTTAGTGATTTGGCTCCATGTTTTGGTTGTTGAAGAAATTGTTAGTAAGATAGGTTGCCACTGTTTCTAACTCAATGTATACTTTTCTCAGCTTCAAACTTTATAATAATAATAATAATAAACTTTATTTATAAAGCACACTTAAAAACCAAGGGTATGCCAAGGTGCTTAACAAGTAAATAGAGTATAGGAGGAGGATAATAGAAATAGGACCAAAGCAAGTACTAAATATGCAAGCAGATAACTGTCACTAATACATAGGAAAGCAACAGGTACAGAGCAAACAAGAATTTAAATGAGCATAAAAGTGCATGATATAAAATCATAAAAGAAATATTAACTAGAGGGAAAGGCAAGATTGAATAAGTGGGTTTTTAATCGTGATTTGAACAGTGCAATGGAATCAGATGCGCGGAGGTCGAGAGGAAGGGTATTCCACAGTACCGGGGCAGCCAGAGCAAACGCACGGTCACCCCGGGACTTCAGTCGAGATCTGGGTTGGGTCAGAAGTAGTTGAGTGGCAGATCTGAGTGTTCTAGCAGGAGTATGTGGTTTGAGAAGTTCACTAAGATAACTTGGCGCTAATTTATTAATAGTTTTGAAAGTAAGGAGTAATATTTTAAATTGAATACGGTACTTTATGGGCAGCCAATGCAGGCTAGCTAGGACAGGGGTAATATGGCAAAATTTCCTGGTACCAGTCAAAAGGCGGGCTGCTGCATTTTGGACTGTTTGCAGTTTAAGAAGAAGAGAAGAGGGAAGACCATAGTACAAGGAGTTACAATAATCCAACCTGGAGGTCACAAAAGCGTGAATAAGCTTCTCCAGGTCCTCATGCGGAATATAATGCCTAGCCTTAGAGATAAGGCGCAGTTGGTGGAAGCTAGATCTCACTACAGCAGACACTTGCTTATCGAGTTTGAGCGAGCTATCCAGCAGTACACCCAAGTTACTGACATAGTCACAAGAAAATGACTAACATAACAGTTTTTAGACACAAATATTATCCTGTTAGAATAAGACCATCTTTTATAAAGTTATAAATGGTCAAGACTGATCATTTCTGCTCCTACATTAATGTTACCATTTTGCGATTAGCCACAGCGGCTAGCTGCTACCTTAATGATAATAGTGGTAGCAGCTAGCTAATAATGGATAATGTGGCTATCGGACAAAAGTACCTTCGGCTGCTCTCTCATTTTACAGAGGTTGCCACAGCAGATAGGTCCGCATGTTTGATTTGGTCCTGACACAGCTCTCCCGACTATTCAGGCTTGGGACCAATGTCATGCCAAAAAGTGATCATCTGCTAGCAAGCAGTTGCCAGTTTTTGCCAAAAAATTATTTTCTGTAACTGCTGTAAAAGACTTGTTGAAGACTTGTTATAATTTATCAAATATTTCTGTCTTGAATGATATAAAATAATTTTGAGTCCAGAAAGAACATTTCTGTTTCAAGCAAAAGCTGCAGCCAGTTTTTTGGCAAAGTGCAAAACAGGTATTTAAAAAAAAAAATTTAACTAGTAAACCCCCGTGCTACATGCAGGAGACAGGAAGCATACAAGCATACTTACATATGCCACGATCATTATAGTATGATATATTATATTGTGACACACCATTCTACTCTGACATTACATTCAGTGCTCAGTTGAACAGTGAAATGTACAAATATCTAAAATTGTGGGATTTATATAAAACATTTGTAAACGCAAGACAGATGTTGTCACTCATGGTGCCTGAGGCAATGTGTATGCAAAGTTTCATCAAGTTTTGTTACTTGTCTAAGAGGAGAAAGGGAACGTACAATCAGACATACAGAGATACATCTGCAATAATCACTATAGTGTTATATATAACCTCTTCATAAATCCTGTTTACACAGCCTATTTACCGATATATAAAGAAGGTTATTAGACATAGAAAACATATACAAATTGTCAGACGTTAGTAATCATCTTTTGGCGTGACATCGTGTTTGGAGTGCACTTGCTTGAGACCCCCTAAGGTTGGGTTTGTGGCTATCAGGTAACTGCTGATGAAACTAGCTAACAGTGATGTGTGTGTGTGTGCCAGGTTAACGTTTACGATAACTGTTCGGTACCTAAATTTTGTTGAAACGGGAGCCTTACTGACCTTTAAAGTCCCCAAAGTGTTGTTCAGTGTTGTGAACTTCAGCTAGGGGACAGGCTGTGTGATGGATGGACAGTTGGATGAAGTTGTGTGTCAGCTGGAGGAGCCAAAGATGACAATGTTTGTATCAATAGTGTTGCAAAAGTGTCTAATCCAATAGTAATTTTTGGTATCAATTATAGTCTGGGAATCGACTTTTTTTTTTTTTTTTTTTTTTGGACAACCTCATTTTGAGTTATTGGCCATAGAAACCTTTACCTGGGCTATCGTAAACTCTTGTATTCACCATTTTCACTAATTTCCATTTATTTTCTGACATTTTAAAGCCTAACAGACTAAGCCGTAAAATGATGAATCAACTTGTTCTTCACTTTGCCAATTATAAACATTTGTTATATATATTTATTGACATGATTGATATCTATGACTTCCTATTGGACAAAGTAAACTGTGTGTGTTTATTGTGTGTCAGTGTCAGTGAGTGCGTTGTGCTGCACGGGATCTTCAAACTGGGCAAGAAGAGTCACGACGTCCTGCTCACCCGAACCAAACTGACCTGGACGCCTATCATCCCGGAGAACCCCACAGGTCAGTGTCCATGGTGATGGGTTGTCATGGTGTTGAGTAGACGTGGTGGTGGTGTCAGACAGACAGACTGTGGGTGTTTTTCTTTCTGTATCTAGAAGCAGCTGGTGTTGTAATGGAGAAGTTATCTTGTGTTGAGACCACCTAAAACTTGACATCACACACACGCACACACACACACGCACACACAGTTCCATTGTGACACAATTAACCCCACACCCCCACCCCGGGTACGCTCCCTAATGCTGCAGTGTGCGTTTTTTTTTTATTTGGAGGAAAAAGTAACATGTCATGCTAACAGACTAAAGCTTTATCTTTTCAGAATTTCGTTTTTTTTTTCAGTGTGAAATTGGCTCTTGTAGTTGACTGTGGAGTATGACTACATCTTATCAGGACACTGATAAATCCAATACAGTTTGCCAGACTGAAATCTGCTGTCTGGACAAGCCTGTGTAAAATCATCAGATGTGTTTTTTGTGTATCTAACCCCTGTTTGAGCCGTTTATGTTTTAGCTTACATGTGGGTGAGAAAACAAATGAAAAAAAGACCAAAAAAGTTTTTTTTTAAATGTTTACATTTTATTCTGTTTAATTCTGTTTCCTGTGATCTTTTTGCGGCCCAATAGTTGTAGTAGGCTCTTTGTTCTGATTCTGCATTTCAAAGCTTTGAATCTTTAAGGAGTAAACATGACTTGGGATCTGATGATTTTTTTACATATCTACAGATCAGAAATTATTTTAATCAAAACTTAAAAGTGAACCTAAACGAATTACAATTTGTAGAAACATTCTTATTACTAACCAAATCTGAAGTGCAAAGTAAAATTATTTCTAAATTATATAACAGCATCCGGTGGTGTAAAAACGACAGAACTCTGTATATTAAAGCGAAGTGGGAAAAGGAGGGTAATTTGACAATTACAGAGAAGTGTTGGGCTCACGCATGCAAGATACAGTGGGCTACCACTGGGTCTAATGTTTGGCGTGAATTTTGCTGGAAAAGCATTATGAGATTTTTCATTACCCCTGCTCAACAAAGATATCAAGGAATTGGTGATAAATGTTAGAGATGTGGGGGAGATGCCAACCGTTTCCACATCTTTTGGGACTGTAAAGATATTCGCCAGTATTGGTCTCTAATCCATGATCATTTACAAAATGTTTTTTCATTTGTTTTTCCTTCAACTTTTGAGACCATGTTTTTGTGCAATGCACCAGTGGATAAACTGAATTCCAACGACAGAAGACTCCTGTATGTCCTTCTGGCCGCAAGTAAAAAGCCTCTTACGAGAAGATGGCTTAAGCCTGAACCACCAACGATAGAAGACTGGATACATTCTGTACAAGAGATCTATACGATGGAAAAAGTGTCATTTTCTCTTAAACTTCAGAGGGATACATTCTACGGAATATGGTCTAAATGGACAGACTATGTTAAGCATATGAGGTGTGATTTTGTGTATGATGTTACAACCCTGAGTTCTACGTAAACCTACCTGCCCTGCTGCCTCCTAACCCTAGTTTTTTTTGTTTGTTTGTTTGTTTTTGTTTTTTTGTTTGTTTGTTGTTGTTTTGTTTTTTTTGGGGGGGGGGGGGTTTGTTTGTTTTTGTTTTTTTCTTCTTTTCTTTTCTCTTCTTTTTCCGTCTTCTTCATTTTTCTATTATAAGTTAAAATGTGACAGCAAAGAAAATGTAAAAAGGCAAATTACGTGTTATGTTCAACAGCTGTCCCAATAAAAGAGATAATAATAAAAAAAACAATAAATGGAAGGACACTGCATTTCCCAATGAGAAACTGGAGACGTTATCTAATATATGGTATAATGAAGATAAAAGATCATAATTATACATCATGCCCTGTAACAGGAGACATTTTTAGCTTGTATTTATTTACATTTAAGTAAATTAACTATAGCACTTTAGCTATTAGGAATTGACAGCCATAATTAGAAGATTATGATTGATTATGAGATGAAGTGTATCAGACTAATAGGGCAAGAATTGATATTCACACCTATACGAGGTAGCGTCATCGTCCTGTTTGCTTAATTGTAGAGCTGATTAACCATCTTTATCTCACCTTTAATGATGAAATGGGGTTTTATTTATTTATTTATTGTGAATGCAGTTTGTCTTTAGGAGTTCTGTGTCTTCAAATGACTTTCACTGGGCTTTACACATCACTTGTTAATTCACATTTGACTCTGGCTAGAGTGATTGGATTTGTTGTCCTTCTTGTTCATAAATTCTTGAGGTTTTGAGTGAATTTTACCTTTTTTAGACAGTAGCAGTAGCAGAAAAGAGGAAATCTAGGAAAGGGAGCAGTGGAATGAAATGCAGCAAGCTCACAGGCTCAAAGTCGAATGAAGGACTCATTTACTGAGGGCATTTTTGACTCTGGGGTATGCACGCTACCCACTCTAGTAATCATGCTGTCTTTAACCTTCAGCTTGCATAGCTAAATAAATTAAATGCACCTCAACACTTGACTTAGTAGAAGATCTCTTGCCTCTTTACCCTTCCCCCCTTCCCCCCCCCCCCCCCATCTTCACCTGTCCTTATATCTACCATCTATACATCCAGGCATCAGCGCTCCATATCTCAGCTACATCTCCAGTATGCAAAACCAAAAGCCAGCCCTGTGATGGCTTTAAAGCTTAAACGACTCTGCTTTATTCTTGTGTAATATGGTGGTATCATTTTGCTGTGAGATTTCTGGTTGAAAACCGTTCAAACAGAACTGGTTAGTGAAGCAGGATGAAGGTGTAATTTAAATGTGCGTGTGTTGTTGAAGCCAATCTGTTTTGCTGTATTTCATCCAAGCTAATGTCATTAAGCCAGCACTGTGTGTGTGTGTGTGTGTGTTGGCAGTAGTAGAGAGCAGTTGGTTCAGCCCGTGGGGGGTTATTAGAGTCTCTCAGTGTGAGATTAACACACACACACACACACACACACACACACACACACACACACACACACACACACACACACACACACACACACACATAGTCAGCCTGTCAGCATGCTGTGTGTGTGTTGATTAGATATTTCTATATAAATGGATCAGCTGTTATTGTTTGTTTCTACACATAAATCCATCCTGTCTGTCTCTCCGTGTGTCAGGGAGGTGAGATCTGAGCGATCAGACAGTTGTGTTGTGTCAAAGCAGGAACTTGCAGCTGTGCTGAAGAATTTAAAGCCCAAAATGCAGTTAGCGCACAAGAAATCAATGCACTGTTGGGAATCATTATACTGTCAAACACCCATTTTTTGTAATATTAGAAACATGTTTACCTCAAGTTGTGTTTCATGTCGTAAGCAGTGAAGTATTCGCTGGAGTCAATCCTGTGCTTCTAAAGCAAGAAAAACAAAAAAATATTCACATGAAGAAACTGAAACAATAGTGTCCAAATGATGGATGTGGTTTTTATTTTAAACAGAGGGAGGATCGCTATTGTTTTGTTTTGTCTTTACAGTGATAAGCGTAGTACGTTCAGTCAATATTACTTATACTTTATTATTGTTGATTTAACTCTTCTTTGAACTTTTTCTGTCTTTGTATAGGAAAACTGTAAATAATAGCCTTTTATAACATCATAATTATTAATTTTACCAATTATTATATTATCTAGGTCTCCATTTGTTTGCAGGAAAAGAACAGTATCTGGTTTTAAATAAATCTGTACAGTGATATGATGATACACACAGTTTAAGCACAGATTTATGTGTTCCCACTGTTTGTGAATGTGGCCCAATAATGGGATGACCTGTGTTTGACCTGATGTCAGATGTAATTTGTGTATTGGTAGAATTTAGAGTCTGTCCAGCAAATAACAAAAATAATGAAAAACTAAAAACTAATTTGAATATTATCCAGATAATATTAGGGATGGACCGATCTGATATCACGTATCGGTATCGCTCTGATACTGACCTAAATTACTGGATCGGATATCGGAGAGAAATAAAAAATGTAATCCGATCCATTAAGTATCACGAAAGCACCTCACAAAACTTGCGACATGGGGTAACTCAGCTCATAACCTCAGTACGTCAGAGCAGTATGCATCACGTGATAGAGCGGCTGTGGCGTGCGAGACCTGTCGGTGGTCTGATTGAGCATTTGGAGCCTCGCTACCAACCCGGCATTTCATCTCAGAGAAAGTTATCACAGAGAGAAGTAAAGCAAGCGTGTAAGTTCATCTCTGAATGTTTGTAAAGCATTCCTGCGTTAAGCTTAACAACCGATATATGGAGAGGCTGCCTCTTCTCTCCCCCTCCCTCTCCTGCTGCTACTTCAATCATGAAACTGATCAATGATCAGCTGATCGGCTTTTCTGTCGCAAGTCCCGTCTCTCTTGTTTGTTTTTGGCCCACTTTGCACCAGAAAGAGGAAACCAGCGGCTGAACAACAGCAGCACGTTTAAGCTTGATAAGCTGTTGTTAGAATTAGAAAAGTTGAATCAAAACGTGACAGTGAAAACAAACTTTTTGAAATCATGAAGCACAATTTACCAAAGGGGAGACAAAAACGTTAGAAGTTAACACGAGACGTGTAGAGTATTGCAATCTGATTTTGTAGACACTTCCAGAAACAAATGCAATCTTTTAATCACGTCGCCTCATTCTACTCACTTTTTTTTTTGCAAAGGTCAAATTACTCCTGACTGAGCAATCAAAGTAACTCCCTGCTTATCCCAGTACACCCAACAGTAGTAAAAATGTGGCAAAAACAGTGGTAAAAATGCACATTAATTTCCACTTCTTAAAATTGGTGGAAAACTTGTTTAAAATTTGTTGTAATTTGACTGGAAAAACACTTTAACTCTTCCCATGATACTGAAATGTCAGTTGACCAGAAGAAAGAAGATTGTAGCTGTTTAGGATTATCAAATTCGATGGTGGAGTAATGTATATTGTAGGACTCCAGGAAATGAATGTAAGTCAGTGTAATGTTCTCTGAAGTGATGGAAGCATGACTCCGATCCATAACTCCCCACAGTTACCACATGGCCTGGTCACCATGAGACTGAACTGCCACTGAGAGTGTTTGTATGTGTGTGTTTGGGCCACGCACAGGTGCTAACAATTCATTTTTCCCCATTTAAAATTATTTTAAGAATCAAATGATAGAATCCTCTGGGAAGTGAGTGGATAAATGGTTATTAAAATTAAAAGTAAAAGGAATAATTACATGACTAATGGCACATAATTTTTATATAAATATATCTGCGACTGTGTGTGTGTGCGTGTGTGTGTGTGTGTGTGTGTGCGTGCGTGTGTGTGTGTGTTAGCACAGCAGGATGTGAGGACCTGATGGGAATCTCATCTCCATCTGGGAATGAACCAACGTGTGCGTGCGTGTTCACAGTGACTCTGTAGGTCCTGTCAGCTCAGATCAGAGTCATCTTTATCGGGTTAGATGGAAAATCATCTTCCTACCCCTGACAGTGTTCTGCTGTATGTTTTTCTATCCAGGTATGCTTTTACTGCGTCGGCAGTATGTTTGGGATCATTGTCATGCTGAAAAATTTAACCGTTTCCAATCACATGCCTTCCAGGTCATATTGCATGGTGGAACAAAATCTGATGGTACTTTTCTGTGTTGATAATTAATCAATTGAGACACAATCTCCAACACTATTGACTGACACAAATCATGACAGAGCCTCCACTGTGTTTTACAGATGGTTGTAGACAAGAACTCGACTGAAAATGAGTGAAAAAGCAGCCAATGTCCAAAGAAAAACTTTGAAAGACCTTCAGAAAGCCTGTTGCTCAAGACCACTTTAAAAATTACTGACTCTGTGGAAGTAAAATCTAAAGAAATGAGTGGTTACTTCTGTATGTATTTTAAAGTTATATGTTATGTTGCTATTTTTTTTTAAATTTATTAAATGTCTGTCTTTCTTAGATGTGAAGGAAACCGAGGATAGAGGGTGCTTGCTAATATGTTAAAGCCCCTTTGAAATAATTTACGATAATAAAGTAATTTGCCTTGACTTACTTTTCTGCTTTCAAAATCCACTTGTGTTTTTTCTCAAATTTAAAATGCATAAATATTAAAAATGGTTTTGATTCCTCACCTTTAACCTCTCGTTTGACTCAGAAGACAAATACTTTAAACGCAAATAATATTAATTGGACACAATGAATGAAGACTGAGCAACAACAACCAGATAGACTGTTGTTACACACAATGACCCTGACATATGGATGCTGGTCTCTCTGGGGAACAGGGGAGGGTGGCGTGGGCATATTTGGTGTTTGATAACAGCAGGAGGTATTTCATAGAGAAGGGGGTTAATCAGCTATCATTTATAAGCTTTATGAGCTGTTTACACTGTACTGTACAGGTGCTTTGCATCAAGTTAATATCTCTTTTTGTCTCTTTGAGCACAGAATTGATTTTCCTACTCTGGGTTTGTTATGGGGCTGCACATTTTCCTTCATGTTCCTTAACCTGTTTGAGTTCAAATTAAATGAGATGCCAAGAGGCCCCTGTTTTGCGATTGTTAGATTATAACAGTATTAAATGAATACTGTTTAAGTGCACCATTATAGGTTTTAAATCTGGGAGGATTAAAATATTCTTTTTTTGAAAATATCTCTGTAGATCTGAATGTTTCTGGTGATTAAAGTGGAGTTTGTTTTTGTTTATGTACATCTACCAGCTGTGCCATGCGTTTGTCTCTAAAGCTACACATCTAATATGGCCATTTTCATTATTCTCCCCCCAAAGGGAGGGAGTATGTAATTGGTTGTGTTTGTCTGTCTGTTTGTAAGCACAGACTCTCTCTGTGAATTATTACAAAGGTCTTCAAGTAAACTTTTATAATTCAGGCTGATAAAATGTCTATAAATTTTCTCTGATGTGACGACTTTTGAAAATTTAAATGATGCTTAATTTTAAGAAAACTAGCCTTAGTAACTGACAAAATTGGTACTGTAAATATTGGATTTTGTTTTGGACATGTCGATTGTTCTTATTTCATTTAAAAAGTTTGTTATTTTGAATTAAATATCAGTATAGACAATAAATTCTCATCAACAAGTGTGCAGTTGTTGAGAAGTTATTAAAATTCCTGCTATAAGTTCCAAAAAAAACCTTCTGGATGTGCTTGAGTTCTACTTTTGTGGAAGAAGAAAGATGTTTTAGTGAGGTGTTGCCAGAGCAGCTTTACTGCACTGTGACACTGTATCTCATCTCTGGACGTCTGCTGAAGTGAGGGAACACAATCCTTTAAAAGATAATTCCCCATTTGCTGTTTTGATGATGGTGGTGGTGTTTAACGCAGGTGTATACATGATCAGTCCTAATATTATGATCACTGACAGGTGAAGTGAATGACACTGAATATCTCTTCATTGTGGATGGAATATATTGGGTAGCAAGTGAGGATTTTGTTCACACAAAAGGAAGGAACAGTGGTGAAACAGCGACAGGGTCATTGCCGGCCAAGGCTCACTGATGCATGTAAGGAGCGAATGCTGGCTCGTGTTGTCTGATCCAACAGACTTTTCTGATAGAGAGGTACTAGAACACACAATGTGTCACAGTTTCCATGTTTGTTGTTTGAGTATGCATAGACGTAGGCTAGTAGTCCTGGAAGTGACCACTTACATCAGGATAGAAATATTTTATCATAGGATGAAGGTGATCACATCTTCTTTTAACACTAAGTATAAAAGGAGGGCTGAATCGATCATGAAAAAGGTGTTCCTTATATCCTCATCTCTTATCTGATAAATCAGAATCCAGGGAAATTGGCAAATTCTCACATTTTTTAAACTGAAACCAACCAGTTTAATTTGGTGTGAAAGCAAAAGTTTCCATAAGTTTGTTTAGAAGTTTACATACTGTAAAAGGTATTTACATTTAAGTCAAAAGCTCCTTGTGAAAAAACAACAACAAAAAAAGCACAAAAAAACTCCAAAGTACTTGCACTACTGTCATCTGCAAATGAGCCACGCACAAGCTCACTCAGACACAAAGTATTTTCTTTGTGTCTGAGTAAAATGTGATGTAACTCTGAATGGACTGTCTGAGCTATGCTAATATTATCCTCGGAGGATTAGAAGATTAATATGATGCTGGCCAATCAGGTTTCAGAATTCTTTCACGATTGTACTTGTTGATGCTGTACTTTACATTCTGCTGACAGCAGCAATGTGCAGCGTTCATATTTGATTGACTATTCAAAAGAATTTAAACATACAGTAAAACATCAATCAGACAAACTAATCACAGAGTTTGTTGTTAATGGTAGTATCCTTTTATACACTTACTTTTTCGCAGTGGATTTGAATGTTTTATTTAATAAGACTTTAGTCTTAATGTTTATAAAAAGAAAAAATGGCATTTTGACATTTTGGGTAAATCTCAGCATTTCATCTGTTCACACTGGTCAAGGATGTTTTTAGCTTAGCTTAGCACAGAGACTGGAAGCAGAGGGAAACTGTTAGCCTGGATGACTGAGAACCTTCACAGACATACAGCCTGGTCCCTTTCAAAACGTACCCAAACCTCTCAGATGTCCATCATGTACCTTGTTCATTAAACAGTGTGCTGTGTTCAAGTGCTGTTTGTTAACTACTTTTTTCTCTGCAGGTGAGACTGGTGTCCCACAGTCAGGTGAGGTGCTGCTGCAAGACATATTTGCAGTGAAGGTGAAGCGGAGGCGAGCTGCGGGCCAGGAGTCAGGGGGACCCGTGCTTGGTGTGGCTCTCTTCTGGTGTAGGAGGAAAGGGAGAAGGCTGGAGGAGGACACGCTGCACCTCCACAATGCCTCCTCAGAACACACACACACCTGGTACAACACCCTGAAGGAGCTGCTCACAGGTAACACAGACATTCAGACTGTCATGCAGTTCAAGCAGCAAGCACACAAAAGCAAACCAGGAGTTTAAAGTATTTTTGTCAGTATTCAGCATCTTTGTCTTAGATGGTGGAGCTGGTCAGCCATTAACCATTTGGGGTTCATGGTTTCTGTTGTTATCCTGTTAAAATGTTGAAAGTAACACCCAGATGCTGTGAAATTGCTATGGACAAAACAGTGGAATGTAAATTTGACCAAGCTAATGGATGAGACCCAGTGTGGAGGTTCCTTGGGCCCACATTGAACATCCAACTGTGACGGACTCACTGAAAATGTGACTGGCAGTTTGTGTTACATAAGAGCTGAAACAGGAGAAACGTGAGTCAGTGCTTCAGTGAGTGTCATACTCTAAGATGATTAAACTGTACACACACACTGCTGAGTAATACTGTTATAAGTAGCACGCTTAGCATCTGTCCATTAGATGGTTTGATGAATGGAGACTTATTTAAATGGAGTTTGTCATTAAATTCACACATTACAAATTTAAACTCATATTTTTATTTACGTCATAGCTAATACAACTGTTAAATAAACGAATAAATACATGGATTCTTACTAGACATACAACATCTGTATTACTACATGTTTTTGTGCAAATGTTGTCAGTAAGGTATCCTAAAAATTGCCACACCCACAACTGTAAATAAAAGGCAACACTTTTTGTAGCATAACAAAATTCTGATGCTGGACTGTATTCTGGGCTCTGATTATTTGGTATTTTTGCTGATGACATGCTACCATAGCAAATAGTTGATTTTGGAGTCATAAAGTCTTGTTTTTGATGTTCACTTTCATTAACAAGAATGTTCTGTTTGGAAAAGCTGAAAAAGAAAAATCAAGTAGTAAAGTGTTGGAAATGTTTGCATTGTTGGAAGATTGAATTATAATACATTTTTCATTAGGCCAGAATTTTAATTTGTTATAATATCTAAAAAACGGTCATCCCCATCAGCCTCAGCTGTTCTTTGTGTTGAGTGCTCATTCAGTGAAGTCCCATTGTAACACTTCAAGCTTAGCTTCAAGCTAAGATCTTAGCTTTTTAAAACCAGACGTTGCCTTTGTTGGGTGTCTGACTTTGAAACCAAACAGTGGAGGATTCTTGTCATGTTAATCACAAGTCATTACCAAGTGAGATAACCGTGCTTCATGCTCCTTTCTGATAATAATGGGGATCATAATTTACAAAATCAATGTTTTATTGAATAAGACTTGAAACTAGCTCGTAAAATCATCAGTGTTCACAGAGGTTTCAGATCATGGAAACAGAGCTTCCCCCCCCCCCCCCCCCCCCCCAGAAACTTCTGTATAACTTAAGGTGTTTCTGCAACCACAGGATTTGTCCCTTGCTTGGGGGGGATCCAGGGTTAAAACACTTGTGTGTTGCCTACAATTGTCAAGTCCAAAAGCTACAAAAGCTTTTATATACAATCTGTTTTGCTAATTAACAAATGTTAGCATGCTAACACACTTAACTAAAATACTAAACATAGTAATTAAACATGTGGTTTACTGCAAGTGATTGCATTAAAACTTTGGCTTGCAAGTTAGTCTGGACCATAAACTGTTTAGATTGATAAAGCAGTTTTTTCTACAGTCTGTGGAAAGGTTGCAGTTTATTTTACTGGTTGTTCTGCTTAGATGTGCTGACACCCTGCCATTATTATAGTTCAGGGGCTTTAATGTATAACATTTCAAAACCTTATGTTATTTGGAACAAAACTGAGCTGAAATCTGTGCTGATATTTTTCTAAGCCAACGTGGTCAGTCAGCACTGCAGCTGCCCAAGATATACCAGGATTTAAAACGCACACCTTTGTGTTTTGTACGTCTGCAGATGATTTGCATGATGATGCAGTGCTAGCTGCTCAGATTAAAATTTCATTGTTTTCTATCTGTTCATCACTCAGTTTAATGAGGTGAGTCACAGTTACATCAGACCAGAGAACTAATCTGCTAATCCACAGGAACAAAGGATTACACACACACACACACACACACACACACACACACACACACACACACACACACACACACACACACACACACACACACACACACACACATTTAGCAGTACTCAGTAAAGTGCTGTCAGCAGTTAAATCATGTTGTCTGCAGGAGAGATTAGTTACTGTCTGCATGAACACGTGTGTATACAACCACTTCATATTTAGTGCATAAGAAATATCTCTGAGGCTTGGAGCTTTAGACAACACACACTGCAAGGCTGAAAGCATGGAGACATGACTTTTTTCTAGTTTCAGATTTTCAGCAATATTTCTGAATCTGCAGCTGCAATAGCTTTAGCGTGGTCTTGTTTAGGGGCTGGGCTGTTGTTGGTGTTCAAGTTCAACCAATGGTGTGCAATGTGTTTGACGTCCGAGCCTTGAGTTCAGTTCTTCTTCACCATGCTAGGAAACCCCCCCCAAAAAACAATCTTATGTCTCTGACTCAGTCTCAAGTATCAAATAAAGTGCAGAAGATGTCACAGTTGTTTAGTTTCTTTAGACATCAGTATATTTTTTCTATAGAGCATAAAGTTTTCAGAAGAATAACCTCTTCATTGCCCAACCACCTGCTGCTAAAGCTCTGGATGTTGCTGCAGTCGGACGTTCCCAGACGCTGATTTCCCAGGTGCACTGTAGTGGGCGGTGCGTGGCTGACAGTTAACACACAATAGAAATGTTGAAGTGCTTGTTGTGTGGATTTAACTCACATGGACACATTTTACATTTCAGTTCTTCTCTATTTGTCCAACCACGCCAACTGCAACAGAGACATTACAAGCTATCCATAAATGAAGAGGTCAGAGGTCACACACACATTACTGTCCTTTTATCACCATGGCATCAGTCTGACATGTTATCGCTGGTCACCTGTCTGTCTGTCCATCTGTCTGTCTATCAAACCAGATTACCCATGAGGCCCTGCAGCAAAGTCACAACTTCTTCAAGTCTTTGTCTTATGGGCTCGCACTCACACTCACAGACATGAATGGCCCGCAGGTCGTGTGTCAGCTCAAGTGGTCACACTGCACATCAAGCTGTGACGGCTTTTGTGACTTTACACACCGCAGCAGTGGAGTCTGTGTGCCTGTGTGTGTGTGAAAGGTAAACACAGTCAGTAGCTCTGCCGCTGTGCGGACATTAAGCCTATTTTCCAGCCAGAGGTCAGTGTGAAAAGCGTATTGTTGTGCGAATCATGGCGTCACCGAGCGGGCAGTCCCGCCGCAGCCGACGCCGGCACCACTTCTTAACCTTCGGGTCTGAACAGTCATCTGCACAATGGTGAGCACAGCGCAGACACTTCCTGTTTCTGGAACCTCATTTTTTGTTGTTTGCTGTGTGAAGCAGCTGCAGAATGCTGTTCAGAAAGTGAATGGTAGTCAGTGACAAAAGGCGAGAACTGCTGCTGTATAGACTCCAATTCCATACTCACAGTCAGTCTGCAGGATCGACTGACTGCAGTTGTTTAACACCACAACAGACTGACAGGTCGGTGGAAATTGCAGGACAACTGAAGTGAGCGTTCATAGGTCACCAGGTGCCACAGCGACCCCTCCCAGATCTTTTGTCTTGCAGTTGCTGCTTGCTTACAGAAACCTCGGGGTCACAGTATCAGAGTAAAATGGGTGTTGTTAGTCCAGTGGTACTGTCTATTGTCATATGGTCAAAAGGACAACATCAAAATGCAAGGTTTTACCTCTAGAAATGGAGTATAGTTGTGTTTTATTAAATTCAGGAACCTGCTACCCATGCACTGTATTTTCCATCGCCTTTTATTTACATATAAGAGCTCCAGGGACTCCCAGGAGGATGAGTGTTTACCATCTGAGGTGGCTTTCCTTACACTCTTTTAGAAAGGTGTTGTCTAGATTGTTCCTCCTCAAATCCAAAATCTTGAACTAGTGAAGCATGTCATCGTGGTGGACAACCAGATATGTGAGCGTTTGAGCTGCATACTCCATGGGTGCAAATGCTCTGAGCACCATGTCACTAATAGTTTGATATTGATACCCTTCCTCCCTTTTCCTATAACCTCTGTCAGCCCGCACTGTCCACTGTGACTATCATTTATAATTAAAACCCCCTTAATTGCAAAATGTTTCAACTTGCAGTGTTTTAAAAAAAAAAGTGTAAAGTAGCACATTTTCACACTAGAGAAACTGATACAGACTGAGACTGATCTAATGACTGCATGTTAAATGCTTCGCAGAAAACTTGTGTAGGTAATGAAGCTGTGAACTAATTAAAAATGATCTAAGGATGGAAAGATTTGGATTTCCTTGAGTTTGCGATGACCTGGATGACTGAGAACATACACAGACAGGAAAAATGATGTTTGAAAGCTATAATAAGATGGAGTCTGTTTGTAAACAACATGCAGCAGTCCAGTCTTAAGTGCTCAGTCAGAAACTCAACACTACTCCTTGATGACACGGGGATTGTTTACCATGGTAACATTTCAGCAGCGCCATAGCAACCTGTCACTGGTCAAGGCTCGGAGATGATCTGATGGATACTTGACCTCTTTATATCTGTGAGTCTGTCGTCTTCTTACATTTGTTGTGAAGATAGTTCCTTTATGACAGAAAGCATCTGTTTATGCATCAACAGTGTGAGTGATTTCTGTCATTTTTAACACATTATTAGCTTTTATAAGCAAGTTGCCAGTATACACTCTCTAAAAGAAGTGTAACTGGTCTAAGTGTTAAGTCTTTATTTTTCAACATTCTGGAAAACCCACTCATTTTCAAATGTACAGATCCTTGTTTTAACCACGCCTTTGCATGGTCAAAACAGCTGCTCCTGTGTTTTAAATGCTCAGTTTAAGAAACACTGGTCAAAAGAGATTTCACAAGTGTGAGACAGAGGATACTGCAACAATCCCAGTTTAGGGTTTCCTGGTATTGAACTTACTGAACGAAATACTGACCTGATAGGCAGTTTCATAAGCCACTTTAAAAGTACTGCCAATCCCACCAAAGAATACTTCCAGATTTCAAAATAAAGGTTTGTTTGGTTTCCATTTCTCTTGTTATTAGCAGTTAAAGAGCAGAATAATCCATGCTCGTTAAACTGAAGGAGAATCAATTACAGCACACATGAATAAATATTGAAAACTAAGCAATCCAACTTTGCTCCTGATGATAGTAATGAGACCCTCTGTTATCATCACAAGGTCCTTTCTTATAATTATAAGATCAGTAAGAGATAAGGTGTCTTTTGAGGCCTTTTTTAATTGATTGCAATTTCCACATAAAACCAAAAAGAAATGTAGGTTTATTCAGGCTTGTTTGTTTAGTGCTGCAGCACAGATGTGTTGCTTAGAATGGAAATAGGCCTGAGATTTGTGGGACAACGACAGGGTGGAGATTCTGGTATTTGATGGGGGACCACTAGAGAGATGTGGAGGTGTCGGGTAGCTCCTCACAGGAGCTCCGGAGAACCTGGTCAGAGCCGTGGGGTGGAGTGATGGCAGGAGGTGCACATTGTGTATATGTGTGTGGGGGTCATTAACAGGGCGAGGTCACGGCCTTTTGGGAGCAGATTATAGTAATGAGAGGGATAATGGAGCTGGTGTGTGTGTATTGATCTGAGATGGTCCAGAGGGATTCATAATGCGGTCTCTAAATCTGCCTAATGATGCGTCATACAGGGGGTCTGTGTATGTGTGTAGTGTGTCGATATTATAAAACAACACACACACACCCATCAACCAGTGTTGTAGATGTAAACAATATTCTGATGTATCAAACAGGCCACCTCCACATATACTGAAGCAGGTGTACAGACACGTGTTATCTGTTTATTTATATATATATCTCTGGGTTAATACTTTAAATTTAGGGCATGTGGAAGTCAGTTTCTGATCCATGCAGAATTTTAAGTGAAGATGTTCTTCAGTTTGTTCAGATACTTAATGTCAGCCACGATAACAAAGTGTGTTGTGATCAGCGTTCAAGTAAGGACAGTTAGCTGTTGGGCTGTTTGTCATCACTTGGTAAGTTGATTGTTGTTTTAATTAACGCATTCAGAGCTCATATTAAAATTTTAGTATTTTTAGAAAAATATTTGCAGTCTTCCAAATCTTATTGTCCAAAATGAAAAGTTATTTAACTTCTTGAGTACACATAAATAAACATACAAAACTGCTTCATCTATCAGAACACAGCTGCAGAGGAACGTGAAGTGGAACGCTCAGCTGGCTATGATGAAAGATAGTTCATAGACATTTTATAATCCAGAACTTTATGTAATCAGCAGCAGTAATTTTTCTATTTTATCTTTTTTGTTCACTAAAAGTGGCACATGAACACATTTTTTTTCTTTCATTTTTGACTTTTAAGGGCACTATATTGTGGACCAAAACACACAGTGGCATGTGGTGTAGTTGGAAATATTACCTACAGCCAAGGAGCTATGCTAGTAGCAGTGTAAAGCCGCCAGTGTATCCCACTGCAATGGTTGCTTCACATGCTGCCGGTAACGTTATCACACAGCCACTCCTGAAAAGCAGGTGTCACTACTCAGATATTTGTTAAATGCTAATAAACATGAAGTGCAACTGAGTCTCAATAAAGGAGACTCAAAGGATCAAAAACTCATGACTGTGAACCAGTTTGCCACCAACTGGTTTGCACATCTGGGCAAAATCTCTTAGTAATGCATGGAGTCGTTTTTGATCCTCTGAAAATGGGGGGACTCTGCATGAAAATCACTGTAATTACTGAAGTGTTAATGGAGCGCTTTTGAATTAAAGCTGTGTCTACTTCACATCTACATTGTTTTGTTTAAAATTCACTGTTGTGGTATTACTGTGCTAAGATGTATGGACCTAACTATCTTTCAGTCTGTTGAACAATAACTGGCTCATAGCCCATCACTAGTGTAGCTAACCAACCATTGCAGGGTTTCATTTTCTTTCAAAATCCAACCTATGATGCACCTGCTAAATGTGTGTGTGTGCATGTGTGCATGTTTTCAGGGTTCAGCAACCGTCCTACAAATCTGAAGGTCTTCATCAACCCTAGCAGCCACAAGAAGGAGGCCGTTCACATCTACAGAGACCACGTGGCTCCTCTATTCAAGATGGCTGACATCCGAACTGACATCACAGGTTAGTCCATCCAAGTGTTTATTTTTCTGCTCAGTAGAAACACTGAAAAATTATAATTATAAAAATATAAATAAATGTACGTATTTTTGTGTGTTTATTTTTAAATATAAAACTATGTGAGGCAGGGTTTTAACAACTAGATCTTTACTGACACCAGACATGATACTGAAATCTGTGTGCGCGCGTGTGTGTGGAGGGAGTCCAAAGGTCAGAGTTAATGGCAGCTTCTGGTCGCTAGGTAACCTGATATAGGGGGCGGAGCTTAGCCCATCTGTTGTGACAGAGGGAGACAGCCTCCTCTGCACTCCTCCCCTCATCTTCTCCATCTTTTTTCCTCTCCTTTCCTGTCTCCTCCTGTTTCCAATCATTTGCTCTTGTCTCATTTCCAGTCCTTCTCCTCTCTGCTGTTTTCTTGTTTTCTTTCCACCTGTCCTCTTTTCACCTTTCTGTTTTCCTCTCCTGCCTCATATCCTTGTGTCCTCTTTCCTTCTCATTTCCTATCTTCTTGTCTCATCACTTTTCCCATGTTTCCTTTTTCTCCTCCTTTTTTCTTGATTCCTCCTGTTTGCTTCTACTCTCCCCCTCTCAGCAGATGGTGTGATATCCGCTGTCCCACTTTTTTTTTTTGGCAGTCATCAAACACACACTTCATCTGACCACACATATGCACGAACACTTTATCTCTGTCCATCTCAATGTCTCTCCATCTGCTTACTTATTTTTTCCCCCTCTCTCTGTCTTTACCTGTCTTTCTCTCTCCAGTAACAGAGAGGAAGGGTCATGCTCTCTCAGTGATAAAGGAATGCAAACTGGATGAATATGATGGGTTAGTCATCTATATCTTTTTTGCTTTCAAAATCATTGCTTGGTTGGGATTCATCAGGATTTTTCCATTAAAAAATCCAGAGTAAGAAATTATTGTAAAAATAATTTACAGTTTAAATGTAGTTTTGTTATTATTCATCCATAGATGTTCAGTATCATAATATGTTGCTTTCTGAACCAATGTGTGACTGATTACAGACAGGTGGAGCCACCTTTAATTGTGCTGAAAGTAGTCAACGCACTTGAAGATGATCAGATGATCTGCTGTATCGTGTGTAGAGGTTTCTGTTTGTTAAGCTTAAAGCAATCCGCTGTCAGCACTGTGAGATCGATGAAACTGTCTGTAGCTTTTAAACTGGATGAGTCTAAAATATGCACTTGAAGGCAAGATAAATGATCTCAGGTCCAGGTTAAAAGAAAGCCAGCTGATGATCAGCTGGTCCCTATTCCTCAAGAGGACAGGTGATAGTGGAATCTTACAGTTGGAAATAGTTGACTGTTTAATGGTAAGTGCGTTGACATGAAAGTTACCATGTTTAAATTGTGACATCATCCTGCTGCTGAACTGAGGTGAACTGGATAATCAAATAGCAGTTTACTGTCAAAGGCGGACACTGAAACACACTGACCATGACTGATCTCACACACCTCATGCACACACACACACACACACACACACACACACACACACACACACACACACACACACACACACAGGTAAGATGATCAAATACCAAACATTAACTGTTCACTTTGTTGTTAAAGTTAAAATAACTTTTCATTCCAATGATAGAACAGCAGCTACAAGTACAGAAACAGCTATCAAATTCTCATCAGTCTTTTTCTGATGGTGTGTGTGTGTGCGTGTAAGCAGCTTTTGTGCTCAGCCCTCATAAAGCTTAATGTGCTTAGAGAAGATTAGCTCCGCGTTGCTAAGCTAGCTGCTGAGTGTGGGTAGGTGGTTGGGTGTGTGTGTGTGTGTGTGTGATTTGGTTGAAACCTACATTTGCCAATTAGGTTGGCTGTCACCGTGGCGACTACAGCTCCAGGTAATCCCATACTCAGGAAGAGGGGGAGGGGGCGGAGACTGTTCACCTCCCATTTACTGCAAATAAAGACTCGGAAGATGAACCTTCTCACTTTCTCACTTTTTTTTTATTACTTTTTTTCATTAATACTAACAAACAATAACTGCCCTAAAATAAAATACAACTTTTTTTTTCAAAAGCGATCAAAATATGAGTTTTATCTTTCGTGTGACTCTGTATGGGTCATTAGTAGAAATGTGACTGTAAATGATTCCCTCTCTGTCTCTTTGAGCTTACCATATGATAGACTGTCCAGAGTGTATCCTTTTTCTCACCCTGTGATTGTGAGTTCTTTCTTTTTTTTTTCTCTCCATCTGTTATGGTTAAAATATTGCTCGAAAGCATTTCACACCATGAGTTAAATATAATATATTTGTTTTAGTTTTATAGTCAACTTTATTCTAAACTTACGATTTTAACACTTAACTTAAGATTCTAAAACAAGACATGGATTATACTGCTGCCTGTTAGTGTGTAGACCTTTACAAAACCCCAGCAATCATAAATATTAAAGAGTTTATGAACTTTGGTGACTGTAGGAGAGCAATTCACTGGAGCTTTTCAAAATAAAACCCATCACAGTCATTCTGAAATCCAGTTTCTGTGTGTCTACTAGTTTAGTTGTAGTCTAATTCTAGTATCAAAACTTTGGTACTGATGTTTTTCTACTGAACAAGAAATGTTGAGAAATATTTGTGCTTAATTAAAATACAAACCTTTGCAGTGAAAATACAACCTAGAGTATTTATAAATATCCATTCACCATCCTTCGCTATTCATCTATAGTACTCAGCATCACACATTCAGGACCACCCTGCACAAACATTTTAGTTAGTGCCCAAAAACATTGAGGTTACTTACCCTGTTGTATTATAAAACAAATTGTCAATTTTACTAGAAAAGCCACATCCTCTGCTGGATGGTTTTCCTTTAAATCATCAGGAGTTTGAGATCTGTGAAATGTCTTCTAGGTGTATTATACTTTTTGTGGCTGTGAGTTTGTTAAGTCCGCTTGGGTCCAAATAATGTAAATGTTGTCATTAGGTGCCAAGATTGAGTCTGTGACAATTTTTTGTGACCATGCGTTTATGGAGACTTCACATTTCAATGAGCCAACAATGGATCAACACTTCAAGCAGACCTCAAAAGTGCTATAGAGGACTATAATGTCAATGAAGTCTGTGTCCTTGACTTAGTATAACCACCTCATTTAGCGTCACAATAAACCCTTATTTAGATTTGGATGATTGAGACTGACTTGTCTAAATGTCTACCTGTCCTCACACTAGTTTTTTTCCACCTGTCCATCAGGGTGGTGTGCGTCGGTGGAGATGGTTCAGTTGCAGAGTTGTGTCATGCTCTGGTCCTCAGAGCCCAGCTGGATGCAGATTCCCCAGAAAAACCAGTGAGAGCCACACTGCCACTGGGAATCATCCCAGCTGGTAAGCAAGGGCATTCTCATATAGAACCACTGCTTTAAGGTCTCATAAGGTTTGGTATGCTGGTATGCAAAAACACGACATGAAGTACTTTTATTAACGGTCTGTCTTCACATGTTTGCAGGTTCCACAGATGTGGTTTCCTGTTCTGTTCATGGAGTCAGAGATCCAGTCACTGCAGCCCTCCACATCGTCTTGGGTAAAGCTTACATGTTGTAGATCTGTTACATAGATTGGGGTTGGTTGGAATTGTCTTTAGTAAATCTATATTTGGATCACCTAATGTCGTCTATGCCTTTTTATAAATCAGTCCAAGATTTTACATTTTCAAGGACAAAAATCTGTTCTGTTTTAATATTAAATCTGTGGCAATCATAGCCAGGTTCTTTGTGTAACAGACTAATTTCCTTAAAGCATATCACACCAAAGCTCAGCTTTTGCTAAGCTTTGGTGTGATTGGCTGAATGTCAGTCCGGCAGCAGGGACAGTGTTTAAGAACAAACAAACATGCAGACAGACGGTGAGACTGGACTCTGGAGGGAGTGAACAGACAGATGTCTAACAACAGGGTCTGTTTCACTTGAAATCACTAAATCACAGGTTTACACTGCTCGCAGCAGCCCCGCCCCCTTTGTCTCTGACCACCACACTGTCAGGTAAACACGGTAACCAATCACCCAGCAGCAGGGCGGGCAGCTGTGTTTGATTGACAGCTTATCGTGTGATGATGTTTCATTGTCACTAATTAATACTGCAAGCTGAGTTTGTATGTGTGTGAGACAGATGGGAAAATTCAATAGCCCTAATGAGACTACTTCCTGAACAATAGAAAACTGTTAAAATTCCCAGGTAGGAAGCTGTTCCCACGGACACCAGGTGACTGCAGGTGAATTTTCCTGTCTTCATAACACTGAGGTGTGCTCATTCACAATCACATGATCTCCTTGCTGGACGTTAAACTACTAACAGGGGCGGAAGCATCAGTGCTGTTGCTACGGTTACCCGAGCCTGAGCATCCCTTGAAAATAGCGGCTTAACTGTTGACCTTTTATCAACTTATGTTTGGGAGTTGCAGCTGACACTGAAAATTTTCTGTATGTGAAATGGCCTTAGCTTGTTTATAGGTGTGTGTCAGACCTTTTGTATTTCTGGCTGTTTTTTTGTATCTAAAAAAGCATTTCAGCTGTAGAGATCTACAGGCGAAAACTACAACAAATGGCTGCAGGCTGCTATCCAACAAAATAAGCATCCAAAATTAAACTAATGTTTGGAAAAGCTGTTTTTAAAATTCATTGCTCTGTTTAACAGAGGCTGGAAAATCCTTCATAAGGGGGCCAATTCTGTCCTGATCTCTAAACATAAATATATAAAAGCATGACATGGAAGTCACCACCTTGACCACTTTACAATAATCTCATCAATGATCACCTTACCTGTTTAAAGCAGTTTGCCTCGTTCATTGTTGTACGAAAAACTACTTGCTCACAGAGTTTAAATTTTTTTCCAGAAGTTCAAAACCTGCTGAGTCTTTTCTAGCCTGGCTTGTTAGAAACCTTCACTGCAACAATGAGTGGGACAAAAATAGAGACAATTTTAGCAATATGTGAATTTCTCTTTTCTGATATAGGAAAAACCAAAGCAATGCAATAGCCTATACACTGAAACTTCAGCATACTGTATCTCTAGACTCACAAACAGATTCAATATGATATTGATTAATACTCAACGGTTGGCCCTCCTGGTGTTTGGAGGGGTATCTTTGTTGGCACCGTCATCATAGCAGTAACGAACAACCAGAAGGCAAGCTGGTCGAGGTTCAAATAGCAATTAGGATTAGCCAAGCTAGCTGTCTGGGAGTAACAACGGCCTGATGTAACTCATATACAACAGTCTGAATAATTCGATTTTTAACATTTTGATGCCAGAAGTACAAGCAATACGGCCCATTTACAAGTGCATAAATGAAGCATGAAACTGGTACATGTGAACCCTGCTTTACAAAAATGTGAGTCTGCATTTTTACCTGCATTTATCCACAAACCAGTAATTTTTGTGCAGGTCATCTACTAATTAGTACTGGGCAGTGTAGAAATGTTGTAGAAAGTGTAGAAAGTTTTTTGTTTTGTTTTTTCATTATGAACACTCTGTTCACTTCAGGCACATTACAGTGATTTCTGCCTTGGCACAGAATGACTATAAATCTACCTTCATTAATGATTTACTCAAGAACTTGAACATTGGAAGTTATAAGAACTTCCACAAGTCCTGAAAAAGTCTCCAAGCTTTCTCCATGAGGATGTTTCACAGCGTCAACAAACTCAACTCACAAAGCAGATGCACTAACCAGCTCCTCAGACACTGAGTCGACTCCCTGCTCGCTGTTTGCTCACATGAACTCAATAAAATAAACAAATCATTCAACTCTTCTAGAGTTTTTAAATGTTAATAGAATGAATGTTTCAAATTCTGATGATAATAGTAATTAGAGTCATTTCACTGTGACATATTACATGACAGTAATAATTTGATTTCTATGCTATCAATCCAAAAAGCCCAGCAGCCTTCTCATACAGTGACATAACAACATCTCCACAGAGAGTTGGGGTATTTTCAAAGTATGTTTTAGAAAAGCTCGTTTCAAGAGGGGGGAAATTATGGTTTAATTCAATAAAAAACAAAGTTTAAAGTTACAGCCTTGGAGCTGAGCAGCAGCCCTAAATCCTCCTACTGGTGGTTTCATGTGTCCATTTTTAGCGGTGCCCTTAAAAACGAGATACTGCATCTCAAGGGGCTATCCTTTAAATAAATTAAAATTCATTCATGTTGCAGTTGTGCAGCAGTCTGTTACAGGTGCCATTTTAGATATATGACTTCTGACGGATGTCTTTTGTCTCCTCCCTAAATCCTTGTGTGGGATAATTATTGGTTGATTTGCATTTATTTCAGCATTTTTTAAAAATGACTTGTGTGAGCATTTTACTGCTAACAGAAACAGTCATCCAGCTCATGTGATGCTAACACAACTTTCTAATAATCAGTTGGTTTACTGTTGAATTAACTCAGTCATTTTGGTGTTTTTACTTTCACTGATTATTATATTTGTACTTAATATATATAGGATATATTAGGTACAAATATTTTTTTTACATTCAACCACTTCATCCACTATATTTTTGAATAAGAGCTACCAATATGGTATGGAAATAAATCCTAAAGGTGGATTAGGAGCCAAACAGAAAGATAATGACTTTGTGATGTAAATGAATATTGGTTGGACCTTTTAAGAAGCGCCGCAGGTTTGATCTCGGTGACACACTGACCGTCTCAGCTTTAATCCTGCGCAACACACACTGACACACAAACACACTGACAACACGCCATATGGTGAGGAAATCAGATTCTGTCCAGAGAGACAGACAGGCAGTCAGACAGACAGGTGCGGAGACAGCAGTTCAGTTCAGTAGGTTACAGCAGGTATGTGGCCAGATGGCCCGCTTAGTGCGTGTGCCTTTGTGTGTATCCATCTAAAAGCTGGTGGAGCATCTCAGTAAAGGAGCTTGATGGAAAAATCTGGTTATTTTAAAAATTATTTTAGTTATTTCTATGGTTTGTGCTGCGTTCAAAGGCTGTAGAAAAATAAAACCGTAAGCAGTGTTTAGCGTGGAAGCCATTTTTTACCACATACATAAAAAGAATCTGAGGAAACGTTGATAATGTTTCCTCAGATTCATTTCAATCCTCTGAGTTATTAATCGGCTTCACACATTCTGTTAATTAGCCGTATTTTAGACTGTGTGTATTTGTATGTCTCATTTTGTATGGATAAAAACCACAAAATGTACAAACGCATAGTAAGGTTACAAAATTATTCATTTTCAGTGTGAAGGCTTGGAGCAAGAGTTGTGTGATGTCCTCTGAAGTGATGGAAACACAGCTGTGTGTGTGCTGCATCCTAACTGTTTCTAATGAATCGTTTAAAGGGTCTTCTCTCAGTGTGCTGGTGTCTCTCTGCCTGCAGGTCACCTGCAGCAGGTGGACATGTGCAGCTTCTCGTCTCATGGCCAGTTGGTGTGCTTCGGTTTCTCTGCCATGTTTGGCTTTGGCGGGCGGAGTTTAGCGAGGGCAGAAAAGAAGAGATGGATGCCATCGTCACGGCGGCGAGAGTATGCTCTGGTTAAGACGCTGGCTAGGCTGAGGTGACACACACACATATATAATTTTTACTTTTAAATGTAAATGTGCGTTCCTAAGGCCTCAGTCACACAGACATGACTGACTGACCTCAGTGACCCCATAGCAACCACTAGTCACTAAGGAAAACTGTATTCCATGACTGTTTGGTTGCTGGAGGTTGTTAGCTGTTGCTGAGTGAAACTGGTCACAGTGCTTGTGAAGCTTTTGATTGCTGGAAGGTTGCTGAGGTCACTCGTAGTATGTATGGATGACACTGATTTGTCTGCAAAAAAATTGTCTGTTTCCTATTAGCATCCCATTTTTATCATTTCGCTAAAGCTAGAGTCTGTGTCTTCCATGTGGCAATCTGATAGCAACACAAGTAATCACAAGGTGATTTTTGGTGCATCACTTTCTTTGCCACCATTTTCACATGCTTAAAGCAAGCATCCTCCAGCAACCACTCATCACTCATAAAATACATATTTTTCCTTAGTGACCGGAGGTTGCCAACGGGTTGCCAACTGGTCTCTAAGTGTGACTGAGGTCTAGCTAGGTCTAGGACTAGCTGGTTTCTTATTTCTTTTTTTCTCTGTCTCCCTCAGACCGGAGGACTGTCAGCTCTCCTTTTTATCAGCAAGGAAGTCAAACAGCAATTTGTTTGTACAGCGGTGAGAAACACGCGCACACACAAACACGCACATACGCTCTGTGATGTTGGATGGTACATCCAAAGTGTCTTCAGACCACCATAAAAAACAATATGCATTTGTTTAAACAGGTTACAAGCACTCAGAGGAGACTGTAATTGTTCCACATCAACAGTGTTTGTTAGTTTGCTGCGCTGTTACATTTACTCAGCAGCTGAACCAGAAAGGCAAACACACCACGTAACAGCTTGTCTACTACAGAGACTTGCAGCACAAATCTACCAGAAACAAACTCAACGCAAATTTATTAAGAACAGTGTGGAGGAGAGCCTGTTTGAGTCAAAGCTGTTGTTTTACCATGATTAGTTTAATAACTGGCTCTGTGTTTGATGATATTGGTCCGTTATATAAATTTTCTCTTCTGTCATGTTTGAAAAATTAACTTGATTTCTTGCTTCTCAGAGATAAGGACCAGGACCAAGACCAGGACCCAAAGTCCGGTAAAACCACTACTTCTCTATTAAAATGGACAAATCAGATTTTAATCGCTACCAGCTACTCTCTGTCTTACTTTTTCTTTCTTTGATTTGTGTGTACAGAGGGGGAGGAGTCCTGGGTGACCAATCAGGGCCTGTATCTGAGCATCAGCATCATGTCTATCCCTTGCCTGAGTCCACACGCACCTCAAGGACTAGCTCCAAACACCAGGTACACAGTGTACGAAGATTAGCTCGATCTTCTGCTCTTTGGCCTTGAATGCATCACAGTGCACGTTAATACATGATGATGTTTCTAATAATGCTAACAGTCTCCACCACTTCCTGATTTTGACAGTTTGGCAAATGGCAGTGCAGCGCTGATTGCGGTCGGAAACACCTCCAGGTCCGAGTTTATTAAACACCTAAAGAGATACAGCAGCTCTACTGGACAGGTGAGAACACCTGCCAGAGGTGAAAATAACATGAATCAATTTATTCCATTCAAATCCTCACTAAAACCTTTAGCAGATCTTTTAAGGCTCAGGAACTGAACATTTGCAATCTAAAATCTAAAATATTCACAACTAAGGAATGTCGGAGTACGATAGCAACCTTTTTTTCTTTACAAACTCCCAGTTTACTCAAACAAATATCCATTTTTTTCTGTCTGGTGCAGTTAAAGTTCAAGTGTTTGCAATTTCTCATTGTGAAATTGCAAATGATTTATGGATTTCATCATCTACAGTACATATTACTATTAAAAGAATTTTTAAAAATGGGGCAAATCTTTGTACACAAGAAAATAAACTAAAAACACAGAAAAACCTGCAGAAATCAACACTTCCAAGACTGTTCTGAGTGGACATTGTGCGTCTGTTAAACTCTACTGTGCAAGAAAAGCAAAGACGACATGTTGATGTTATCATGATGGGCTTAGTTTAATTGCACAGAGCTGGTGCAGTGTGTAGATTATGCTGATGACAGCCTCAGCTGTTATATATGTTTCCACCCAGATGTTTTCTACCGAAGAGAGCAATTTATTGTCGTGGGAACTCACTCTTGACTTCAGGGTCACACAAGCACTTTGACTCGGGACAATTTTGTGATTGTGTTACAGTCGATTAATGGCTGTTGATTATACCACAATCCCTCAACGTTCACAACACCTAAAGACTCTAGAAGATGGGAAAGTAGGTCCCAGTTTTAAAAATACCGCAGTTTTCCTTGAAGTTAGTGAGTAGATTAGCCTGGTTCAGCATGACCTGGTCTGGGCAGAGAGACTGCACACTAACCCACTTACTAAATATACGGGCAGTGTGGTGTTCAGACTTGGAGTAAACAGGCTGTTTACTGACTGGCCTACATCCTGCTAGCGTCCGTCCTGACATCTCAGCAGAAAGCACAGCAAAAGTGGATGCTCAAGTGGAGCTGCCCACATGTGACCCTTACAGTTTATGTCCTACTGTGGACTTTAAACCTCTCCTGTCACTTGTGTGATGTAGAGTGTGTGAAAAACTGAATACACCTTTATTAATCTGATGATTTTATCAAAATAATTTTAAAGTTTCAGTGCTTTTTGGTGCAAATCCTCCTGTGTGTTGGTATTGAAGCAGCATTAAATTGAAGTGGAGCTGCAATTATACATTAAGCTGCTGGATATTTCCATGATCAATTAATCATATCCTTTGTTTGCTTTGATCTATTAAAAAAAAGCTGAAAATGTAGGTCTCCCTCTTTAATGAGATGCAATAAATTCAAATTCATATGATCAAATAGACAAAATATTAGAAACTGCTAGAGGAAAATTTTAAGCCATCAATTAGGCGTAGTGGAGTTGTAAAATATTTCTCTCTACAATTCACAGTCTCGTGAAGTTAAATCAAGTGTGTATTTAAGGACAGTACTGGAATCCTCTGGGCTCTTGTTTTAAGATAGATGTTAATCTGTCCTATAAGAACGGCTTTACTTTATGAAAGCGCAAACCTGCAGGAGAGGACAGCAGACAGACAGACAGACAGACAGTGGGACAGTCAGCTGGTCTTTGCTGCCCCCTGTTGGAGCCTCACAGCAGAGGACAGTGGACCGGAAGAACCACAGACAGATCCTGCTGCTCTCTAACAAGCTGCTTAACGGAGATCTTAATGGCTCTTTCTGACCTCATCAGCTCAGCTTTAACACACACACACACACACACACACACACACACACACACACACACACACACACACACACACACACACACACACAGACAAAGCTCTGACTGATTATCTGTGTGCAGTTCAACTTCTCCTTCGTGGAGACGCATGCTGTGTCAGCAGTGAAGATCCGCCCCTGCTCACTGATTGGCTGTTCTGAGGATGAGAGTGAAGAGGAGGGTGACTTGAAAACCACACCCTTCATCCACGCAGAAGGAACAACCTTCCCCTGGAACATCGACGGAGAGCTGGTGGAAATTGCTAATGAAGTGCTCATCAGGTGGGACGCTCACGCCTTCGTTATTAAAAATATATCCAGATAATACAATCATTACAGACAGAGGAATTACTCTGAATTGATTAATTCAAGCACTGATTATTGATGATCAAGGCACTATTTTTCCTTTTAGTTCAGATCAATAAAATACAGCAAGAAGAGGTAAATATAGAGGATAATAATAATGATAATTATTATTAATATTATTTTGGACAATGGCTGCTCTTTCATTTATTTTCAGTCCAGTCCTTGTACCTCATCATTTTCAGAGGTATCTTGTTTTGTTTATTAAAACATTAACAGTGATTTATGAATCTTTCAAACATAAAAAGGGACCTAACACAAGGGCTGAACCCATGTTGTGTCTACACATAACAGACAACTTAGCACGAAATAATATTTTTGCACCAACATGATGATTGTCAAAGACATATTAGCCACAAACTTGGTATGATTGGAAGAGGATTAGGGAAACTGGAAAAAATGAGGCACTTTTTTTCCCCAGAATTCTGAAATTAAAGTCAGAATTCAGAAAAAAAAAGAAGAAAAAAAGACGAGCCTACTTTTTTTTTTTTTCCAGTCGTCCTAATCCTCTTCCGTAATCTCAGTATGATGTTCAGTGAGTTCTTAAAAGATTTGAGGAAACTGGACAAACGGAAGACAAAAGAAGAAGTGACCGGCCTAAAAAACAGATAACATGATCTGAAAGTCATGTTGAAATTCTTCGAAAGAAATGAAAAAATTTAGCAAAGACCTGAAAATGCATCCGATCCATCTGCTGCTCACTGAAGCCTCATTTGAAATGGTCTCAGTTTAAGTGTGGTTGTTAAGAAGCCATTCTTCGTGAATGGAAACGTGGCTGAGTTGTGCCAAATTACACAAGAACTGGATTAAAAATCAGTGACAATAGATATTATAGGGGGATGAATTCATATTTGAATATTTGGATCAAATTTTTTTTTGTGTGTGTGTGTGTGGAGCAGGTCAGGAGAGAGGTACAACAGTGAGTGTCAACAGCCATCACTAAAGCAGGTGGAGGCTCTGTCATGTTTTGGTGCTGCTTTTCATCCAGTAGTGCAAAAATTGATGAAATAATGAAGAAAAGTACCAGCAGATTTTGATCCACGATGCAATTGGTTTCATTTTTCACAGTACCAAGCGACTGACTGGTCTCCTTGTCCTGGAGCTCACACTGTGTTTGTTTTTTTACATTCTGTGACATTTACATCAATACCAATCAGGCCATGCTCCTGCAACCATAGCAACATGTCTGAGGTCCTTAATATCCACCTGACTGTGTGTCTGTGTTTCTGTATGTCTTTGTGGTGCATTCAGAGTCCACCCAAGACTCATCACTCTGTACGGCGAGGAGGTGGAAGAGGCCGAGTCATCTGTCTCCTGCAGCTGCATCTGAGAACAACAAGGGGGCGCTGATCTGTGTGACACTCACCACGGTAACCAAAATGACTCAACAGTGCTCTTTGTACAGACTCTGAACTCACAATTTGAAACTTTGGTCATCAGCCCATGATTTTAACGATATATTCATAGAGGAAAAATAAATAAAATAAAAAAGCTCCTTTACTTTAAAGCCGTATTAATTTTATATTCTTTTTATCAAAGTATAATGTGAATATTTTGTAATTTTTATTCATGTATCAGCTGCAGAACTGACCAATGCACATAAAAATGGTTTAATGTTTACAATTTACTACAGTTTCATTACCCATTTCTCTCAGATCATGCGACTTTAATTTCATATGTTGCTTTTTTACATCCAGTTTTTGTTTCTGTGGCAGAGAACAAACTTGTTTAATTTGTGTTCAAAATCCAGTTTATTTCACTTCCCAAAGGGTTCATGTTTGAATAAAGGTATTAATAGGTGACTTTTCTATCTGTGCAGACGATGGTGAAGCAAAAACAGACCTGATGTATGCATGTAGATTCTCATTTTGACTCAAATCATACTGCGACTGGAATAAAGTATAAAAATCAAGATGTTTAAATAGAAAATCCTTTATTTTAATAGAAAAGTGTTGCTAAAAGCAGTGAGACTCTCCAGTGCAGAACAACTTCACATAAGAACATCAAAGTCACTTATTAAAATATTAAAACACTCTGTGTGAATCTGTGAGGTGCATTTGTATTAAACACACACCAGAGTGGAGGGCAGCAGCTAAGTGAACAGTCTAAATGGAGACCGTTAACACAATGCTTTTTTTTTTTTTAATGTATTACTTGAACCAACAAGTTATCAGTTTAAAAAGCCCAGGTGTCAATTTTAGGAAGTATGACTGAGAAAACTGACCACATCAAACATGTTTACTTAGTGTTTGTGATGTGTTTGTTCAGAAGATCATTAGGCCTCCCACCTACCTCACACTGGTAGGAGTGGTTAACCTTAAATGTGCTTTATTTAAAATGCATCACGTTTATGTTTTTTTCCTCTCTTGTTTTATTTGTATTAATTTTAATTTAAAGAACTCCCACAGGACAAACTTTTTCATGGGCATCACATTGTGATTGTTACCACATTAAAAGAGCCTTCATGCCTCATTATGTTTGATTCTGTGTGTTTGACCCTCCTGGGCCCAAAAGGAGGAGGAGTGGAGGAGAAATGCTCATTTCTAGCTGCCCTGCGTGGTGCACTTGTGCTGATCTGGCTGTACATTGTTTTCATTGTTTTTCCCTCCACATACCAGCATGGCTTCCTGTTTTCTTCTTCCCTGAATGGCTTCCAAAGCGTCAGAGAAACTGTAAACAAGTGTGAAATCAGGCTCACGGGAAGGTTAAGGAACCATAGCACCAGGAGGCAGCACAGTGGAGGATTCACTGTAGAAAGATCCTGCATTCTGCTCATTTTTCAATCCTCTGCCCTGAAATTTCTATTAATCCTACATCAAAACTGCCCTCAGGTTCCTCTATTGTGAAGCAGTTTGCAAAAGCAAAAGGGTAGGTAAAAACAGATAGCGCTAATAAGCTGATCATGTCCTCCACGTTGGAGTATCCAGCCAGTGGTCAACATTGCTGGCTCAGTGAACTAACTTTGTGCAAAACAAAAATGTGTGGATTTGCATCAGATGAGCTGATTGTGCCATAAAAATTTGCTGGTTTAAGCAGAGGAGACACATCCCAAAACAAATAGTGGGAGCCAAAAAACGGAGTGATCACCCCTGTTACCAGCAAATCCCAGCAGCCATCACCTTCTTCCTCCAGCTGGACGACATCCAGTGTGTGCCACAGGCGTCAAATGATGCAGCACTGCCAGTGAGTTAGCTCTTTGTGTGTTTGTGTGTGTGTGTGTGTGTTGGTCAGCAGGTGAACAAAATTCAGAAAATAAGTTACACAGACAAAAGGAAGGTTTCCCAGAGCTACGAGCCAATCAGAGGCAAAGTTTAAATCACCTGAGATCATAGAAAGTGATGTTCTTTGTTTTGTTTTCTCCTAAAAAGAAGAGTCAAAATGAAGGTCATTAATCCCAGGAAGCTCCGAGGCTTTCCAATTGGTTCAGATTTGATGACTTCCGGTTCACTTTCCTTTTAATTAATCCTCTATCCATCGAACGCTGCAGTCTTTTTTCTTTCAGGTCTTTGGATTTCTCTGGTTCCTTTTTGTGAAAGCATGTCGGCAAAATAGTTTAAAAGGTCACAGTCAGATTCAGGAGGCGTTCACTGTCACGTGTTAGACTCAAACCCTCGGAGCGTAGGCGGATTTCACTGACCGATGACGTTCACAGTGCTGCAGTAAGACCGAGGCATGATGAACACTCTTTCATAGGTACAATGTGAACTCCACCTTGGGGTCAGATCACGGGCAGAGAGAACAATCTGGGTTAGGTAGTGCTTTCTCTTTTGCTGTGCTTGGGAACGAAGTCCCAGCTGTCTCTGTTGAACTCATCCTCCTTATGATGTAATTCTCTCTTGAAGAATCCAGCCTGACGGACAAAGAGAAGAAGAAAAGGTGAAGCCTGTGTATCAACTGCAAACATTAAACTGTAACATAATGTGGTTGGTCAGTACCGCAGAACTGAGCCATGATATTTTACAAGATGGTAGATTGTTAAAATACACCAGTTATTGCTGGGAGAATTGTCACAAAAATGAGTTTATGTTGAAAGACAAAAATTGAGTACCTTCCACAGACACCAGATGAGAGCTGCCAGGATTGTTAACCCCACGGCTAAACTGACAACGACAATGAAGATTTTCACCATCGCTGAGGGTTTCTGGGTAAAAACTGCTTCCACCAATACCTGGAAATGTGCAACATACATCTTTAACATTGCTGCACCACGGCAACTGTGAAGCCCAGACTCTCGGATCACACAGCAGTGTGTTCTGATTGGCTGCAGGGGAGTTTTACCTGTGCTACAGGATGATCCTGGATCAGGATGGTGTTATTATCTTGTTTAGGTGATGACATCACTGCCATGCTTTCCAGGATCATGATCCCATGGCGACCCTGAGACACAGAGAAAGGCATCAGGGACCAGAAACTCTGGCAAAATGCAGTGAAATCAGTCGCCTGCGTGCGAGTGTGTTACCGGAGCTTGCCGTAGTACGGCAGGATTCAGGTTGGCTTCCAGTTGGATGGTGACCTCTCTCCCCGCCTCCAAATTACCAAGGCGACACACTAACCACTCACAAGCCTTATCAGTGCGGCCACAAAACTGAACATAGAGAACAAAATTAAAGTTTGCACCCTTGCATAAGCTATATCTGAGAGACTACATTTTATGTGTGTGTGTGTCTGTGTTTGAGTACCATTCTACGGGTGGAGGTGGGCGAAAAGAAGAAGATGAGTTGTTTGATGAAGGAAGCTTGAGGGGCGTTGCAGTCGTCGATGACTGAAACAGTTGTGTCACTGATGTAACACACGCCTTGAGACGACTGCAGAGAGAATTCATGTGTTAGTACGGTCTGTTCTGTCGCCATTTACGAATAACTTTTCTCACGCTCTTGGCTTGTTTCACCTCAATTCCAGCCATGACACATGAGAAATCACACAGAACCTAAGTGTCAAACCCACTGCCGATGTTTGTGTTGATGTACCTGCCAATCGACCACTTGCAACAGCCTGTGACGGTAAGGTGTGAGGATCTTCGGCAGCGCAATTTCAACCACAGTGTCGACTGACCTGCTGGGACCGGAGTTTAACACCTGCAAGGAGATGGAACAAGATGCTGAGACTCTCTAAGGCAAGGACGTGTTCATATCAAGAGCCCTGTTTATTTACCTTGCGCTTTTTCACCTTTTGATGTGTGCGCACCAGTGAAAGTAAACCAAATGAGCACAAACATAGCAACAACTTCCTGTTTGGTTCTGAACACTTCCCTTTAAAGAGTTGCTAAAAAATTGTTGATTGGCTCCAGTTTTATGATGTGCTACTACTACTAAGACCAAAGGTTCCTAATTGAAACCAGAAATGACCAACTTACAGATGACCACTTTCCTAAACTCTCCAACCAGTGTTGATGAAATTGGACTTGCTGTGAAGTTTTAGCTTCACATATGAAATTGTATTTTTGGACAGCTGCATATATTTTTTATTTTGGCCAAACTAGTCATTCTTCTATTCCATTTTCTTTGACTATATGCTGTTGAAAGTGCCGTGACACACAGAACTCGCACCGTGATCTCTGTGTTTCCTCATTTGCTGACCTACATTCTTAAATAAATAAGTTTGGTCATGCAACTAATGTCGTGACACTTCTGTGTGTCACAACATCCCACCTTGACACATCTAACTCTTCATAAACTCAGTACATAAGTCCATCCATCCTTTTCCGCTTATCAGGGTTGTGTGTGTGTGGGTGGAGATGGTGGAGTCAAACTCAGGACCTTCTTGCTCTTCTTCTTGGCATCAGTGCTAACCATTATGCCACCGTGCTGCCAGTACACATATAATATGTCATATTTATATAGTTTTTTTAAATATATTTATATATATAATATTTACAATATTTCTGCTAAGTTCTGCTATGTTATTGTATTTCTGCCAATATTATGTTTTCTTTACGTTATTGCAGTTCTGCTAAGTAATTACATTTTTGCTAAGTTCTTATGCTTCTGCAAAGTTATTACAATGTTTTGCTACTTTTCAGCTTTTTCGGCTATTTTTAGCAGACAGCTTCAGCGTTACAGCATCCACACAGCATTTTTGCAGGAAATGCAAATTTTTCTAGTTCTCTTTAAACTTTGCGTTTGTGATCAGCAATAAAGCTTGTCATGGTGTAGTGGTTTAAATTTGCTTAAAAAAAGATCATTGTTTGCTCTCACGAGAAGATCCGGCATTAAAAATCTGCCTAAATCAAATACACAGAGCTGCACTGTGTGACGATCCCTTGTGAATATGGGAGCAGCCGAAAGTAGCTTTTTATTGTCCTGGTCACAAAATCAAATTTTGACATAAACAGTATCATTTATGTGCTCTCTGTTGTTTAATCAGGATAAAATGGAAAAAAATTGGAAAATATCGTATTATAATGTTATACTGCCTCAGCTCAGTGACATGTTTTAACAGAACACACTCAATATTTTTAGTATTACTATAACATACATACAGGCAGACATACACATAAATCAAACTGTCTGCAAATGTGTACAAGTCTACCAAAGTCAAATGTTAAATTTAACCTCAATGAGCTCCATCTGTTACTGTTTTGCTTGTTTGGTATTTAAAGCATCCAGAAGTGTGTTTGCATCCTGTCTGATCACATATGAAAAAAAAAAAACCCTCTGAATCAGGCTGACCTACCTTGTATGTGTAATTGAAGCTTTCTGAATAGCAGTTAGTGGAAATCAAGTCTTCATCTCTAACTTCAAAAGAGGAGGGAGTCACAAAACTGTAAACAGGCAGACAGAAAGCATTGGGATTAGTTCTCCGGAGTTAAAGATATCCTTTATTTCTGCACTCTGAGGAAAAAATGTTGTTCACATGAATTTCACTGACATGGTTAAAAAAACACCCCAAAAAAGCCTTTGACAAAGCAAATAATAGTAATGCACAACAAGGTGAGCTCACCCGTGGATGTTCACATTGACTCCATATTTGAGAGGAAGGGTGAGGCTGATGGAGTTGTCATGGAGATATTCCCTCCTCTCATAGTTATCACTGCAGAGAAAATAAATTTCACATATTTTTACTCCCTGATGGTTTGATTCAAGGTTTAAAAGTCTATAAAGCTATTTCATATTCATTATTGTTTCTTCTTCTTCTTAAATGTTCACATTAACCTGCATTCTGCATACTCCTTTTTCAATAACACTTTATCTTCATACATTTGTTTGCTTTACTGTCATAGGTGAGGTGCCCACTCACCTCAGAAAAATGATGAGGTGAGCGGAGGAGATTTACCTGCTGGTGTTGACGTGAATGAGGTTTTGTCCAGGTGTGCTGTTCTGGTTGACATCCAACAGAAAGCTGATATTCAGCTACAAGAAAAAAACATTACTTAACATCTTCCTTCTTTATGATTTTTGCTGCTAGAACTTTTTTACACAATACAGGAATCTCTACTCAGCTGCGGTCCGTTTCACCAGATCGTTTTGCAATATTTTAAACAGATAAGTCGAGGAAAAATAGAGAACTGAAAGCACAAGAACCCGCTTTGACCTTTGATATGTGGACCACAGGAAGTTGAGGACCCATAATAGCTGGCTGGAGCACGACATTCAGGTTCCTCATAATTTTAGTAAGTGATCAGTGTGTGATTACCTCCAATTAGCTCGGGCTTACCTGGGTGTGCGCTGGAAGGAGGAAGCTGGTCACACTGCAGTCAACACCCACTGTTGTAGCGTTGACTTCCTGTGTGACATCACATCTGACCACATTGTCCTCCTGGTTGAAGAGAAGCAGACTTGTTTTGGTTTTGTTATGTATTATAATTTTGACAATGATCATTTAACAGTTGTGTGACTACCTGTTTACACAGCAGTTTTAACTGTAAGACCAGCCATGAAACATACTGCTGTCCATTGTATCTGCCTATGGTTGCTGATGACACTATCTAAGAGAGCAGCAGTCTGCTGTTCATCTTCATGTAGGTTCTCAAATAGAGTTCTGTTTTTCTAAGAATGATGGCACTTTTTTCTCATTTTACCCAATCAGCATCCACCTCTGGCAGCTTACTCAGCCAGGACCATTTAGGAGTACATACATGACGGTAGGTATGTTTTTCTGCCCTAAAAACAGCCCTGAAAATGACCCTGAAACACACAAGCTACACACCATTTTATCTATTGATTCAGTTTAGTTTTATTTATATAGCTTCAAATCACAACAATGGTTGCCTCAAGGCTCTTTGTGAGGTAAAGACCCTACAGTAATAGAGAGAAAACCGAACAATCAGAACAAGAAATCAGACTTGGCGACAGTGGGAAGGAAAAACTCCCCTTTAACAGGAAGAAACCAGGCATAAGAGATTAAAATTAGTAACCGATGCAAAATTGTGTATAAACACATAAAGAGTGAGAGAGGTGAGGTGTGTAAAGAAAAACACTTGGTGCATTATGGGAACCCCTCCCTAAACCTATTGGAATTTAACTAAGGGAGTATTCAGGGTCACCTGATCCAGCCCTTACTATAAGCTTTGTTAAAAAGGAAACATTTAAGCCAAATCTTAAAAGTAGAGAGGGTATCTGAAAGTCTGACTCACATTTTGCAGTACTTTAATGTAGTGGATGTTGCTGGGCAACCGTAGCGTCAGTCGTGGCAGGAAGGCGTCATCTCCAGAGTTCAGCAGTGAGGCTTTCAACATGATAGTCTGCCCGGATCCCAGCGCAAAGTACTCCTGCTGACTGAAGACAAACACGACAAACAACAAGCATCGCTCAGAATCAAACTTTCTCTACTGTTGAAATACTTTTGATTTCTTTTTTGGTTTTAACTTGCAGATTTTTACAGTTTGATCTCAGGAGCCCAAAGTGTGAAGCTGAATATAACCAGCAACTCTGGCACTTACTAATTACAACAGCATACAGCACACATTCATTCTCTACACAAAAATATGCAAACACAACAGCTTGATATCCTTTTTTCTTCCTTTTTTTTCACGTATATTCCGGTTGTTTCCCTGTTGTTGTTTTTTTTTGTCATTCACACACAGCTCCCTGCAGTGTGTGTGTGTGAGAGATCTTACTGTGGGAGCACTAGATGAGCTGACAGCTGCATGTTTGTCGAACAGTTCACCAGGGAGCAGGAACGAGCAAAACGAGTCTGAGAGAAAGAAAAGAAGCAGCGGGTTAGCGGCAGCCGTGAGAATAAATAAACATTTCGATCGTGTTACTTCAGTGATAAATGGTAAATGGCCTGCATTTGTATAGCGCTTTACTCAGTCCTTAAGGACCCCAAAGCGCTTTACACTACATTCAGTCATTCACCCATTCACACACACATTCACACACTGGTGACGGCAAGCTACATTGTAGCCACAGCTGCCCTGGGGCGCACTGACAAATAACATCAAACAACTTGAGAGGTTCAATAAAAACCCTCTGATGACTAACTCCACCTGTGAATTCCTACTTGTAAACTGTTCCTGCACTGCTTTATGAGTGTGAGCAACATGTGGGGGACGCACACAGCAGGAGGGTGTTAATGTGCTGAGATGCAGCTGAAAGCACATCTGGATAGGCGATACACAAAGTTTGTTGATACACAAAGGTCGAACAAAGATAAAAAATAATAATTTGCAGATGGCTTAATGTGTTAGTTTAGCAGTATGCTAAACCTATGCGTCTATGCTTTTATAGCTGATTAAGCTAATTCATTGTGTTGTAACTGCACAGCAAAATCTCCAGTGTTAAATTAACACTGGAGAGTGTCTATATGGGTCCACACCTCTGAGTGTTAAATACAACACTGTTGAGTGTTAAATTAACACTTTTGACAGTGTTATATGTTTAAAAGTAACCTAGTCAGTTTTGAAGATTAACAATGGCTAACACTGAGCAGTGCTTAATTTTCTAACACTGGAAAATAACTCAAAATGTTAGAAATATTCCAGTGTTAGAAAATCAGCACTGCTCAGTGTTAGTCTTTGTTAATCTTCAAAACTGACTAGGTTACTTTTAAACATATAACACTGTCAAAAGTGTTAATTTAACACTCAACAGTGTTGTATTTAACACTCAGAGGTGTGGACCCATATAGACACTCTCCAGTGTTAATTTAACACTGGAGATTTTGCTGTGTGCAAGTAGAAATTTTTCATTTTTATTTAGAGCAGATTTATAAATATAGATATTGATTACTGTGTGCATGATGGGCTGTTCTAGCTGTTATTTGCTGGGTCTTTGTACGTTAGGTTGATACCTGGCTGGTGATGGTGTTGCGGTGTCCTGCGCTCCGCTGCAGAATGGGTTTTAACGGAGGGAAGGATGTGGAAGAGGCTCTGCGGCTGTTTGTCTCCCTGAGACTGTAAGAAACCACAAACTGAACCGGAGTAAAAATGTCCCTCACATCTTTCTGTTGGAGGAAAGAAAAAGGGTTCAGAGGAGGAAAGATGAACATTTTAGCATCACTGCTGTTAATCCAATCAGTGCATCATATGTTAATATGACCAAAATAGACAGTGGGTGAGTATATTACCCTTTGGTAAGCCACATGGGCCACACAAGTGAGATGCCCCTGTCGTGCTCGTACACGCTCATTTGTGATATTGGACGATCCGTTACCGTGGAAATAGAACCGAGGTGGGAAGGACGGTTTATGGAGGAGGTCAGAGGTCAGATTATATTGAAGATCTGAAAAAGAGAAGAGAGAAACAACCTTCAAAAATCAGGCTGTACACTTTATGCAAAACAAATGTTGCCATTTGGAGAAGCTATCATCCAATCCCAGCACTGAAACTGCAATTAGGCACATTGCTGTTGTAGAAGAGGATAGAGGGAGAAAGAGAAAACGGCTGGAAGGTTGCATTTATGTATTTTACGATAAGGACAGTAGGAGTGTGACTCTGCAGCTTTGGCTGACCGATTACATAAAGCTGACCACTACATTCTTTTATGAGATGTTCAGATGAGTGGAAAAGCAAAGCTGTCAATTTACCAGTTAATCTATGTCCCCACCCTCACCAATGGTCACAAGGGCTGCACAGTGAAGGAGACGTGACGAAAATGAGACTGGCCTCTCCCTTAAAGATAAGGTCAGGAATTCAGGCACTCGACAGTGGCTCAGAGTAGAGCTGCTTCTCCTCCACACTGAAAGGAGGCAGTTGAGGTGGATTGGACATTTGACTAAGAGGCCTCCTCAGCGCCTCCCGGGAGAGGTGTTGCAGGCATGTTCTTCCAGGAGGAGGCCCAGGGGTAGCCCTAGGGCATGCTGCACAATTATTAATTTAAAAACTGTAAGGTAAAGACTCTACAATAATAAAGAGAAAACCCCAGCTATCAGATGCACTTGGCGACAGTGGGAAGGAAAAAATCCTTTTTAACAGGAAGAAACCTCCAGTAGAACCAGGCTCAGGGTGTGGCAAGCATTTGCTGTGACCAGTTGGGGGTGTGGGGACTAAAGACACGCTGCGGAAGAGAGCCAGAGATTAATGTACAGTTTATATCTCTCAGCTGGGCTGGGAAACCCTCGACGTTTCCCTGGATGAGCTGGGGGAGGTGGCTGGGGAGAGGGGACATTTGGATTTCTCTGCTTAGGCTTTGGGTGCCACTGGGGACAGTTGCTGCTGTGGAGTGTTTCGGTGAGTAACATCCACCTGCTGTCACTGACTCTAATGATGTGCTTGATTGGTGTTTACTTTTAAACATAGGTAGCTTTTAAATTTTATAAATTAACAGATAATACACTAAAGAGGTGCAATTAGGGCAGTACCTATGTGCCCCCTGAAATGTCTGGACTGGACACTGAAGCAGATGGTAACGTTAAAGCAGGGAGCTGGATGCTTGAGCTCTCGGCACAGCACCATCCGATCGTCGATCTGCTCCGGCAGGATCAAAGACGCGTTCACTTGAATCACTGGACGGGTCCTGCAGCACAAGCACACAGTCAGAGAAATTATCACAGCATGCAGACTGGGGTTTATGAATCACTGAAAACAACTGAAAACAAATAAAGCAGGAGGATTTTGTTATTTTCACCTTATTTTCCACAGATGTTGGGACACTTTTGGTTCTCTTGCACACTACATACATTAAAAAAACATTCCTGTTCACTACTATGAGAAGAGGGTAACTACAGATGGAGTCTTTTTGGGTAAAGTTTCAACAGGAAGCTTCAGTGACGACTTACCTGAGAACCACGGCTGAGTCAGAAAGGAACGCACCAACTGCCACATCTGCAGAGACAGAGCGGGTTCAGCCTGCTTAAAACGATCTAATGAAACAAATATGGCAGAAGTTTTGGCACAGAATTGTTTACCCTTGTAACCGTTATCGTCAATGTCAATGCCAGAGCTCAGCGACTGCCCGAACATCCTGAGGTCATGGCCAAGGGTGAATCCAGTAATCCTCTGAAAGCACAATGTTAGGTATACCATGGTAAATGGTAAATGGCCTGTATTTATATATGAACCATATATACCATGAAAGCTGGTGTAATGATATTACTTAAAAGCACAGGAGGATATAAGTACTAATGTAAGCATGTGCAGGCAAGTATGCCAAAAGGCCAAATATAGCAGCCAGTGGCTCTTTGCTGCATTTCTTCCCCTAATCCATTTCTGTGTCTGTTTTCCCGTCTATTCTCCTCTGTGCTATTAAAAAGGCCAAAAAATGTCTCGTAATATTCTTATACTTTGGGGGGAATTTATCATTAGTATAACTCCCACACTGGTTATTATTCTGTTAATATCTTTTCTGATTTTTTACTGATCTCAGTCTTAAAGAAAGAATAGATCATTTGTCTTGGTTTGATTTGTCCAGTCACTACAAATTCATAGCTTTAACTCTTGGATCTGTGCTACTTTTCTCTTCTATTTTTTTATCTATTGTATTTAATTATTTATGAATCTCTCTTTGAGCTATGACTGCAAGGGGATCAGGTCAGATTTTGCATTTTTGTTAGACGTGTTATTGCACTGGTAAGTAAAAAGTAAGTAAGTGACATTTTTACCTGCACGTCATCCTCATTTATAGCCCTTGCCTGTCACTTAAAGACAGGTAAGTCCCCCACATACACGTTATTCTCTAAATTAAACAGGTGAGTTATATAACAATTTGCCCAGATATATCTTGGGGGAATTACATTTAGAGAACAAAACCTTGCTTTGTACCAAGCTGAAAACATGTTTACTTCTGTTGTAAAATTGGGACATTCATATCTTGTTTCATTTGAGAACCTGCAGTTTTTCTTTTTTTCAGCCCTGGAGGTTTTTGCTCAGTTTGTACCTGGGATGGAGTTGATGAGATGCCCTCTTTTCTGCCGTTGTAGATGTACACAGCTCCTTTAAGGTCGTCTTCATGTGGAGCACCAATCACCACATCTATACACACACACACACACACACACACACACACACACACACACACACACACACACACACACACACACACACACACACAATTTTGTATTTATATACTTGAAAGGATTCTTGTTTTCACTTGTCACCAACCTACAGTGCCATGAAAAAGTGTTCATCCCCTTCCTGATTTCTGTCTTTTTTATTTTTACACTTTTGTACTTAACTTTTTCAGATCATCAAAGAGATTGTAATATTAGTCAGAGAAAACCTGAATAAACCTAAAATATAGTTTGTTTTTAACATAAATTATGATTTAATTTAATAAAGGAAAAAATTTATCCAAACTTACTTTATGTGAACAAGTAATTGCTCCCTAAGCCTTATAACTGGGTGTGCCACCCTTGGCAGCAAGAACTGCAGTCAAGCAATTGGCAATGAGTCTTTCACATCAATGTGGAGGAATTTCGATCCACTCTTCTTTGCAGAACCTCAAAGTGTCAGATTTATTCAGAATACACTGCAGGGTTTTGAAGCACGAACAGCCAAAGCATCTCAATCAGATTTGAGTCCAGATTTTGGCTTGGCCACTCCAAAAAGCCTCGTTTTGTACTTTTTGGGTTTGGTTTAACCAGAGCTGGACTTCCTGCATGTAACCGATCGTTGTCAGGCTGTGAAATGAACCATATTTTAAAATCTGCATTTGTATTTACTCTGGTTATCTTTAGGATGGGACAAATTGTTTTTCACAGCACTGTTTCAGCCTAACCTCATCTTTGATTTCTTTTCTTCAAAGTAGTCGTTGGTTCTTGTGACTTTTTACATAAAATTTTCACACGTTTTAACAAACTAATTTTTAAATTCACAGGGTAATTTTTGTCCTTTCTTGTTTTTTCAGATGGATAAAAGTATGCAAGAGTATATAAACATGAGTAAACACTAGTATGGTCTTTTAATATTTAACTAAAGTATCCTTAAAATATTGAGGTCATGGACACACTAATGCAGTCAGAGATACTTCCATTGTTTCAGCCATCAGCACACTGATTTACATTTATTTCTTGCCTTACAATATTTCCAAGTTTACTGTAACGCTAAACTTGAAATCAGTCTTCATAGTAAAATTTCATGACTATAACTTTTCCTTTTTTCTCCAAAAGTTAGGTGGGTCCACCGTGTGAGTGTGTGTGTGTGTGTTAGTGAACAGATACAGTGTGTCCCCAGACCATGGGTACACACACACCCTTTTATCTAGCTGTGGCAGATTAGAGGGCATGTTCAGTTACAGAGCAACAACAGTATGTCATTAACGTTTAATGAACATAATAACACCCTCCACCCCTCTCACAAACACACACACGTACAAACACACACACAGACACACACAAACACACAGAAGGTAGGGGTCTTGATGTATGTGTTAGGGCGTTGTGTTACTTATCAGGAAGTCTCAAGTAGTTGGTTGGCTTGTAAGGCACCTAAAATACATCATCACTACATGCATGTTTTTCTGTTATGTAGCTCAACAGCCAGTTAAGTAATGTAGTAGCATTTCTAATGTTTGTTCTAATGCAGTAGATCTGTGCAGAAAGTAAAGAGAGCAGCTCTCTAATTACCACTCTCAAGGTGCCCTGGAGCACACAAGTGAACCCACAGCTGCTCACTGTGGGTTTTTGTGCTACTGTGACAGCTACTGAAGCAACGGCAGAGCATGTGCTGTTAGCAGTAGCTAGAGCAGAAACAGTAAAAGCAGGAGTCGTTTAAGTATAGTACTTATTTGCAGTACAAAATCTTCTGTTATTTGTAGTACTAGGAATAGTTATAGTACTTGCAGGCAGGTTCACCAGCAGTAATATTAGCAGTGGGACTAGTAGTATCTGAAGCAACAGTTACTTAGACTTCACGTTTTTTGCACTAAGACAGTTAAGGGGATATTTACATTTTGCAATAGTACTGCCATCAGGATTTATCTTTATTTTTACTGGTATATATATTTCCTTTAATGTATTTTTAATACTAAAAGTATTTATAGGAGAAGTAGTCTTCAGAAGCATGAGAAGGAAGATTTTATAAACTTCTAGCATTAACTGTCACATATTCAGTACTTCTGGTTGTAGTAGTATCAGCAGTGTTGTGTATACCAAAGCTTGCTCCAATAAAAAAAAAAACAACAACTTCTAGATCAGTCGGCGTGTGATCCCTACCAGGGTAACCATCGTCATCCAGGTCTCCCAGGTCTGCGATGCTCTCTCCAAATCGGGCGGCGTAGGCGTTGCTGCCAGTCAACTGAAACTGCTCCTCTAGCTTTGCCTGAGAAAGGACACAGGACACGTTAACAGGTCATCTCAGAAAGTTTAAAGAAAGAAAGAAAATAAAGTCTGTGTTCACGATCAGGTTCTTTTATTTTTAATTCACAAAGACCCGTCCTCATAGCGTCACATAAATCAGATGTTTTCATCTCTTCAGGGAAAGTTTTACTCGTTATACATGGATGTATGGAACTGTGAAATTAGGATCGACAGCAGAAACAATCAACACATCAGAGCATCACAGTAAAATAATACCATGCTCAGTGTTCCTGCCTACCTGCCCCTGGTTGATGTACACGTGGACTCTCCCTTCTTCTCTCACGTTGCCCGTTGCCATCGGAGCACCGACCAACAGGTCTGACAATCCATCGGCATTTAGGTCCACCGCACAAACACTGGAGCCGAAGTAGGATCCCAGCTACACAAAGACATGAGCTAAGTGCTAAGCAGGCGGTTGCTTTGAATGGGGAGCATTAATGCTAAGGAGCTTCATACCTCTTTTCCAGAGACTTGGGCGACAATCTGTAGCACACTGTTGTCTACTGTAAAGATGAAGACCTGCACAGTGTATACACACAGTCACTGAATTTAACATCACATCTGCTGTACATAACACAATTAAGAAATCTTTACATCACTGCACCAAAGATGCGCCGAAGGCTGGCGGTGCAGCCCTTGCAAGTCAGGTAGGTCTTACCTTTCCCTTCTGATTGTATTGTGGAGCTCCACCCACCACCTCCACACTTGCAGGACTCAGGAAGTGACCAGCTCCAACAGAATAGCCTGAACAACAGCATGGCACATGATTAATTTAGGTAAACTTTAATTTGGGTAAAGTTTCCATTCATTCTCATCTGCTTATCCTTATCAGAGTCGCGGTGGGGCTAGAGCCTATCCCAGCTACAGGTCACCAGTCTGACACAGGGCTAACACAGAGAGAGAGTGCCTGGGTGAAGTTTACTTTAATATTAATACTCCACTAAGTTTAAAAAATGTTGATATTCTTATGTTTGTCATACTCTGCCTGATAATAACAATTCTGTCCTTTTACTTAAACTGCTATTTGCACAGTGTGGCGCTTTTTCACATGACTGAGGCGTAGCTGTGGGCACAAGGATCCACACGAGTATGCAGGCATGTCACATAATTCACAAGTACACTTGTACAAGTACACATTCACTTGGTAAGTGATTCTAGAGCAACCGATTCAGGAAATGTCTTGTGAAGCAGGGAAGGAACCATTAGAGCTCTGCTCATTCATTTGGCACAAGCCTGTGTTCACAGCTAACCTATGTTGTTACGTATTTCCACCGCACAGGTGGCTGCTGGACTTCCCAGTTGAAAACTTTTACCAGATACTGTGCTTCCTGACTAAAATGTTTTCAGTATGGATCTTTAGAGAAAACTGGATATTTCTTTTACTTGTGAATAGACCTCAGCTAGCTCCTACCCCATTTATAGACTTAAATGCTAAGCTAATCTTCTGCTTCTCAGTGTAAATAAATAAATCCTTATGTCATTCATATTATTAACACTGTATAAAAACTGTTTACAAAGTGTACATCAACCTGAAACAGCAAAATAAGGTAGAAACTAGTCTGTTGGTTGACACAATTTTACCAGCAGTGGTGAAAATTTGATTTATTGGTTAAGGTTTCAGATCAGGTTTGGCATGTGGTCGATCTATACTGAGGTAAACCATTTGTGTGTGGCAATGCACAGACACGAAAAAGTCAAAAACAACCACAGGCTTAAAAAAAAAAAAATTCCTGAAACTGTTTCCTGTGTACACACACACACACACATAACCACATACACCAGTGGCCTGAAGACAAAACTCAGTAAAGTTTCTACCCCCATCATAAGTGAGAAGAAACCATTTTGCAGTCTGAGCTTGTATAATTGTCATTTCAGCAGCTCCTCACCACTGGTAATTGTGGTTTTTACGTCCCGTGAGAACCTTGAAGATGCTTTCACCTACAGTTTTCAGAACATAGCACCTCTCTGCTTGGCTTCCTGTTTCTCATGAACGCTGAGAGGTGATGCATATGCTAAAATGCGTTCGTATAGTTTTTTTGAAGTTTTTTCTCTTGGTTTCTTAAATGAAAACACGAATAAATATGACTTATGCCATGTCTATATGTACCCTTTATCCTCCTTAACACATGGGCCAATCTGCACCAACATCCTTACAGATTAAGATCTATATGTTATTAGAAAAATATATAGATCTCAGTTCCTTTGATTTTTGTATTTACTATGTTCATCTAATCACCCCCTGCAAATGCAAATGCGATGTTATGATCTCCGTTTTCAGTTGTTTCACCTGTCAGTTTCAACATGCGTAACTTATATTGTATATTTGTATATAATCTTGTGTGCGAGTGTGTGTGTGTTTAAGTTTTCGTCATCAGACTATATACACACCTAAATTGCTCAAGGATTAATAAAGTATAGTGATTCGGCGGTATAAGGCACATATTCAGAATAACAAGATAAACTAACCATACATGTCTGTGCCATACAGGAATGATGCTACAAAGTGCAAAACAATGCATCAACACGGGATGTAAATGTGTACATGCAGGTGTCATGACACGTATTCCTGCCAATGTTTTTGGATAAGTCTGCTGATCTAAGAGGCACAAACAAAAGGAGGAGTCTACCAGCAAAGGCACTCAAGTTATTAAGCCAACATCAATGTAATAATTAGACTTTAAATTTGCTTTGCAAATATTTTACAATAAAGAACAATCAATAAATAAAATAACGTTTGGGCTATGCACACTTTTTTTATACAAGAAAACTCCACAGGGCAAGTTCTCAGTTTCTCCAAAAACATGTTCACTGTGAAGCCGTGAGCTTTTTTTAGTTCCTGCAGCTATCAGCAGTGACAATGTTTGCTTTAAGTCAGATAACGTGGCGTGCCGATAATTTAGCGCCAAAATGCAAAATCAAGACTTTAAAACGAGACTCTGCAAACCAATGGGTGGCGACAGCGTGGTTATCTCTGTCGTTTATGATTATGAGGATGAGAGCACACTGTATAAATATATATATATATATATATATATATATATATATATATATATATATATATATATATATATATATATATATATATATATATATATATATTTATTAGGGGTGCAACGATATTCGTATCGATATTGAACCGTTCGATACAGTGCTTTCGGTTCGGTACGCATATGTATCGAACAATACAACATTTGTAATTTATTTTATCAACTTTCCTTCTGACGATGCTGTCTGTGTTGAGCGCTCAGTGAATCTGCGTTCGACTACTCCGCCTAGGGTCGACAGTGCAGCCTAGGCGGAGTAGTCAAACGCAGATTCACTGAGCGCTCAACACAGACAGCATCGTCAGAAGGAAGAGCGCAGGGCAAGCTAGCGAGACAGAAGTTAAGCTCTTCTTGCAACATGGACCTCCCCCACCCTCATTCAGATCTGGCGTTTGGAATTATTTTGGTTTTCATGTGACGTATGACCCTGAAGGTAAGCGAGTCATGGACTAAAGTAAAACAGTATGTTGGATGTGACATGCAATGCTCAATTACATGGGTGGGAACTAGTGTGTTAGCGCAGTTAACTCGTTAACGTGCCCCATGCACGGGGCTATCAGGGGTAGCTCGTTAACGGAGATTTGCTGTGTTGTGGCGTTAAGGTCATTTCAACGAGATTAACCTGAAAGCACTAGTGGGAACACAACGAATATGACTGCACATTTACGCCGACATCATCCTAGTGCAAAGACAAAAACAACAAGCATGCTACTAACTTTAGCCGAGTCATTTAGACAGCTGTTAGCACATGATTCTCCTTATATATGTTTAATATGCTGCTGAGAATATAGCCCAGAAGAAGCGGATAGTATAGCTTTTATTTTGGAAAGAGACATTTCTCTGTAATAAACTCTCTTTTCCAAAGATGAGTGATTCCTCAATCAGATACAGGGCTCGCAATATCGCTAGCCCGACGTCCTGGGGCTAGCGATTTTTTCAGTCGGGCTACCAAAATCTATCTCTTCCCTGCCTGTCGGGCTATTGTAGGAAGGAAAAATATATGTCAATGCTTTTGCATTCTTTCAGAAATGTAGCTGGGTAATTATGTCATTGGCATCGGTGAGCCACTGTCAATATGTGACATATTGCAATCGCGTTTGAATTTGCGCTTGTTTTTTTGCTTTCACTTTGCAATCGCGCGAACTGTGTATAGAGAGCGACAGTACTGATCTGTGAGTGATGATAATTTGTGCACCAATTCCTCTGACATCGTCTTATTAATCGTTAGCTTACTGCGCAAACATGACAAGTGAAATCTCCCGCAGCTTAAACATGTGAGAGGTTGATCGCGCAGAGAATCGCTGAGCTTATGTGAGTCCGTGTGTAAAAGCAGCAGGATTTATATTTGACTACGATGACCTGGATGACTGAGAACCTTCACAGACAGATATATATTTTAGTTCTGCTGAGCCAAATAAGACAGGTCAGGGTGAAGAAGTGACAGCCAAAGAAAAGCTTACCACAAAACGGAGAAGTTATGACAAATCAGACTATAAGGCAAAAAGAAAGTGCAGCTTTATGGTTTCATGGACAAAATAATTTCTGTGGCTGCAATATGACGAGCTAAATAACCAGGGCTGCACATAAGTGGTCCGCAGGTGCGCATTCGCTGTCAAAATAAAAAACACGCACAAGGGTTAGGGTTAAATTTAAAAACTGTACTTTTGAGTTAAAATATATATTTATAATTTTAATAAATGACAAATTAAAAAGGCATGAACATTTTTTTGTATCGAAAAAATATCGAACCGTGACACCAAAGTATCGAACCGAACCGAACCGTGAATTTTGTGTATCGTTGCACCCCTAGTGGACAGGTGTCTTTTATACAGATGATGAGTTCAAACAGGTGCCATTCATACAGGTAACGAGTGGGGGACAGAAAAGCTTCTTACGGAAGACGTTACAGGTCTGTGAGAGCCAGAGATTTTTATTTATAATTTTAATAAATGACAAATTAAAAAGGCATGAACATTTTTTTGTATCGAAAAAATATCGAACCGTGACACCAAAGCATCGAACCGAACCGTGAATTTTGTGTATCGTTGCACCCCTAATATATATATATATATATATATATATATATATATATATATATAGGGCCCAAAACGCATATAACCAGATGACGTTGAAACCAAAGCTACGTGTTTGTCCCCAAATACTTAACAAAGCTTAAACTTGGTTCTCCCGGGAAGCAAAATACTGAACACATAAAGTCTGTTTATATCAACTTACTTACATTTCCAAATTTAACTTCCACCTGGAATACTTTTATTGACTTTAGCAAAGCTAGTTCGACATTTTAATGAATGTGCAGGTTAAGTGAACTCACACTAAACTACGGTTTGTGTTTTAATCAGCTTTTGCTGTTTGGCCACTTCCTTTGCTAAAGCTGTTTACACCAACTTCAGATCTCACAAGAGAAAGAGAAAAAGCCAGTGTTCCTCTCTCTTAAAGCCAAAAATGCTTTAATTGTTAGTTTAATTTAATGGTGTTTTCTTATTGGTAGTAAGGAGGAATCATTTTAACAGGTACAGTAAAATAATGACCAGATAGAGTCTTCTCAATGTTTTTGTTTCTATTATTCACGTCTCTGTGAAAGCTCCATAAATGATGGAAGGAAATCTATGACAGTAGCTGTAACTAAAATTAAGTTGGACACTGAAGTGAAACTAAGGTGAGTATCATATTCACAGACAGAAAAAGTGCTACCTCTGTGTGACCTGTTATGATGTCTCCACAGCACACAGCATAGCCATGAGCAGCTGTACTAGTGATAGCATATCCTGGAAGCTGCTTCTTCTTGCTTTTTTTTTTATTTAAAACTTATCCTTAAATCTGTATAGGTTTGTCTCTTATAGACCAGATCAGACTATATTTAACAAAGCACAGAACATTTCCTTTGTTTGAGTCTCACAGCAAGGAATGAATCCCGGTGTTCAGCGGCGTTGGTGTGAAGTGGCAGGAAATGTTTGCATGAACAGGAACTAAGGTAGTCTTCTGACCAACATCAGCTTTATGTGAACACCTGTCAGTGAATCTCCTTTTGGGCGTGAGACTTTTTACCCCCACATGGTGGCTACAGCGTGTGAGTGAACAGCAATCAAAGAGCTTCACCTTCACATTTTGTCAATCCAAGCCGCAGAAGGAGAATTGTGTTTAAAGGAAGGGACAGAAGCACAGACCGACTCTCTCTGATGAGGCTTGTGGTGAAAGCACAACACCGGTAGGTAACAGCTGTATTCTGGAAGCGGGCTAACATCAGCAGTGCTGGTGGAGGGCCGCGTGGACTACGTACCCAGGTAGCTTCCAAATTTGACGGCTTCAGTGTTGTCATTATCGAGGTAGGCTGAAATCTTCCCGCTGGTGCTGTTATAGACCAGAACTGAACCAGTCCAGTAAGATGTCCCTGGTGCCCCCATGATGACCAGATCCTGAGAAAGAGAGAGCCTCTATATTATAATGTGATGACTTTATTTAAGCTGCATTATATGTATAGCTGAATATCTTAGATTGACTCTTACATATGTTGCTTTAAAATTGTACTTCTGATTTGATCATGTCACAGTTTTGCTCTTTTTTTTTAAAAAAACTTGAATTTATACATTTTCATAGCCTGAGGAGCAGCAAGAGGAGAGCAGATGGCTTTTTAAAACATGGATGGACCACATTCAGTCTGCAAGAGGAAACGGGGATGACACGATTTTAACAAAGTGTGTTGTTTATGTTACTAACCTCTGTCAGGAAGTTGGAAATACCCGCCTGACATGATCCATAATCCTCCCCAAACTTCCTTTGGTGGTCTGTAGGAGACACACAGACATGTCAAAAGGTGAAGGTGAACAAACGAATAAATCCCTCTGCAGCTGAACAGCTGCTGGTTTCACATGCACACACATTCATATCGCTACAGTCACGGTCATGGTTTTACATATCAGGACATTATTTAAAAATAACAAGCAAAATAAAAAATAGTCCTTACCAGATGTTAAAATTGGGTACGTATAACCTGAGATGTACAATAACACAACATACTGGACTGTCACATTACTTATTTAACAAAAAATGAAGACAAAATGCAGAAGCAGTGTGTGAAAAACTAAGTAAAAAAGACTTCATGAGTCTTTTTGTCTCACTCTGCTTTATAAGATGTTTCCCTTCATTGAGGTTTGGGGCGGCTGTTCATGCACAGCTCTCTTAAAGTCCTGCTACAGCGTTTCAGTCGGCTTGAGGTTTGAACATTTGGATATTGTAACACTATGATTCTTCTCCTCTGTCAGCCATGAAGCTGCAGATTTCTGTTGCGTTTGGGACACTACATGATCCAGTTTGGTACAGGCTTTAAATATAGGACAGAGGTCCACACGTTTGACTCTAGAATACTCCTACGACGTGTTTGGGCTGAAATGCTGTTTGTTTTTGCCAAACTCAGCACTGTCCCATTTTCTCTCCCTCCAAATAAGTCATCCTTGTTCAGTCTTTTTTTAATTGCACTGTTATGAACTTTTAACATACTAACTGAGGCCTGCATAGTCTGACATGTAGCTCTTGGTGTTTTTTGTAATTTCTTTGAGCATTGCACAGTCTGACCTTGGAGTGCATTTGCTGGAACGTCCACTCCTGGGAAGTCTGACAGCTGTCATGAATGTTTTCCACTTGTGAATAAACTCTCTCAGTGTAATAATAAATGAACCCTTCCCTGACTGATGGGCAGCTTCTCTAAAATCATTGTGATGTCTTTTCTCCTGAGCATTGTGTTAACACACACCTCAAAGCTCCAGACCAGCAAACTGCCGACGTCTGATGCATCTGGCTCTTAATTACCTTCTGAATTCCTATAAAATCAGGACTGTGTCTGTTTTGACTTAATAGCTGTTAAATAATTAATATCACTGTGTAATTTTAAGACGTGCCACTTTATTTGTATTATGTCCTGATATGTAAAACCACAGAAATGTCAGCAGGTGAGTTTCGTTTTACTATGACAACTGTATGTTTGTGACCTTTATTGACATCATGTAATTTGTAGTTCTTTACCCTGTTCTACAAAAGGTTGCTAGGTCAAAAAGTTGTTCTCTCTAGTAGGAAGAGAGGAATAAGTGTAACCATTAGAGCAGCATGTGTGCGTGTGTGTGTACCTCTGTAACAGGGGGTCATAGCCTTGTAAGTTTTCATGTCGCTGCCAAAACGATAACACACCCCATTCGGAAGCTTGTTGTTCTGACCATCTTTCTTTGAGTAGAAGACGTTCTTCCAGCGGTGACCACAGGCCTGAAAACACACAAACACACACACACACAAACAACATGTGACATGCACTCATTACTAAGTCACACGTTGGCAGCAAAGTGTTGTTGTTCCCATGACCTAAGTCACTGTAACAAAAACTGTGTGTGTGTGTGTGTTGAACATTATCATTTTCCTGTATGTTTCTTTGCTTCTTTCCCCCCCTGTGCTACACAGACGATCACAGTGAGGAGACATTTGGTGCTGTAAATACTTTCTCAATCACATCACTGCCTCCATTGTGTGTAACAGAAATGCCTTCAGGCTTTTCAAATGTTGCTGTCTGTTGTGCAAATGTTTCAGGCTTTCTAAGTGACTGACCTGCTGTTTAATGACTGCTGACTCTTTGTCATAAAGCTGGATGTAAAATGGATTTTTGTTTAAAAAAATAAGAGTCCATAACCTCTGAGTTTGTTTATGATACTGTTCTAACGTGCGTTGACGGTTTCTCTACAGTGACCCTGCACCTTGGATTAGTTTCTCTGAGTTCTCTAACTCCCTCTTTTTGCTTCATGTTGTGAATCATAATAGAGTAAAACAGGGAGTGCAAAGGATATTCATTTGTCACTATAATAAAAAAGAGACACATCCCTAAGTGTGCAGGATCTGCTAATAGCTCAGTGAGCGCTGAATTGTGGACATCATTGGTAATGTTACTAATCTAGTCTGACTACCTACCACTTTCCCAGCATCAAACAAACCTAACAGCACAATGGCTCCTCTGAAATGCTGAATGATACAGCGAAGTTATTTTACATAACCAGCACTAAAAGGGATTTCCATAAAAATTGTTAAAAAATACCTTTTTTATATAATTATATGATGTGCACCATGCCTTCAAAGCACACCACCAACCATCGCTAGCCCTGAAATGTTAAGCACTGCGAACTCTTATCTGCTGGCATTTGCAGTCTTTTAGATGGTGTCTGTTTTATGGCATGCTGCCCTACCTCACTGGAAATACCAAAAGTTTACAGCCTTTCTGAACAGCCACACTGTAAAAACCACTCTTCACCCAGAATGGTGAACAGCATTTTGTTAAAACTCGAGGTTTGTCTGACAGAACTGCCACAGGCCACGTGTTTTATGTCCAAATGGTGTTTCAGAAAGTCCACCAAGAACACCAAAGTCACAACAACGATCATGTTGAGGAAACTGCTGAACCAACGAAGATGATAAAACTAAGAAAAACGTGTTTAGTGTCGCTCATTGAGCATCAATAACATGGGGGAAAAAACCTAAGTAGCACAGAGAGAGTGTGTGTGCGTTACCAGGATGTGTCCCCCTTCCTTTTCAGGTTGTCTGGATAAACTGACTCCCATCCACTGGTGATCTTGCTCGGCTTCACACGTCTTTCCACACCAAGACACATCTGCATACACATGGATACGTGGTTGACTGTCAGCATATCACCTTCACTCACCTTATATAGCATCTACAGTACATCCAGACTTATTAAATATATGTGTTTATAACACTAGCACAATAAAGGATGTTTTGGCTGAACTTGCATCTCTCATCTGAGTTTCATCTCCATCAACAGCTGGAGTAACGCAGGGGGAAAAGACTAAACGCAAAGGCTGACAAAAACACACACCAGCAGTCATGTGGTGGCATTTCCGGGGTCCAGCAGCAGCGATGCTGCAGCGGAGAACAGCTCCTGGAGACACTGAATGATCGGAGGATGTGTTTGCGACTGGCGCTCCAACTACTAACCTAAAAGAGGGAAAGAGAGGCATTTAGCACTGGTTTTGTCTTTGTCTCAAGTATCTAAATCGCATCTGTGTGTGAAGCATCAAAGAGCTGCTCTCATTGGCAAGAACTGGCTAACTGGTGTGGGCACACACACACAAAGTGATACTGTGTGAAGATGGCAGCTTACGGAGCGTTACTATGGCAATTAAATCAATTAGAATAAGACTGTAAAAACAGCTGTGAGTTATTTTACAATTTAAACTGCATGAGTGAGGTACTAGCATGTAGCATTCTTTGAAATGTAGTTTACGATGAGCAACGGCACATCAGTGGACAATCAGTAGTAGATAAACAGATCAAAAGTCAGGGTTAGGGTTGGAGGGGGCTGGTGAGTTGTTAGTAGACCAATAATGTGAATACTAGTAGTGATCCAGACCAGCTCTCTGTGTTGTGGCGATACAGCAGGACTGAGTATCCGAACATGGAGGAAGGCGGGCCTTTAAACTCCAGACTGTGGTCCTGATCCAGACTGTATCCTGCAGCAGGAGGAACCAGGGTCTGAACTAAGACCATGACCAGTGCAGACACACTGGCCGCGGAGACCTTCATGATGGAGGGCAAACTGCGAGAAGAAAACAGAGGTTATGCTGAATGAGTACGGCAATTTACATTTTATCGCTACACAGTTGGTCATTGAAGCAAATCTTTAAAGTTTCCTTTAGATTTTTCCCAGATTTTTCTTTTCACAGTTTAGTTGTGTCTGAGTGGGATTTATGTGACGATTGCCCAAAATGTGGCATTCCACAAGTGTGAGGTTATTACCAGCGTTTCCACTGTAGGACATCAGTAATTCATTTAACTGGACTTTATTGAAAAAAGGGGAAATTGCACAGGTTCATCCTCTCACTCACTTCAAATGACTTGTTTGTTGTTGTAATTTCCCAACAAATAACAGAAAATGTATTAAAAAAAATAATAAAATCAGCTTCAATTTACTTAATTCATGAGCAGTTAATCAATCAATACCTTAGATGAGAACAAAGTATGTTTAATTCGAGCATGCATCACTTTACTTAACACCACAGTACACAGACTATTAGCACGCTAAGTATGTCAGCCTGAGTTTTGGCATATGTAAATAACAAAATGCACTCTAATTAAAGGATGAGTTTTTGATGTTTAAATGTTTCACTGAGTCTAGACATGAGATAACCGGATGATTAAACCAAAAAAAAACCCCATGCTGATATATATCTACTGTCAGACAGTCTCAGAGTTACTTAGGAGACACACCCTTGTGAAGTACTCTGGTGTCTGGTTTTATAAAAAACCACAGCAAGTGGTTGCTTATATCCAACCACAGACTGAAAGCAGAGGAAATCACTTAATTTGTTCAGGTTAAATTTAAGAAAAGTTACATCTACTTTTCCATCAGTGCAAAAAATCTAAGTGTTTCTGCTGTCTGCTCTGGCTATGAGTTTCCCCCTGCTTCCAGCCCATATGCAAAGCTCAACTAACTGTCATCTGGCTGTTTCCTAATCTATACAGCAGGAGAAAGAGTGAGTGAGAGTGCTGCCAATCTTTCTTCCTGTCTAAAAGTGAACAAAAAAATTCAATCAAGTCGATTTTCCAAAATTGGAAAACTGCAAAATCTATTTTTCATTGTGCTTTTGTTTCTCTGGATTTGTTTATTCATCTTAATTTGCTTATTTTAGCCTGTTTGAATCATGCTGGGCTGTGGTTGCTCTTACAGAGTAAAGTACAAAGTTACGCTTTTATAGTTAAAAACTATAAGTAATGGTCCCAGACATTCAAACACACTGTTGTCAAGTTTCCAATGTCGAGGACCCCCAAACTTTTGGGTCATATGAAGAGTTATGACTTTACCGACTGCTGCCATTATTACCAGTTTATTTACAGACTCATTGAACCGTTAACAAAGAAATATTTTTTTCAGCCTGACTCCTCAGCATTGTTTGATTCTTCATCAGCTCTATCAGTCATTCACTGTATAAACGGTCCACATTTCGCTTACTGTACCGCTCAGACAGCAGAAAGCCTACCCCGGGTCAGACAGCTGTTATCCCGGGTCAGACAGGTCCAGGGGCTGACAGACTCAGGAGAACCGCAGCGCGTGAAAGACGTCTCCGTTAAATCCACTTTATTATTCCCCGCGGGTCTCGCTCGTGCGTAAATCCTCCTGTTGCTCCCCAAGTCTCCTAAAGAGTCTCGTGCGTGGACCGGCTTCGCACGAGACTTGTGTGTTCTTATTCGGGCAAACACGTGCAGTACGAAAGAAGAACTAAGACGAGAGAGTTTGAATGTTAAAAACAGAAAACAGAGTGAAAACTTGAGCTGAGCAGAGTTTCACATGGAGTCAATGAAACTGAGAGATGAGCGCGCGGAGACCCTCCCCTCTCTATTTGCGCGCGTGCGTGTGCAACGGTGTTTCTTCTTCTAAGCCACGCCTGAGCGCGCGCGGTGTGTGAGTGTGTTAGAGTCGTTTCGTCTTCAGTTGTCACTGAAGTGTGAATGAAGTTAGCGTTGATCTAATGTGACTGTCTGAACCGTGCAATGCGCGCAGGAAATATTCAGAAACAACTAATATGAGAAGTCCTTCTCTTAAAGTGTGAAGACAGAAAACACAGCAGTCGTGGCTCTAAAGTTTAAAAAACTCCTTTATTCTAAAAAAAATCCATCCTCACAACGGATGTTTCTATTGTTTCTATTGTTTTCATTTGTGAAACACGTGAAGCTTTAAGAATAAAGCACTATGCGGCCTGCAAATTCATATTCATAAAAGGTTGAATTTGAATTTTTTTTTAAATTCAAAATTCTGAAAATATAAATGAACAGATTAGATTAGATACTAGAAATTGTTTAATTAAGTATAAAAGTATAAAGTACAAAAATTAAGTATAAAAAATAAAATATCCACAATATGCATTGTTTCAAGTGCTATTAAAACCCGACTGAATCCAATGTGATGTTCGTAAGACTCACAATAATAAGGCAAAAAATAAAAAATCACTATTTGGAATTTGGATCATTTTTGCAGTACAGGTTGTTTTCCTGCCAGAAAATATAACTAAATTATTTAAAAAAAATAAAATAACATTTTCACACTTTAAAATGCAGTAATATAATTGTGAAACAATTTCTACAATACTAATTTTACTTTATAGATCTGAGTATTTCTTACTCTGCTACTGAATTATAACCTCGTATAGTTTCCTCCAGGACTCTAACTTAGTCTTGAGAATTATAATGAAGCAACATAGCGAGTGCAGTGGATGCAAAACTCCTTGTTGTTGTGACATTTTTCACCAGACACAGAAAAAAAGACCTGATCTGCTGATCACTCAGAGTACAGCAAGAAATCATCTAGTGGACATCATTGCTAATATTAACAAGCTTATCTGAATATGTTTCACTTTCCCAGAAGCTTACAAACGCATGGAAAGAGGATGTTACATTTTCCTAATGTACTTTTTGCTTCTATTTAAAGTAGTTTATGTCTGCAGTGTGAGCACGGTGGAATGTCTCAGCCATCATGTGGTCTCTAATTCTGGTCAGCTGACCATCTAAAGTATTGTTAACGCTGTGTTCAGAGAAGCAGCACTTCAGGCAGTGTCCAATTTTTTTAAAACAACAACAAACAAACAAACAGGTTGATGGTTGATGGCTGTGTTAGTTTTGCAGGATCTTGGTTACAACTAAAATATGGATCCAATGTAGGATAACCAGGATTCACCCTCGGGGAACTCTGTAACAACTTTTATCTGGATTAGCTGTTGGAAATCTGTTATGCTTGACCAAAATGGTGTTTGGAGCCAGCAAAAGCAAAAAATGTGTGCAAAAGAACGCACAAAGTCCATCTGTATTCAGGTAACTTACAACAGTACAGATTCTGGTGGTCAGATTTGGATACATAACGAGGGATTCCTTTAAATAGCAGCCGGTTATAGCCTGCTGTTTATAGCATGTGTATATTACAATGATAAGTGGATGATAGAAAAGGTCTCTTGACAAGAACCTTGTGAAATCATTAGCATAGTTCCTTCTTCAGTAAAGGTCACTATTTTTGCACTGGGAGAGCATTAACAATAGTGTGTAGCACTTCTGTAATTCCCCTTTCCAGATTTTTAGCACATCTGTAGACTTTCGGCTTTGTAGTGTTGCCTGTTGGTCACCAAGGGGACAAAAAAGCTCTTCTAAAAAGCAGCCTTTCATCTGATCCATCCGGCTACTCGCTAAAAATAAATAACTACATCAGAAGTACTTTGTGTGACTCCAACTGTTTAATTCACTGTTACTGGACTCAGTAAACAATGACTGCATAAGTAGTGTGAAGTAGTGATGAACAGCTGGTGTTAGCCATGTTTAGGTGGAGATTGGGTAGTGGTGGGGGGGTAGATTTCCTAGCAAAGTCACTGAAGATCTCCAGCCAGTCTGTGATTCAATCCAGACTTTCAGCCAGTCGTGATTAAATAAACCAAAGAAAAGATGAGAGGATATGTTTGCAGAAAGTCATAAACATGAGCAAAAGGCAGCACAAACGTTTTAAGGGAGTACATTAAAACTCATCCTTTAAGTTTCTTTAAGTAACAAACTTCTCCCGTTCAGCAGAAAAGAGGACTCGGAAAAACTCGCATAAAATCAGCCTGATTTTGGCCATTCAGATAAAAATAGCTACAGCATGAAAGACAGTTATGGAGCAGACAAGCTGCTTTGGTGAATGTCAGACAGGAACTCGGCTTCACGCACACATACACATTCACTCAGTGTGTTTGTTGGTATTTCCTGTTAATGACCCTGCAGTTATTATGTAGCTTCTGTTCCCACTATTCTGCACACTCTGAGAGTCCATATGTTTAAAAAGTAAGAAAGAAAGAAAGTCATGCAAGCTTAACACAGAATAATAAGGTTAGCTAACCTCTACTGGTGGCTGAAGCACTGTTACTGTGGTCACACAAAGTTTTATATACATTTAACACTAGTTTGATCTCAAATGCTTATATACTGGTGCATGCTATTTTATGTGCAAATGTGCATTTAAAGTAGGTTGTGTTAGTGCTTTGGCAGACTGGCAAACTGTCTCAATTGAACATCACAAAAGCTGGATGGATGGATGTGGATTCATACTGACAAGAGTATGGCTACATGTAGTACACTATGAGTGCGCAGATGGTGTAACTATAACAGCTAAAAGAAAAGGAACTTTGTGCACTCCTCACCAATCTTCACCCTGTGAACACTGTAGCAACCAATTTTCTGGCAGCGGATATGCCTAGCACCAGAGAGGATGTTGGCTGCTAACAACAGAAGATTGTTATTAGTCACTGAAAGCATGTGGTTTGGGGTTTATCTTCTTTGCTAGAGAAGCTTGTGGCTTTATTGTAAAAATTGCAGAATCACAATCAAATGCTGAACCTGCTTGAGCGGACACAAAACCACTCTGGGAATTAACACTGAATAGGTTAATATCCAGCACACAGAGTAAATTGTGGAGCTAAGTGAAAGTAGCGACAGTAAATAACTTTAACCACATAACTCCAAGGATGTATCATGTTCTCACTTTCTTGAAACTTATCAGGGGAAATACTTTGTGCCCGTAGGTGTGTTTTCAAATGTGTGCACTTATTCTTTTCTTATTTGTATTGTTGTCTCAGCCTGATTTCCTTGAGAAGCCTTCATATTTTCTAGGCTGCCTTTGCAAATAAAAACATGTGAATGTCATCGATGCCATTGAATCGTTACCGTCTTGGGCTACAAATTGATGCTACAGAAAAGTGCGGCCCTGCTACATTTTAACTTGAGTAAATATCTCGTCAGCTCAGTGTTTTTTTGACAGTGGTTTTGTTGTATTGGTTGTCTCTTTAACCTCTGTTGATAGCTTACGTTAATTTTGCTCAGTTTGAGACAGTAGCTAAACAAAAATTTACAATATGTACCTTTAAGTCCAACCTGAAGACAAAGCCACTGATTAGCATAAAGTATCACGTTCCTTAAGGACAAACTGAACTAATGCTCTTTTTTTTCCCGCAGAGTGTCCATGTGAGGGAAAAAATATCTTAGGAATGTTTTGCCTTCTGGCTGTTGTAGATTAAGACTCATTAGGCACTTTCACCCATACTGTTTTCATTTTAAACAACAACTTATAAATAGGCAGTAGAGTCCTCTGTAGGGCTGTTTAGTAATCCGTACATGGTTGGGGTCACATTAGGGTCCATGTTACACAATATTTCTGTCAGATAAAGCTGGGAAATCTCACATAGATTTTTCAAATATCTCAGTAAAACCACAGAAATCTTTATTGTAAGCCAGACTGTCTGATAAATGGAGTGGAGTAGTTAACTAGTTGCTTTATTTTGAACCGATTCATGTTCTTTTGAGCTCGGGAAGTCATGAAATTAATGACACTGGTTACATTTAAATCATATTTATGCCCAAAATGATTACTATCAAAAGTAATTTGATAACATGTAAATTGTCCATATAATTTTGTTACATGGAATATAAAATGTTACATTTAATGGAATCTGTAAATGGTATTTACCAAGCAGTGATTCATGAATCATTAACGTAATCATTACATTCATTTAAATAAATGAACTTTTGAAGAATAAATTTTTGAGTTTTAGTTTATATAAAAGATACTTAAGGTTTGGGTTTGTTTCGTTTTTTTTTTTATTATTATTATTACATCAGCAGTGCAGGTGTCACTCTTGTGACTTTTGTCAGCTTCAGCTAAAATCTCGCAATCACTGTCATTGTTTTCTGCACAACACCAACTTCCCGAAAAGTTGGGGTGTTGTGCAAAAAAAATAAAAGAAGAACATTTTATTCACAATAGTACATATCAAGTGTTTAAACTGAGTCAATGTACAATTAGAGAGGCAGAGTTTCTCAGAAGTAAACGAAGATAGAGTTTCATCAATCTGCAAAAATCATCAACACATTGTAGAACAATTTTACAATAATGTTTGATAAATTGAAGAAGAACAAACTGCAGCTTTGGGGTGGGGGTCTGAATAACCAGTGTTTGTGAGTTGTACTGTGCAAATATGAGAAATTCAGGGCTCAACATACCTGCTGTACCAGGGGTGGATCTACAGGGGGGCAGGGTTGGGCAACTGCCCACCTGTTGTAGAGCCGTGGATATTTTGTTGACTCTGTTTACATGTAGGAGATTTCCACATACTTCACTTGAAGAGGGATGTGCCACCCTGCCTAGATCCCTCGCCCCTCCTTTGCTCCCACATCTGAATTTTTTAGATCTGCCACTGTGCTGTACCTAGTTTGATTGTTGCAACGTATATCTCTAAAAAACATTTATATACTGCTGGCTCTCACGTGACTGATAGACACAAGTAACAGCTTTCTGTGAGAAGTTTAAAGCTGTTATTCCAACAGTATCTGAGGAGGTGGATTGTTCTGATACTTCTCAGAAGATGAGGACGAAGAGCAAAATCAGATGTGAATGAAGCAATAATGTGTTATCAATTTGACAAAAATGCACTGCAAACACACGCAACACATCCAAATACGGAAACTCACAACACAACAGGAAGGCACTTCATTCAGCCCAGAGGACAACACAACGTCCTTCCAGGGGTCACAACAAAGTGATGAACCTGGCTGGAGTTCAGTGCTTTGTGACGATAACACAGCCACTGGTGAGCAGTGTGTTTAACTTAACGTTTTTTTTGTGTTGCCTGAAAATGTTTCAATTGTCATTTGTGCAACTTCTTTTTGGTTGTGTTTATTTGAACCACATGTGTTCACAGAAGAGGTTTTCCTGATTCACTTTGTGTTTGGTTGTGTTGCAGTGCAATGAGCTCTCTGGCTCTCTGTGTTTCAGTACTCTTTACTGAAACGGGGTCTGACATACTTGCTCTACCAGGGGCCTGAATGGCCTTTTAATCATTTCTAACTCACTTTTAGCATATTTTAGCATACCACAGCACTGCTTTTGATACCATAGATCAGTGGTGTCCAAACCCAGGCCTCGAGGACCAGTGGTCCTGCAGGTTTTAGCTGTGTCCTTGATCCATCACAGCTGATTTAAATGGCTAAATGACCTCCTAAACATGTCTTGAAGTTCTCCAGAGGCCTGGCAATGAACTAATCATTTGATTCAGGTGTGTAGACCCAGGGTGAGATCTAAAACCTCGAGGCCTGCAGTTGTCCAAGGCTGCCATAGATCATGGTGCCCTCACCTCAGTTAGACCACTTGGTCAGAAACAAAGGAATTTCTTTCCTGTGGTTTAAATCTTATTTAACCAACAGAGGCTTTACAGTTAAGATTGGAGAACCATCGTCCTTTAAAAAAAATCCACTCACATGAGGGGTCATTTGGGGATCCACTGTTGGCTCTTGATACTTGCTATGCTCCCGATGGTTTTACTTTTTTTTTTTTATAAAAAGCCATGCTTCATAATGCTGATGATTTAGCTGACTGTCTAGAAGATTTTAAGATACGGATGACTTTGAATTCTCCTAAACTGACTAATGATAAGAATACATGACTCATATTGTTTGGAATCACTGACTTGCATGACCTCAGCTCTGTATGCAAAACAAAACAACCAGGAAGAGATATTTTTTGGAAAAAAAAACAACAACAACAGCAACATCATTTTGGTGTCATTTTTACCTGTATTTGTAAGGACAGTGAAGACTTTTCACACAGGAGACTAAAGATAAAGATTGGCACGGACATTCAGCAGGGGACGATTTAATACTAACAGCAATTAAGATCCTCTTAGTGATTTGTGAGTACAAAGAGGGCTGAAGAAGGCAACTGAACTTCTTTAGGTTTCTGAAGATGTTTAATTTTTGTGGTTGCACAAACATTTCCTAAGAAGTACTTAGCAGAAAAACTACAGCTAGCATACTGTAAGCCTCTTTTAGCATCTTGATGATGGTGACAAATAAACTGCTGCAGAGAAAAATCCCGTTTGAAAACAAAACAGGGCAAAGACAGAGAGCCCATACACACACAGCCAGTAAGCATATAGGTTCTCTTTGTCATATAGAGAGCAACAATACTGGTTGTCATGCAGATACAGTATGATGGTGGTTTTGTGCTACATGTGAATGTGCTGACAGCCCACTGCTCCGACACTTCCTCTGTTCTCTTTCGTTTCCTCTTTCTTTTCACTCACTGTCACAGTTCTCACAGTTTCTGGGGTATGTGAGACCCTTTACCTCCTGATTTTTGTCCCCCTTACCCTACGTAAAGCAAAAAGGAGGAACAAGAAGAGGCTTGGTTGTTGTTGTGATTTTTTTATGGTCGTCAGGTGTTTCACTGAGTGATACAATGACCTGAATGGCACAGAGAGGTGAGCTTGTAACAATGCAGGAGTAATCAGACTGTTAAAACTTAAAACTCAGCTCAACATTTGCCAGAATTACAAAAGACAAGTCTTCACTAACTAATGAAGTGTCAGCACACTTAATTCTCATTTAATTCTCACTAATTTCCTTTCAGAGCAGTGTGCTGCAGGCGGGTGTCCCTACTTTTCAGAGAAGCCCAGAAACAAGCCAAAGAATTAAAGATAGTTAATCACTTTATTGCTTTTAGAGCATTCTTCAAAAACAGTTCACAAAGTCAAAAAGCCAACATGCACATTCATCATAACTGCCTCTCTGGCATTAAAATGTGCCACACTGACAGTGATGTGAACATGAATGTTAACTTGTAGTTTTGAGGATTTGGCAGCACTTCATTAAATTGCACTGGCGTGAAGTGGAAACAGTGTGTGCAGCAGTGCAGGCTATGCTGCTGTGCAACTCTGAGCCAAACTCCATCAAGTAAAGTCTTCATCCAGTGAATTTGATAAGTGAGCGGCCTTTCAACGCTGCTTTCTCTCTTCTGCTTCCTGAAGCTGTGACATGTCTCAGTGTTTACAGATACAGAAAAGTGATTTGGTATAATAGCAACAAAGAAGAAGATAAAAGACCTACCGGTAGTTTCTTCATGCAGCTGCAGCAGCAGCAGTGCAGAAGTTATCTGCAGTTAGCATTCAGCATTTTTAAGCAACCATCAGATCAGGGAGTCATGGCAACAGGAAAGCAAACATCAGCAAGAAAATCTGTGTAACATTATACTGAAGCACGAATTCAGAGGCCTTACCTCACTAACAATCGAAAGCAAATGTGTGAGTTCATCAAATGCTGCTCAAAGTAAATGTTTTCTGAAGGATTTTGATCGTTCCTATTCATGATCCATCACGAGGCAGCTCCAGTTTACTTTGAGTTATATTAAGCTCAGCTGTTTAGCTGTTTAATTGGGTGTACATGCTCATTTTATTTAGTTTTAATCAGCATTTTTTTATTTATCCTAATTTAGTTTTGATGTTTGTTTCTTTATTTTCAGTTGAATATTTAGTTCCAATTTTACACATCTCTTTAGTCTTTTAGTTGATTTTTCATGTTCTGCCAAATAAAGACCAAAACCTGCAGGTCTATAAAATTTTTTTTTTTTTTTGTTCGCCGGCTCTCTCCACACAAAGACAAAAACAGTCACAGATTAAAGTTCTGCATGCGCGCGTGTGTGTGCGTGTGTGTGTGTGTGTGTGTGTGTGCGTGCGTGTGTGTGTGTTATCTGTGGTATGCTAATGACAGCAAATTCCTGCTGCGTTCACATGAATTGATCACAGATCAGTCGAATAAGAGCCAGATACAGAGCTTTCATCTCAACGACTCTGTGTGTGTGTGTGTGTGTGTGTGTGTGTGTGTGTGTGTGTGTGTGTGTGTGTGTGTGTGTGTGTGTGTGTGTGTGTGTGTGTGTGTGTGTGCAGACTGCATACAGTCAGGGTGGAGGTGGGTGCAGCTGCTGACATTACTGAAAATAGAAGGAAATGACTGTTTATTCCTCCTGTACATACTGAACTACTGTCTGCATCCATCCACATTTCCCTCAACACTGACACAGTTTAGAGAAAAAGACACAGAGAGCTATAAATAGTCATGGCTTAAACTGTTTATTTAATCTAAAGAAGTTCTGCTTTGCTGCTTCGTTGTTGCTGTAGTTAATAAAGAATGATTACATAGCAGCTGAAGTCAGTCAAAATCATATACAGCAGAATTTGCTGTATGTGAAGTTGCATGGTGTGTTTTTATTTGTATTTTACCCATAATTAGACACTCACAGAATATTTAAGCCTGGTCTGACCCTCTCTTATAGAAAGGTAATGTGGGAGTTAGAGTAAACCTCAATCAGAGGAGTCGATTGTGGAGATACAGAAATTCTTTTATTGCTGCCATATAATCTGCATCATTATAACTGCATTGATAACATTCTTTACAGCATTGTTTCATCTAATAATATTTCTCACAGTATTGATATTGCATTAAAGTTGTTTATTGAAGATGTTCATTTGAGGATCCTTCCATCATGTTAACAGAAGTATTTCATACACATTGCATAGTATTTGTGCTCATTAAGAGTTGTTGCTTAGTCTACAGAGGGTCTTAAGCTTTGTGAAGCGCGACGTCTTCACAATCTATTGTGTTAGAGACTAGAGCATAGAAGGATAACTGCAATACATGCTTACAATACATATAACACATATAATCTAGGAATGTGTCAGGCCTGAGGCCTTAACTCATTTAGCTTCTAACTATATTTTAGTCAACTTGGCAACAGATGACCAGAGTCAATAATTAGCCCCAGAGACCCTGAGGGCTTGAAGTTTATTACCTTGTATGGAAGGTGTTATAGAAAAGAGAAGTTCTATGTCTGTTTATAGCCATTAAAGATGTACAAGATGTACCATTCACTGTAACTAACGTCTTTAACCTATTTTAATCTGTAATTGACGCCATGGGGGGGCTTATACCCCACTGCTTTATAAGTGTTCTCCATATGTATTTTTGTCAGAAGACATATGCTGATGTTTTCTCCTGGCTGTTAATAAACTCACCGTTTGATTGCACTTTTCTGGGGCCTCTGTGGTTTGTCTCACTGCTCTACATTGATCGATTTCGCGACACGATATTCTGGGATAGAGTTAACAGAATCAAAAAGCAGACGGCGCTGAATTATTTCCAGCAGGTTGCTGACATGACACCAAATCCATGAAGCTGCTCATGAGCAATGACGAATAAATGATAATCAAATAGGCACTTACAGCTTTCATTACACAGACTGTTGTGTATGGAAATGCTGTGGGTCACCTTAGTGTCTCAGGGTTTTAGAATTTGAATCTTGAATCCATGCTTTTGTTCCCCATGTCTTTAAAGTTGAATGGGGCGCTTATTACATTTTCCATTTTCAGAGGCGGTTCCACGGTAATTCAGACCATGCATGTTAGTCATATGTACTGATGACTGAACCGGAAAGGATGTGCTCCGACAGTGAGTCATGGAGCATTTTGGTGGGAAAAAAGTGACATTTCGAGTCTGTGTGATTTTTAATGCCCACGCAGCCTCAACTCTCACTGAGCAGCTCATGGATGCAGTGAGATGTAGATTTGGTGTGGATGGAGGGCTTTAATGTGGGAGACAAATGTAGCTGAGTGTGAGGAACCTCTCAGACAGAAAACTGCCTGATGTTAAACATGAGGACACACAGAGTATTGTGAAGTGTGTTTCCAGCCAAATATGGTGATGTTCCTGTGACTGAGGTCATTGACAGATAGCCATGACATCAGACGCACACACCCACAGATTAATGTAGGTCAGTAATATAAACCGTAACACACAGAGGACTGTAAATATTTTAGGAGTGATGTATGTGCTGTGACACACCCGCACCCGCACACACACACACACACACAAACACACCCGCACACACACACACACACACACACACACAGAGACCCCCCGGCGGGAGGAGGGGAGGATGGGGGTGTGTGAACAGCTTGTGACGTCTCCAGGCCATGATAACGTCTGCTAATTGGTTCCATCAGGCTTCAGTGTGTGTGTGTGTGTGTGTGTGTGTGTGTGTGTGTGTGTGTGTGTGTGAGAGAGAGAGAGAGAGAGAGAGAGAGAGAGAGAGAGTTCCAGTCAGTCACATACATCATGCCAGTTTGTTTCAGTTTTAAGCTACTTTTTCACGTCTTTCAAAAGAACTATGACAAAAAAAATCCAACATCTTTACACTCAATACAGTCTGAAAGCACATCAAATCTGATTTTCAAGTAAACCTGGAAATAATCAAATGGTTTAAGGATGTGGAAACTAGAAGAGGTGAAATGTAAAATAAATATTTGGGAGCAACAAATCTGAAGCCTTCACCTTGCTAACTTTTTTTGCACACAAGATTGCAATTCCTAAAATATTCCTAAAATCTTCTGTTGATCCAGATGTCACTCGGGTGGATTGAGTGGACAAACCAGAAGTGAGTTCAATTAATAAATGAACTTGTAGTTTACATTATGTCATAAGTAGGATGTGATGGTGGAAAACATGGGAACCTGAAGTTAGTTTATTAATTACAGCAAAGAGATCATTCCTCAGCATGAAATCATGATCCGACTGAAGGTTTCTAAGGGAGCAGTGCACACAAAAGTGAACACACACTCTGCTCATTGAGAGATTAAAGAAACCCAACATTTACTTAATAAGCACAAGAGTCAAAATGTAACTCAAGACTGAAAATGCTTTGTCAAAAGAAGTCTGTCTGATAGTAACCTCAGTTTTTGGGTTGGGCTAAGGAATAAAGGGTTTTTGAAGTGGAAGTGAAACACGGTGGTGAAATATTCAAGTCTGGGTTGGGGTTTTTTGATACCTTGGAGATGGACAACTCCACCAAATGGACCCCACCCTGATCAAGATGAAGTGCTTCTCCATTCTTCAGAGATGTGCTCCACCCTCGTCTTTGTATCTTCATGGGGATTCATATTGTACGAGGTTTGTGAGCTCAAGAACAGCTCAAAGCTTTTCAAGACCTACTCAAGGAAGGTCTGACCGTCATCGACGCACCTGTCATGGACCATCTGTTACACTGACATTATAATACAAAGTTGGAAGCAAATGCAAAAGAAGTGGAAGTAGAGGGCATAGAAGTAGAAGTATAATAAATTGGTCTTCCGGACACTGATGGAAGAAAATCTGTGAAGAGCAACATTTGCTGTCAGCTTGTACAGTGGGGCAAAAAAGTATTTAGTCAGCCACCGATTGTGCAAGTTCCCCCACCTAAAATGATGACAGAGTTCAGTAATTTGCACCAGAGGTACACTTCAACTGTGAGAGACAGAATGTGAAAAAAAAATCCATGAATCCACATGGTAGGATTTGTAAAGAATTTATTCGTAAATCAGGGTGGAAAATAAGTATTTGGTCAATAACAAAAATACAACTCAATACTTTGTAACATAACCTTTGTTGGCAATAACAGAGGTCAAACGTTTACTATAGGTCTTTACCAGGTTTGCACACACAGTAGCTGGTATTTTGGCCCATTCCTCCATGCAGATCTTCTCGAGAGCAGTGATGTTTTGGGGCTGTCGCCGAGCAACACGGACTTTCAACTCCCGCCACAGATTTTCTATGGGGTTGAGGTCTGGAGACTGGCTAGGCCACTCCAGGACTTTCAGATGCTTCTTACGGAGCCACTCCTTTGTTGCCCGGGCGGTGTGTTTTGGATCATTGTCATGTTGGAAGACCCAGCCTCGTTTCATCTTCAAAGTTCTCACTGATGGAAGGAGGTTTTGGCTCAAAATCTCACGATACATGGCCCCATTCATTCTGTCCTTAACACGGATCAGTCGTCCTGTCCCCTTGGCAGAAAAACAGCCCCATAGCATGATGTTTCCACCCCCATGCTTCACAGTAGGTATGGTGTTCTTGGGATGCAACTCAGTATTCTTCTTCCTCCAAACACGACGAGTTGAGTTTATACCAAAAAGTTCTACTTTGGTTTCATCTGACCACATGACATTCTCCCAATCCTCTGCTGTATCATCCATGTGCTCTCTGGCAAACTTCAGACGGGCCTGGACATGCACTGGCTTCAGCAGCGGAACACGTCTGGCACTGCGGGATTTGATTCCCTGCCGTTGTAGTGTGTTACTGATGGTGACCTTTGTTACTTTGGTCCCAGCTCTCTGCAGGTCATTCACCAGGTCCCCCCGTGTGGTTCTGGGATCTTTGCTCACCGTTCTCATGATCATTTTGACCCCACGGGATGAGATCTTGCGTGGAGCCCCAGATCGAGGGAGATTATCAGTGGTCTTGTATGTCTTCCATTTTCTGATGATTGCTCCCACAGTTGATTTTTTCACACCAAGCTGCTTGCCTATTGTAGATTCACTCTTCCCAGTCTGGTGCAGGTCTACAATACTTTTCCTGGTGTCCTTCGAAAGCTCTTTGGTCCTGGCCATGGCGGAGTTTGGAGTCTGACTGTTTGAGGCTGTGGACAGGTGTCTTTTATACAGATGATGAGTTCAAACAGGTGCCATTCATACAGGTAACGAGTGGGGGACAGAAAAGCTTCTTACAGAAGACGTTACAGGTCTGTGAGAGCCAGAGATTTTCCTTGTTTGAGGTGACCAAATACTTATTTTCCACCCTGATTTACGAATAAATTCTTTACAAATCCTACCATGTGGATTCATGGATTTTTTTTTCACATTCTGTCTCTCACAGTTGAAGTGTACCTCTGGTGCAAATTACTGACCTCTGTCATCATTTTAAGTGGGGGAACTTGCACAATCGGTGGCTGACTAAATACTTTTTGCCCCACTGTAGATGACAGCAGAGAGGATTGCGCCTCACCACACGAGGAAGGACGATACTCTGACACCACATCCTGAAATCACTTCATACTTTTGTGTGTGATGACACATGCATGTGACCTCACACGTCCTTCAAAGTGTGAAGGACACAAAAGCCCCTTTTCCATTAGTACCTATTTGGATCAACTCAACACAGCTCGACTCGGATTGGCTGGTTGTCCTTTACAATCAAGTACCTCCTAGTGTGCGTGGTTGTCAATATAGCCACACGGCCCATTATCCCGTGACGTAATTAGTATGTGAAACAAACGCTACAACAAAGGTGGACGTTGAGGAGAGAATATACCTGCTCCTCGATCTGTGGCTTTTCATCAGACCCGGGAATACAAAAACGTGGTTTTTGTAGCCATTTCCCTCATTAATGGGTTTCAAAAAAGGCTGATTTTTGATATTTGTAAACGAGACGCTTTGATGACCAGTGTTGGTCAAGTTACTTGAAAAAAGTAATCAGTAACTAAATACCGATTACTTCCCAAAAAAAGTAATCCCGTTAATTTACTGATTACTTATTTTCAAAAGTAATTAATTACTTAGTTACTTAGTTACTTTTTAAAAACATGACTTACAACCTGAAGAGGTGATAAAGCGATAGATCTTTCAGCCCAATTCTACTTTTTCTGCATAATCCATCATACAAAATGTAATCAAATGGAAAAGTCCCTTTTTAAAACTTCTTTTTATTCGTTTTAATCTTTTAAAAAATATAATTATATGCACCATTCTCTGACTGGAAGAAATTTGTTTAACATTTAAACCTATTTTCTGCACATTCCAGCACACAAAATATTTTTTTTGTGTGTGTGTTTACACTCACTCTTTCAAATAGATGCAAGTAAAACACAGCAGAATATAAATAAAATCAAAGACTAGCGGTCCTGTTGCTCTATTTTCACCTGTAAAGCAGGAGTGGGGTAGGCGGAGGTTTACCCTGGTGCAGGTGTGCCGCAGCGGTCAGTGGAAGAATCCACGAGTTTCTCTGTGAATTTCCCATTACATGGTAGCGCACTCGGTGCTTGCTTGGAAGTTTAGGGGGTTTTTTCGCTGTAAAAAGAAGTTTTCTTCCCACGCACAACGGACGCTAATGTTTTTGTCACTTTTTATGGAATCAAACTCAAAGTAAGGTCAGTACTTCCACGCTTTCAACGCTGCATGCTCATACTCTCGCCCGCACTCGATATATGATCCATTGTTGATCTGCACACAGCTGTTGTCACTAACGGCGCACTCGCTTACTTCACTTTCATGAGACATTCTCGCAAAAAAATCACGGTTTTAGTAACGCAGTAACGCAGCGTTCCTACGGGAAGGTAACGGTAATCTAATTACCATTTTTGTAACAGTAATCCCTTACTTTATTCGTTACCTGAAAAAAGTAATCAGATTACAGTAACGCGTTACTGCCCATCTCTGCTGATGACTCATCGCTACTGACCAGCCAATCAGTGGCATGCATTCTGATTATATTTCATTGCCTTGTATCAGGTACTATGACCAAATGGAAAACCCTGAAAACTGTGATGACCCGTGGTGAGTTGATCTGAGTAGATGCTAATGAAAAAGGGGCTAAACACGATCATGGAGGTTCATGGAAGGGTCCAGTGATGCTCCCAGCATTGGTCGATTTGCATTCAAACAGTGCAGTCCTGCACGTTTTATCGACCTTTCATAGGAGTGAGTACTTGTTGCAGTGTTCCCCTGGATGAAACATGCCGCCACTCAAATAAAACCTCTTTCCAAACAGTTTAAGCATCCTTTCCGTATAGTCTGTCCAAGCTTCTTTTCTGATATAACATAAAAATAGCAGTAAAAACCACCACGATCTCTTATCTAAAACCCAGCTGTGGGGACAGGGGGATTCACACAAAGTTAGGCCAGTCTGTGCCAGCAGATGTGACCTCACTTGTAGTACACTGCTCCTTTTCCCCCAGATGTCAAACTGTCTGATCTAGGAGTGACGCAACAGCATACTGGCTGTTTCTTGTTATTTTAAGGGGGTTTTGTTTTGTTTTGTTTCTCAGATTCACAGTACCTGGTCTCTGTATGGCCTATTTAACAAGTCACAAATACACAGTAGTGGTTGTAAAGGTTTGCTGCGCTGGCTCTTCCATGTGTTACCAACTTAGAAGTCTGACTCGAGGAAGCGTTCCAGCTGAAATATCACACCGGAAAGTTTTCAAATGGAAGACAGCCTGTGACTACATGCAGTGCACCAATGGGGTAAAGGAGAATTACTACTGTGCAGAAATATGAGTCCAAGTAAGGCATTAAACATTTTGCAAAGCATCTTGACATCCTCCAAGGATCAGTTGGTCATAATAACCGATTCATCAGTGTGGAAAGATCATTTTGCTGTTGCAGACATGAATTCAAAGATGAATGTTAATTGTCTTGTGACCAGAGCATATTTCAGGGTCTGTCCTGAATCATCTCAGTGCATGTCAGGGTCTTAACCTGGGCGAGGACTGCAGCGAGAGAGGACTGGATGTTACAGACTGGGCGGAAACATGGCAAAAAGGCCAAAAATAGTTGGACAAGAATAGTTGGGCTATAATTGAACTGAAGAAGAGAAACATCTTCAGGAATAAACCAAAGAGGATCCAGCTGTCTTTGACTCAATGCTGCGAGCGGAACGACGCAGGAGTCCCAACTGTGACACACAACGTAAATAAACTCGGTCCAGCAAAAGTGGGTCAGAGTTCATACCATCTGTCCGTCTGTCTCATTTTAATACAATAATACAGTAATTAATAACAAGATCACAAGAGTTCAAGTGTTTACTGTGTGTGTTTGTGTATGCATGGCCATGTGTTTAATTTTTAATGAGCTACAGGCCTGAAGCAGAAGCACTGTGTGTGTGTGTGTGTGTGTGTGTGTGTGTGTGTGTGTGTGTGTGTGTGTGTGTGTGTGTGTGTGTGAGTGCGGATGGGTGAGTGTTGTCCCACAGGCAACACAAGCTGTTACTGAAGAAGATGCCTTCGGACACACACACACACACACACACACACACACACACACACACACACACACACACACACGTATGACTTCGTCAGTTTCAACTGAAACAATTTCAGTGTTTCAAACTATTCCAGGGTTTTTAGTTCACCATTTATGAGGTTTCAAGAAGAAAAAAAAACAGAAAGATTCAAATGTTTGAAAATGTTTTGGAAAAATTCTGTAAAGATTAGATGAAAATACTCAAAGGATCAATTGGTTGGTAAACAAAGAAACAAGTAAATAGAGGAACAAGCTAAAAACCAAAAGTTAAACAAGTAAATAGAGGAACAAGATTAGGTGATGGTGTCCCTGTTTTGTTTGTCAAAGCAGGCGAAGAACTGGTTTAGGGCGTCAGGTAAGGTGATGTCTTTTGTACCCAGTGAGTGTCTTGATCCCCTGCCACATGTTTCAGGAGTTGTTTGCGTTAAAGTGTTCCTCGATGCACTGATTGTATTTGCACTTGGCTTGTTTTATGCCCTTCAGCAGAGATTGGCGTGCCTCTTTGTAGACTTGCTGGTCTCCTGATTTGAAGGCTTTGTCACATAGAGCATGTGACAATGTGTTCATGTGTTCAGTATGTGGGTCGGAGTGACTGTGGATAGACAAAACATACGATGACTTGTGAAGGCAAAACGGGTTAAATATTTGTGGTACATTTAAATTAAGTACCAAAGACAAATGGTCGGGCATGAAATCCTCACAATAAATCAGGTAAAATACTGCAAACAATTATTTCTGCATTTGTGCGATTGAAATGAATTAAAAATGTGTATGCAGTGACACCGTTTGAAAGATTTGGCTGAAATAAATTTGGAGTGAATGAGCCTAAACATGATGACCTGACTAGTGACACCGTGTCACCTGTGACAGAAGAGTGTACACAGTAAAATCTCTCCTGGCGTGAAATGATATTCATAATTAACTTTATCAAAAAAAAAGTATAAAAATATTCAAGGACATATTTTAGTCCCATAACTCCAACTGGACAAAGCACAAATGTAAGCAATCAGTGTCAGACTGAATGACATCAGTTGTCACAGTTTGCCGAGGCAAACTGCGTGGAGTGAAGAGTGGACCCAGGTGCAGACATTCTAAAACTCAAACTTAACTGATGAGCTGTTTATTAAGGCAGACAGAACAGTACAAAATAAAAGGGCAACAACAATGCGAACTAAGCAATAACCTAAACTGGGTAAACTAGAAAGGAAACACGAACTATGAAAAACCCTGGCAAACAGAAAAACAAACAAAACTCTAAACATGGCAATGATGATGAGCACATATATATGAAAACCTGAACGCAGGACTTGGCATGGGAACAACACAGACGATCCGAGCAAGACTGAATGAGAACGCACAGACTAAATACACACAGGAGGCTAATGAGAGAAGTGGGAACACACGGGGGACAGCTGACACACATGAACACAACGACGTCACAGTGGAAGAGTAAAACTAAACACAATGAACACAGGAACACCAGACCTCTTCAAAATAAAACAGGAAACATAAGACGCAGACATGACAACCTGAACTTGAAAACGTAAGACACAGACATGAAACACATGAAGGGGAAGGGAGACTTGACATGGGTGGAAGACACAAGGGGAATCTAATAACAAAGAACTAGAACAACCTAGGCATGATAAAAAATGCACTTAGAAAACCTGAAGGGCTTAAACATAAACTAAACTCAAAACGCTGGGTCAAAAGACCCAGGATCGTGACATCAGTCTCAGGGAAAGACCATCACTTTATAGGATCTTTATTTCATGATCACAGTGGTTGAAAAAAAAATCACAATGACGTCATTGGGGGAAAAAAAAAATACTATCAGCCAAATTAATCTGATTTCATTGCACGTGAATCGTTTTTGGCACATTCAACAAACTAAAGACACATATGTGCATGGAGACTGAAAGAGTTTCCAACCACAAGTGTACCAAAACCTAAGAAAAAGAACAATTACGCAACATTTTTGTGATTATCTTAAGTGTAATCAATCTAAACTAGTGACACACAAATACCCATGCAAAAATTACGTATACATAAATAAAATACAGATACAGATTTAAAACATAATCCACATATCCTCCTGATGAACCGAGGGGGGAAAAGTCAGTTGACCTTTTATGTGATTGGACAGAAGCGAATGGGAGTTTCAGGAGGGTAAGCACTGCAAGGATGCATGCATCACATCCAACACAGACGTAAAGGTCGAAGGACTTGATTCTAAACTAAAAACCCAGCGTTACGTTTAGTTTTCTCCCAAGTTTTGCAAAAGAGAGACATCAAACTGTGTATTAAATTTCTGGTAATTTTCAAGCCCTACAAAAAGAGTCCAAAGAAAACTAATCAGCCAGCGTGACCTGTCTGCAGTTACTCTTCAAAGCTCCTGCAAATAAACAAGGTTTTGGCCACAGTGGTGAAAGTAAATACTTAAAAAAATAACAATCATCATTCATTGAATTTTTGAAGCTTTTGCTTTAGGACACTTCCTCCTGAACACTCAGAGAGAGAAAAATATAAACTTTCAATAACATAGTCTGATATCAGACTGCAGCGGACCCACAACAATGAACAAACGCCACTCTGAGACCTCTGCTGTAACAACAGTGCACATCAGGACACAGATGGGCAGATACGCTGCCTCCATGTTACAGGAGACGCAGAGTTTCAACCACATCCTCTGGCAAAGTCCTTGGTTATGATGTTACATTCTGTCTGAAACAACTGCCATTGTGATCTCCAGGAAGTAAGCTTCCCGTGCGGAGCTTGTTCTTCCCATTTTGGGGAATCAGTTCAGTCTCACACTCATGATGCTGCTGGACAGGAAGAGCATGCAAGGCAGTGTTTATGCAGTTTTAGGTCAGTCAGACCTTTTTCCCATTCAGAAGCTGGACAAGTTCATGGCCTACATTTCACATCAATAACAAAAAACAAGCTTTTCAACTGATATTTACTTATTTGACTAAAAATCAGAAGTCATTCACCTCAGAACCGCTGACTGAAGAAAGAACAGTTATCTCATGGTCTGATGTGCACATGGATGCTACCTAAGATTAACTCTGTGCTTTTCAAACATTCTGGTTTACAAGTTAAAAAAACAAACGTGTGGGAGATTTACAAGTCATTAACAGTTCTACTAAACAGTGATTTCCCCTCTAAACCTCCGTTTCCTTCCACTTAAACAACTGTAATTACAGTGAGGGAAATAATTATTTGAGCCGCTGTTGAATTTGTAAGTTTGCTCACTTAAAAAGAAACAAACTCAAGGCATTAGCTCCCTCCACTGATTTTTAATAGGACTAAGGTCTGCTATAGAGGACACTTTATAACCTTAATGGGCTTCTTCTTTAACCACTCCTATTATCGGTATCTTTTGGGTCATTGTCTTCGGTGTCTTCAGTGATCTTGCTAAAGGAAGGAGGTTCCTGATTTTACAGTACATTGCCCCATCAATGCAGTGATGTCATCCTGCACCCTTAGCAGAAAAACAGCCCCACATCATAATGTTTCCACCACCGTGCGTGACTGTGCGTACGGTGTTCTTTGAGTTATACAGCAGTGATGGAGAAACTGGCATCCAGGTGCTGAGAAAGTTTGCCGCTGCATTTATCTGATTATTCTGTTGCAAGATGTTTATGTTAAGTGTTGTGAAACTGTGATTTAATTATGGTTTCATTTATATAAAGGATATGAGTACTTTTTCTAGCTGACAGTAACAGCTGCACGCTGGTCTTCTGAAAGCAAATGGAAAAGCAAAGCATTCTTGTAGCTGGGTAACATGCAGAGCTCACAGGGGTGATGCGGTGATGATGGATATGATCAGCAGACTGCCTGCAGCACCAGAGCCTCGGGGTCCATTCCTATTTCTCATTTTCCCATCCTCCCGCTACATTTCCTGTCTGTGTCTACTGTTAACAGCAAATTAAAGCCATAAATGTCTTTAAATATAAGGACACAAAATTTTAAAAATAAAAATCCTGTTAATCTTTTGTTTCCATTCTCTTCAGTGGTAATGTCAGCGAAATCAAATCTAATAGAGAAAAAATGCTTATGTCTGCCCTTGTAACTACACATTTTCTCACACACGATTACCCGAAATTAAGATGAAGTTACCTTTATATTTAGTTCATGTTTTTTGCTGTTGGCAGAGAATCTCAGCGGTTTTCTTATTCAGCAGTTTATCACTGTAGGCGAATTTGGGATTTTTTTTTTAGCCACAGAGTAAAAAAAGATCCTTTTCTGTGAAAGTCACTCAGAATTTGAGCATCAGTGTTTAACCCTCATTAAATAATGAGGGAGTTGTTTGTTTTACAGTCACACACCAATATGTGACTGAATTAGCATTGCTGACTTTCAGATGCACTTTCCCCGACAACTGACCATGTCCTGTTGAGTCCATTTGGATAGGATGAAATAAACTAGATACCAGTTACTAAGTGTTTACATTGGAAACAATGGAGGGAGCAGCAGCCACCTTAATAGACAAAACATTCCCCTTTCTTGTTATTACACTGCACATGAAATGATTCTGCATATGGGAAACTTTCATCTTATACAGGGGTTTTTCCCAAGTGTTAACCTGCTCTGGAGCCAGTTATATTCAAGATAAGGCAAAACAGTCTGTGTACAAAATCAGCGCTCACTGACCAAACGGTTTCCTGTAAAGGTCTGTGGACTTCAGTACACAGGGAGGTGGGGGTCTGTGGGTTTTTGTTTTTCTCTGATGAGCATCGATCAAAGAAAAAAAAAGTTAGGAGCAGATTGTCTACCAACATGAAGGTGGATGGGGCGATCCCTGATGCAAACATTGGTGTGTGATTGTTAGATACATATATAAAAGCACCGTGTAAGTACTGGTCATTTACTTGATGGTGCCATTTCCTGATTGACTCCAACAAGTTTAAACCAATGTTATTGTTCTGTAAGCTTTAATACAGTAATATGATCCTAAAACAGACACCCAAGATTTATACATTATACAAAAAACTGCCAGTAACTTCTTCTCAGACCATCTTTTTTTTAATTAACAGAAGATGTTATTCTAAATCTATTCGTACCCCAGCTCCTTCTTTGCTAACACAGCAGTCATACAGCAACTTTTAATCCTTTACTTACTGGATAATCTCACACACTGCCACTGTTGCATTCAGCCTGTATTACCTGTTTAACCTCTCCATGTTTTTGTTGTTTGATCATCTCTGCTATATGTCCTGCGAGCAGACCTGCTCATGTTTCTGACTGGCCGTGTGCTGCTAACACTGACTCTTTCTTGTGGACATGCTCTTGATTGCGAAACCCCGGTTTGACTTATCCAGCTGATAACTTATCCTTCATGTGAGCCTTAGCCAGATTGCTGATGTTAGGAGAAGTGGAGCCAGATAAGGAAAATCTATGCTGGGCATCCTGAACCTGATTCATAGCACAGGCTCCTGGCACAACGCTGCATTGTTCGCTCTCTAATATTGCAGCATATTTGCTAGTATGTTCAGCCAGAACAAGACAGGCTCATGGCCGTGCAACAGCATTGTCAATTATACAAAGTGAATAACATGTTCCTTATTACATTCATACTACTTTCTGTTTTATTGTTCATTCAATTTGTAGACTCCACCTGCCATGCATCTCTTTTAATAACAGCAAAGCGCAGGAGCCTTAAATGAACACCAAGGACTTTGTTCTGTCTGTTAGCCTGCAGTTTCATTAAGCTAACGAGCCTCAATTAATTATGTTAATGAGCTACAGTTAAAATCTCTCCTGGAGGGAAACAGATAGTCTGTTAACGAGCTGATGGCTGGTTTAAGCAGTCGTTAGCGGCTCTGTGTGTGGTGTGTGTTTGTGTGTGTGTTTGTGTAGTAGTAGTAGTGCGAGATAAGCAGGTCAGGGCTACAGAGAGATAAAATTCAGGATGAAGCCCCCCTCCTCATTCACAAACACACGCGCACAAACACACAGACCTCTTCCTGTCTGGCAGGAGACAAGGTCTTGGGTGTGTGTCTGTGTGCTGGATCCAGCTGTTGGCTTCATTTCTGTGGCCTCCTGCGGTGGGCGTGCGTGCGTGTGGGGGTGTTGAGGGAAGGAAGCGATGAGCGGCTCCCACCAACATCGTCTCTAATGAAGGCTGAGCGTGTGCGTCTGAGCGAAGGTCTGGCAGATGGAGGACATTTACCAAACAGGTTAAGCGAAGTCAGATTTGTGTTGACAAAATGCACAATTTAAACCATTTATTTTATCGCTCATTTTCTAAAACCATGTAAATCCTTTTCTGTATGGGACCTCACTTTTCTAATTTAGTCTTTTTCTGAAAATGGTCACAGTTATACCCCTTTTTTAATTAGTCTCATGCCTCCCCCCCCCCCCCCCCCCCTCCCTTCTCTTATTTTATGGCCCTTTGAATAGTCTTTAATAACTTTAATTACATTCCTTTGACATGGCTCAGTGGCACTTCACAAGAACTAGGTGTAACAGATCACTAGGTGTGTCTTATGTAGACTCTGTGCTCAGGAAGTAAGACTTATTCACTGGCAACAAAGAGGGAAGTTGCCTGTCATTATAATACATCAGTAGAAGCTGGAGGTCAGGGTGGAGGGATGGGTCAGCAAAACAGCAGACCTTGACAGCAGTTGGAATATTCCTCTAGGGAAGTGGTGCTCAGGGGAAGCTAAACCCTAACCTTTGTTCACATCGTGAAACTGATTTATTTTTCAACAATTTCTAATCATTTGTGGCTGACTGAATGTTAATAAAAACACTATTCCTCTAACTGTGTGGGCCACAACAATGCAAAAACCTAAAAATTCATACACTGTTGAGACATCAACAGCAATGTAAAGCGCCTTGAGGTGGGTGTTGCTCTAACTTGGCACTATACAAATAAAACTGAAGAGAACTTTTGATGAAGAGACGTCAGTGTTAAATTTAGACATTTTAGCGTTCACTCTGGTAAAGTATACTAACTTAGTTAAAGAAGTTGGTATAACTTGCCCATCTTAAGCTGACATTATTTAGGTTTTTATAGGACACATGTTTGCATATTTTTAAAGTAATATCTGTTTTCCAAATTTTACATTGGTCTGGGTGAGGTTTTATGAAAAGTACCTGAGTATCTGTTTGCTCTATGCACAGTGTGCACATACTTTCCAAAAGGTATTTCTGCTGAACCCTCTAAAAGTCACATTTTTGTGGTGTCACTAAAAATAAAAAAGGGAGGTGAAATATTTGAATTTTCAGGAGCATCGTGTCCACAGGAGCTGAGTGAAGATTTTGCATCCCTGCGTCCTCTGGCATCATGCAAACATTGATAAGCACCGATAGCCTATCAGCTCATTGGTGGCTGCATGTTTTGAAGACAGTCAGCTAAGCTGCTCTCCACTAACTGCATATCTACCCCTTTTCAATAATTTAAGTTTAAATCAGTCTTTTGATATCTTTCATTGAATTTTGACAAAAATAATAATCAAAAACAGTAATAACTAACCTTTTTTTAATCTATAACATGCCAGCAAGTTGATTAATAACTACTATGTTATCACATCCAAGGCATTTCATTATCCAGTGGTGGACGTAAAACTGGATTGTAATCCAAACCAAATGTATAAGAATATTCCAGTGTATAAAAAGGTAATAGTAAAAATAATAGCCGCTCCATAGCAAAACAAAAGTATTGTTTTGCTATACAGTGAGCAGCTGTTTGATGGTGTAGCTTGTCTAAGGATTTTTAATATTGTTGTGTATATTAATCGTATCAGTATATTGTAATGTGGAAGACATGTTTTAGATCTCATGCTTTAAATCTGACCTGAAAAATCAACTTAAACAAGCTGAAAATTGGACTCAAGCTATGTAAATTAAGCACTCAACACAAAACCTCAAACTTATTGTTTTTATCCTCATCTCAGTTCATCCTGGAGCGAGGTATTAAGTCACTTGAGGATTTAAAGAAGAATATACCAGTTATAGTTTAGGTTTTTCTGATTTGGGGGATTCATGAAGGTGTGATGTCTAATCTAACAAACCTTTTCTTCCACAGCTAGTATATAATTGTCGAAGCCTTTTCTCTTGTCTAGTTAAGAGGAAGCAAAGATGGGGCTTTACTCATTAACTTCTGCTTTGAAGAAGAAAGATAAAACAATGAGCGGCTGCTTAGGAGAGATTGAGGGAGGCAGGAAAACAGAGATACAGGAATGTGTGTGTTTTAGTAAAGCATGTTCAGGATGTTGTTTTTCTCACTGACAAAAAGATGAAGAGTTCAACTCTTATTCTGACCCAAGGTCGGCATGTCGTGCTTTTATTTTGATGTTGTTACAAAGGGAAGACCTTGACATAGACGAACATCCTGTGACAACGGGAAGAGGGCGAGGCACAAACATGAGCCATCAGCTGTCCAGTGTTGCACCAAAACCTCCATCCCTGCTGTGGAAGAGCACAGAGGAAGTTTGGTGCAGTCGCCATGGTTACCGAGGTATTTACAACCAAAATCAGCTGAGGGGAAACAGTGGTTAGTGTCGTGAACTTTGACCTTGGGTTACTATGTAATCACAGACCTTTTACTGGGAGTTTCTCTGAAAGAACTAAAAGTGCTTTAAAAACAACTCCCAGAATGAGTAAGACTGAGTAAAAATAAGTAAAACTAACCAGTCACTATGGTCTGCCAGAAGTACGTACCTGACAAGTTATTGGACACGGACATAAACAAAAATGTTTTTGTTTATGGAACAACCACACTGGTGAAGACAAGGAAAACTGTCTGATGGGGTTAAAGACAATTCTAAGGCTTCCTCATTCCTCAGAGTCACATGACTCTCAAAGCACCCTAAAGAGGGACCAGGGCAGCGAGATCTCTGGAGGATTTTGACTGAACTGGTTCGACACTGAGGAAAAAGATATCTCAGATTCCTGCTCACACTACATGAAACACAGACCATAGCCATATACTGTGTCATACGGGTACTATCATTATTAGCAGTAGATGTGCTTGGACAAGACACTTCACCTGTTGCCTACTGATGGTGGTCAGAGGGCCTGGTGGCGCCAGTGTCCGGCAGCCTCGCCTCTGTCAGTGCGCCCCAGGGCAGCTGTGGCTACAATGTAGCTTGCCATCACCAGTGTGTGAATGGGTGGGTGACTGAATGTAGTGTAAAGCGCTTTGGGGTCCATTGAGACTAAGTAAAGCGCTATACAAATACAGGCCATTTACCATATTTGTATTAAAAATGCTCCCAAAGGCACCAAACACCACAGAAGTTGAGTGACACACCTGTCAATCAAAGTGCCCACGCCCCTAACGCCAGTATATGGATATAAAAACAGTTTTTATCCCTTTGTAATGCTGTAATGTGGAGCATTTTAACACAGGAGTCTTAGGTGACTGACTGCCTTTTGGTTTGGGAGCCAGCCTCTAGTGGCCAATAAAGTAACTGCAGGTTTTGGGGTTTTTTGTTTGCTTTTGTTTTGTTTTTGTTATCTTCAGGTTTAAGTAGATTTTTTCAGCCCCAGGGCCCTATTTCAGGAAGCCGGTTTAGAAAACTCAGAGTGAAAAACGATACTCAGGGTTGAGTAACCCCGAACTGTCCAACTCGGAATATTCGGTTTCAGAAAGGCTGATAACAAGTAGTTCAATCAACGCGGAGTTGCTCTAACCCCAAGTGAAGCGCGAGGACGAGGATACTAGGGGTGCAACGATATTCGTATCGATATTGAACCGTTCATACAGTGCTTTCGGTTCGGTACGCATATGTATCGAACAATACAACATTTGTAATTTATTTTATCAACTTTCCTTCTGACGATGCTGTCTGTGTTGAGCGCTCAGTGAATCTGCGTTCGACTACTCCGCCTAGGCTGCACTGTCGAGCGCAGATCCACTGAGTGCTCAACACAGACAGCATAGTCAGAAGGAAGAGCGCAGGGCAAGCTAGCAAGACAGAAGTTAAGCTCTCCAGATCTGGCGTTTGGAATTATTTTGGTTTTCATGTGACGTATGACCCTGAAGGTAAGCGAGTCATGGACTAAAGTAAAACAGTATGTTGGATGTGCCGTGCAATGCTCAATTACATGGGTGGGAGCTAGTGTGTTAGCGCAGTTAGCTCGTTAACGTGTTGGCCGTCTAGCCCCATGCACGGGGCGATCGGCGGTAGCTCGTTAACGGAGATTTGCCGTGTTGTGGCGTTAAGGTCATTTCAACGAGATTAACCTGAAATCACTAGTGGGAACACAACGAATATGACTGCACATTTACGCCGACATCATCCTAGTGCAAAGACAAGTGGAAGCAGACAAAAAAAGCAAGCATGCTACTAACTTTAGCCGAGTCATTTAGACAGCTGTTAGCACATGATTCTCCTTATGCTGCTGAGAATATAGCCCGGAAGAAGCGGATAGTATAGCTTTTATTTTGGAAAGAGACATTTCTCTGTAATAAACTCTCTTTTCCAAAGATGAGTGATTCCTCAATCAGATACAGGGCTCGCAATATCGCTAGCCCGACGTCCTGGGGCTAGCGATTTTTTCAGTCGGGCTACCAAAATCTATCTCTTCCCTGCCCGTCGGGCTATTGTAGGAAGAAAATATATGTCAATGCTTTTGCATTCTTTCAGAAATGTAGCTGGGTAATTATGTCATTGGCATCGGTGAGCCACTGTCAATATGTGACATATTGAAATCGCGTTTGAATTTGCGCTTGTTTTTTTGCTTTCACTTTGCAATGTGCGAACTGTGTATAGAGAGCGACAGCACTGATCTGTGAGTGATGAAAATTTGTGCACCAATTCCTCTGACATCGTCTTATTAATCGTTAGCTCACTATGCAAACATGACAAGTGAAATCTCCCGCAGCTTAAACATGTGAGAGGTTGATCGCGCAGAGAATCACTGAGCTTATGTGAGTGCGTGTGTAAAAGCAGGAGGATATATATTTCATTTCTTCTGAGCCAAATAAGACAGGTCAGGGTGAAGAAGTGACAGCCAAAGAAAAGCTTACCACAAAACGGAGAAGTTATGACAAATCAGACTATAAGGCAAAAAGAAAGTGCAGCTTTATGGTTTCATGGACAAAATAATTTCTGTGGCTGCAATATGATGAGCTAAATAACCAGGGCTGCACATAAGTGGTCCGCAGGTGCGCATTCGCTGTCAAAATAAAAAACGCGCACAAGGGTTAGGGTTAAATTTAAAAACTGTACTTTTGAGTTAAAATATATATTTATAATTTTAATAAATGACAAATTAAAAAGGCATGAACATTTTTTTTGTATCGAAAAAATATCGAACCGTGACACCAAAGTATCGAACCGAACCGAACCGTGAATTTTGTGTATCGTTGCACCCCTAGAGGATACATAAAGCCCTGATAAGAGGAGCACAGAGTAAGCGAGTCACCATGGAGACGGAGGGAAAGAAGGCGCGGTCAATGTATTTTACAGCGCTTGAGGCCGAAATTCTGATGGCAGCATATGCCGATAACATGCAAATTTTGCAGAAAAAAAGGTAACACAGCCTCAGCTGCAAAAGAAAGGGAGCATGCATGGCAAAACATAGCCGACAGAGTCAATGCGTGAGTGTTAATTTAAACATTGATCTAGGGATTTCCACCCATTTAACACGTTATTTTATCATATGTTATTTTATTTGTTATTTTATACATTTTATGTTGTGATGTGATGTGAGCGCAGGTGCAACCCAACAGGCCCCAAACGTGCCTGGCAGCAAGTAAAAATGAAATATAAAAATATAGTCCAAACAGGTGAGGTGTAATTGTATTATGAGCCATAGTGCTTGGTCTGTTTGTCCCATGTAAATCAATTGCAGTTAGAGGCTACATTAATTTTCTTTCTGTAAGCACTTGCTCTGTATGCTCAAATGTGACCCCGTTATAGCCAACAGAAAAAAAGCGGAGGCCCGAAAAACAGGTGGGGGTCCTCCACCACCACCACTCACAGAGGCTGAGCAGTTGGCCCTCAGCCAAAACAGTGGGCGCCCTGTGGCTGAAGGCATCTCTGTGGGGACATCCTCTGAGTCAATAACCCCGCAAGACACAAGTGCCTACATAGGGGGTAAATTCAAAATAATACATGATGTGCATACATCCTTTCTTCACAGTCACCTTTGCAGTGCTGCTCATTCATTTGATAAACTCTTCACCATAATGAATTTGTTTGTAGTGAAGTTATTTTCCTACTGATTTTGCCTTCCCTCAGTCTTGGTTGTCTTTGAGAGCATAATGACAATGAAGTGTAAGGTGATTGGTATGTTTGTTAATTGCCATTTGGTCCCTTGTAAGTTATAAGTGACCTGTGTAAACCTCATATTCTATCAGTTGATGGTGGTGGTGTACTGCATCTGGTGCAGCCTCCTGTTGAGCCAGACCAACATGCAGTTGTGAGTAATACTCCACAGATTATATGAGTTTACAGTAGAACAGCAATGTTGTTTATTTCTTTACTGCAGGAAAATAATGAAGAAACATTGACAGCTGTTACAGAGGAGGAAGCAACAGAGACACTTTATGAGGTTTACATCTTTTAATACTTTGTGTACAGGAAATACAGGCGACCAATAAAGCCAGTTGAACAGAAAATCTGTTTATTCTTCTTTCAACATGTTGAGGTGATGGGTCAAAAGAAATGATTGTGACATATGGTGTCTCTGACTGCGCTTCCATCTTGTATGTCCGTGGGAGGGTCAGGATGTTCATGGTTTGGATCACTGCTGATGTTTGGTTCAGAAGGACAGTGTTCTCCTCTAATTGTGGCAATGTTGTGAAGAATCACACATGCCACAATAATGTCACATGCCCTTTCTGGGGTGACCCTGAGTCTTTGCAGGCACTGGAACCGGGCCTTAAGCATTCCGATAGTCATTTCAATTCTGGCTCTTGTCCTGCAATTAGCCAGATTATATCGCTGCTGTGGGCCCGGTTCAGGGTCAGGGTAAGGGGTAAGCAAATAGGGTAAACATGGATACCCCCTATCACCAAGCAAGTAGCCAGTGAACTCTCCTAAGACAGAAGGATACACTTCAGTTCAAATGTCCCTGTAGCAATTGGTCTTTATATATTTTAAAGTATTCTCAACTCACCATGTCCAAATTTTGTGCTCAGTGTACATTCACGGAATATTTGTGAGTCATGGACAGAGCCTGGCCACTTGGCTTCCACATTTGTGATAATGTTGGCAGCATCACATATGATCTTCACAGTGCAGAGAACACAAATTAGCATCCATTACTATAATGAAATAATTTGTTAGTTTGAAATGCTACAGGGAACTATGTACCTGTACATTAATGCTGTGGAAAGACTTCCTGTTCACATAGTCTCCTTCATTTACTGAAGGAGCAATGATTGGAATGTGAGTACCATCTATACAGCCAATCACGCCTGGGAACCCTGAAAATAAATGTAAAATTTAAGTAGTAGTTCAAGTATCACCACATCATATATTAAGTTTTGTTCATCCTGATACCTGCAATTTTGTGGCATCCCTCTTTGATAAATCTTGTGGGTCTATGACCGGGGAACACCACAAACCAGTACAGGAGACGTTTCAGTGCAACTGTAACATTCCTGACTGCCCGACAGACGGTAGCCTTGGAAACGTGCTCAGCGTCACCAATATTATACAGAAAGCTCCCGTTTGCAAAAAACCGAAGTGCAATACAAATAATATGTACAGAACTGAGAGCATGTCCGCGATGTGTCACATGCGTAATATATGGCCTGAGGATGTTATCCAAATAACTTATAGATTGTGCTGAGAAACGGTAACGTTCGCACAGAAAATCATCAGGAAATGATAAAATGTCCAAACGCGCTCTGATCACTCTCTCCCGGCGGAGAGCTCTGCGGAGAATTTGGGCTTCACGATCTACTGGCTCTTCAAGGAAGTGGCACGCCATGTCCGACACTTCCTACTGTCAGGTTTCCGACAAAGGGGCGGAGACAGTCAGGGTTAGTTGTAGTAAACCTGCTAGGGGGCAGGTTAGCTTCACGGAGTGTGTCGTCATAGTGACTCACTGAGGCTTCATCTGAACTCGCTTTGTGAAACTGAAAACCCAGAGTTTTCGTTAACTCAGGGTATACTTACTCAGTTTTTCCACTAAACCGGCTTCCTGAAACAGGGCCCTGATGTTTCCCTTTGATAGTTTTACTTTTGAATTGCTTCATGACACAGAATTACCCGAAGTTTGTGTTCAGTTAAGGGTTACAAGTCCTTGAAGTAGTTGAAACCTACCAGAAAAAAAACGATATAACCAGACTGATTCTGTCTCTAATGTAAAAGTCTTAAAAGTAACCAACCTGCTGTTCAGCCTCTGTTCAGTAAATAAACAAATGATCAATTGTGTGCTGGACAATGAATCTAATTGTACTAGCAAAGCATGGCAGGAGGAATGCGTGTGCTTGACAGGTTAAGTGATACATGAAGCTATTAGACATGCAGTCATGATGGCTGCCAGGAACATGAACAGATAGATGGTTAAAATTAAAAAAACATAAGTCTCTACGTTTTGCTGTTGAGCTCTAAACCTTCAAATCAAAAGCACAAAAACTGTATGTTGCCCTGCCAACAGCGGTATCGTGCCGCAGGTCATTTACTCATTTACTAACTCACTGTGGTGGATTTGGAAATATGGAGAGTAGTTAGACTCTTAAAAAGCAAAAAAATAGCCAAAGCAAAAACGGTCTAAGATGAGCTGTGTGATGTGGCCAGAAGCCTCGTGGCACTTCCTCTGACTTAGATCAGATTTCCTGATGAAGTAAGGCTGTGCGCATCTCTGTGTGACAGTACGCGACGACCACAGCGTAGAGGACAAACAGTTCTCCAACACAACGCTTCGCATCAGGAGAGAGAGAGAGAGCGCTCCATCTCCAGCGGAGCATGTTAATGAATCAACAGTTGGAAACCTGTCTGTGGGAGACGACACAGCTGCTAACGTGAGAGTGTTTTTGCAGTGAAAACATCCCACTGCAGTGTCTTTAATACCTTTAACGCTGACATAATCATTTTCCACCCCAAGAAAGCTGTAGGTTGAAGGAATAGAAGAGGGTCCCAGTCAGTGACGAGACCCTCTAATTTGTCAAAGTGAAGGTTAATTTAATGCACCGTGTTCCCGTCCCCACTCTACATACTGACACTGTAATCTGCACGCTGCGTAGCGTGGCAGTTAATTAACATCTTGTCCTATGTGGGTTGTTTTTTTTTTTGTAAATCAACAGATTATACAAGATGTCAAACTGTGGAGTGACAATTTAAAAATGTAACCCCTATCATACAGGAAGAAAAAAATAATCAATCAGTGTCAAGACATTAAACAAGAGGCAGGTTTAAGTTGAGTGCTGAATCAGTATTCGTCAATGTGATTGGTATACACTCAACATTCAACACGGGGCTTATGTTGCTTTAAACTAAATGGACCTGACTGGGAAGCAGCCTAGAGGAGGCAGGTCGGAGACAAAAAACCGGAGTCCATGTGGACGGTCATCAATGAGCTTCAACCCTGTTTAATCCGTATTTATACTTCACTCCTTGCTAGTAGTGGGTTGAATCCCCCTTTGACTTCAAAATTGTTTTAAGTTTTCATGGCTTGCATTAAACTAGGTGCTGGAAACACTCCTTAAAGATTTTGGTCCATCACACAGTTGCTGCAGATTTGTTAGCTGCACATCCTTGATGGAATTCTCTTATTTGAGCACAATTTTCACATCAAGAAACCAATTTTAGATGATTTGAGCTTTGTGAGTTCAAGATGGATACACTGTGATCATACAGGACATGGGCAACTACAATACTCAGGCTGTGGAAATAAAAACAAATGCACAGGTAGTAAGAGGCCAAAGTGTGAGAGAAGCATCTTGATCATGTGTACATGATTAAATGGACTGAGTTGCTGTCCTGCGATTGGCTGCTTAGATATTTGCCCTAACAAGGAGATAAACAGGTGTATTCAACAAAGTGGTTGGTGAGTGTATAGTTTTTCTATAATACACCCTAATATAATTATATACTTGTAGAACACTATTTTCTAGTTCACCTACCCTGGGGATTTGCTGGCCTGCTGCTCTGACACTAAAAAACACGGATCTCTCAAAGTGAAGCTATAACTGGTCATAATCATCTCTAATTACAGCTCGTGTGGCTCTTTCCACTTTATTGTCTGCGGATGAATATGCAGGTTTCTATTTACCCCTCATTTCAGTCCAAAAGACAAGTGTTTAAAATGATTTCATTTAGAAGACTCCTGTCCAGAATGTTATATCACAGCAGCACAATTTAGTTACAGTTTGAGGTCCATGGGTGGGTGCTGGGTTGGTGGAGGGGCTGAAACAGCAGACGGGGATGCAGGACAGGAAAAGCACTGACATGTCAGAGGAAGGGATGGAAAATTCTGCAGTTTAAATAGACTCCCAAACCGGGAGGTTGTGCTTGGTGTGTCATGTGAGGAGAGAGGCATGCTATGTGTGTATGACACACAGCATCTTGACTTGTCTGCAGGCTTTTCTCCATCCATGGAAAAATTCACGTTTGTTGCAGTGCTGCAGGGAGCTTGTGCTAGTTTTGTGCCATTTTGTCTGACTCTTTGTTTTCCTGTGTCTCCAGAGTGCAAAGTTGGCTAAACTCACAGTCATGATTGACAGGCACATTAATGGGAAATAAGGTAAATTGAAATAAACAAGAATTATCCTTTGAATGTTATGTTTACTTGATTGTTTTCTTGACAATATCTCCAGTGTTCATTCATCTCTCCCAAACAAGGAGGAAGTCTTCTCAACCAGCTGACAGCTGCACTCAGAGAGAGAGAGAGAGAGAGAGAGAGAGAGCGAACAGAGTCTCCATAGTAACCACTTTGCACAATCTCCATCACGCTGTTTGTCTTCTCGGCTAAACCCCCTCAAAACAAACAGGAAGTGAGACAGGATGGGGGGAATGGGATGTCCTGTAAGAGGACAGCCTCAGTATTAATCCAATCCAATCGGAGACGGGAGCTGCAGTGAGGTCACTTCCTGTCAGGTCAGTGCCGTCACATGGTAAACTCTGAAACAGCTTTGTGAAGTCAGCGTGTATAAATGCTGCAGCAAGCAGAGAGGAAGGCACACACCACACACACACATCCTCTGTTTGTCCTAATGAAATTGTGTTGTTGTTTTTTAGCTTCGTGGCCACTGTGTTATTATTTTCTTTGGTGTTGCCAGTAGCGATATTGACATAAGGAAATAGAACATCTGCCATAACTGGAGGCATCGCCACAGCAACCCAGACCCACAATGCCTCTGGAGCAAAGCAGCTGTTCTGTCCAGGGGCGAGAGACCCAGAAAAAGACAGAGACTGTGCGAATGAGAGAGACAGAGAGAGACACAGTTTTACTAATATGGGGGCTGACATTGGGGCGCACGAGTTCCCACACACAGTGGAATGCTGACAGCATCACTATCTGAATTCCTCGAACTTCACTCTGTCCCAAACTGTGAGTTTCACTTCATTAAAGGCAGCTTCAGTGGACCTTTAGTTTATTTAGCTACACTTAGCCTGAAAGCTCATCTATCAGTTCTCACAAACATTCATACTTTTGTTTTGTCTATTGTCATGTTACATCAGGTAAATTTGGGGTTCAGCAACCTGTCCACCCCCGTGCAGACTGTCAGAGCTGGGAATCAAAAGAACTTTTTTAAGGAAACCTTTATTAAAGCAGAAACTGTTTCATGAGGTTAGAACGATGAAGCAAGGGGAAATGATGAAACTACCCATTTTTATTGGAAGAAGGATGGATGCCAGAATTTATTTTATAATTCACTCACACCAGCCGCTCATTAAAAGCCATGTCAGACAACCGCGCCACCCACCAGCATGTCTCCTGATGTGACACCATGAAGAAGAAAGATATGAAAAACCTTATTTAGACCTTTACTTTGATAGGAAAGCAGAGAGGAAACTGGAAAGTAGCGAGAAAGCTAGATTTACTAGCAAACAGGAAATGTTCCAGGGCGGTTTCAAACTCAACTCTGCTCTATTGGAAACAAGCTTTTTTCCCTATTCAAACAGCAACCTGCAGGCTGGGAAATTCAATTATGTACCAAAAACTGCAGTTCCTCTAAGGGCCACTTGAGGCCAGGTCCAAAAGTAAGTCAGTCTAAAGCAGGGATGGGCAACTCCAGGCCTCAAGGGCCGTTGTCCTGCAGGTTTTAGATATCACCCTGGGTCAACACACCTGAATCAAATGATGAATTCATTAGCAGGTCTCTGGAGAACTACAGTCGTGTTCAAATTTATTGGCTGCATCCTCCTGAGGACCCGGCCTTCGTGGTCTACGTGGGTCGGGTCCTCAGAAGGTCGGGTAGGCCGAAAGTAAACGGCTGTGAAATTGGACGGTCTAGCCTTCAGATTTGCGTCACCGCTGTCTCGGTGGAGTTTAATAAACTCAGCTGTCTGCTCCTTGCTATCTAGAATATAACAGGACACTGGTGTAAATTCTCGACCATCTCACACTTCTGTTTAATCAGTTTTCTGTTTGACGTTTAGTCAGCTGTGTGAAAACCAAGGAGGAACCCACCCGGGGGATTAATAAAGTTTTATTTTATCTAATCTAATAACTTTAATCTCAGCCAAACCGATTTACTCACGAACAAATAAAACACTGAAAAAAGCCCAACAATAACATTTTTAGATTATCTAAGTGATTTATATATTACGTTTAACCTGAGTAGCGAAAGACCGCGGTGATCTGAAAATGATGTGCCGAGAGTTTGCCGCTCTCGCCGGCTCTAGTGACCCTCGAGCTCCCGGCTAGCTATCGAGCTGGTGGATAACAGACATCTCCGACAACATCGGAGCACTTTTGCAAATATCCGATGTCTTGATAAACCAAGCAGATATTTGAAGTTTACACAGCTACATTCTCGCCTGAAAATATGTTAAAAGTCTATTTTGTGACCCAGAAAGAGTAATAAGAGTAATATTAAAAACTTAGTAGCGGCCGCCATTGTTGAAAACTGGAATTGGCTGGTCCGCGCTATGAATTCTGGGATATGGTGGGCCACGAAGGACACACCCGGCACATCCTTCAAATTCGGGGAAAAGGAGGACACATTTGTCAGTTGCATTCGGAGGAGTCTACAAGTTTGGACAGCCTTCATTGCGTCGCTGTGACGTGATCGGCCTCAAATACACAGTTTTGTTTATAACTTAGTTCATAAATCTTAATATGCTCACTTCTGGCTCCAAAATCCTAACCACGAGGCTTCAGAACAGAGCTTCACAAACCAGTGGGTGACGTGAATGTCACTACCTCCATCTTTTATATACAGGCAATGTTTCTGCTGTGATTTCTGTTTTTTCTGTGATTGGGACCACCAACAGCTCAAGCATAAACAGAACAATGTGTGACAGAGTTCTAAGAAGAAATATTGTTATATGTTATTTGATGTTAACCCTTGAAGTCCAAAATGTTCAGTTTAGTTTATTTTTGGGGGAGAAATGGATTATTAAATTCAGAATATTGACACTGGCAGAGGTCTGCGCTGTCGTAGTGCACGTCCAGTTTTATTAAGTTAAAGGGCAGCTGATTCCACTAAATTCCTCTAATATTTTATTCATTATTTGTTGATCTACTGGTTGAGAAACATTTCAGTACCCTCTGCAAAACTGCAGAGCATTTACAAAGAAACAGTGGCAACACTGACATCCGACCTGAAATATGAATCACAACCATGTGTGTGTGTTTGTATGCATGCACATGTGTGTTTTAAAGTTAATTAAAGTTTAAATTTGTACTTCCTGTCTGTAGTTCCCATGGAGACTGTGGGAGAGACCGAGGATGTGTTTGATTGTATAGCAACGCACAAATACACACAAACGTCCATACGCAGAGTGAGCAGATATGAACTCCACAGGACAATAGGAGCCTCCTTGGTGTGCAGCAGTATACAGGGACGCATAACTGTGCAGCTGCAGTGGAGGAGGAGAACCACTGCTGGACATTTTCTGATTAAATTGGAGAGAAACAGGACAGCAAACAGTAGAATATACAGAAGAGTCTATGTATGTTATTGGGGTTTTAGCTCTATTGTTCTGTTTTGTCCCAGATCTGACAAAGCTAACTGTATTAATGATGAAGAGGCTAATATACACACACGCACGCCGAGGCAGTGCAGTGTTTAGTTGTTGGACAGCAGAATGGAGCTCTGTTGTCACATCTGCAGCTGTGTGCATTTTCCTTCATACAGAGGCCGAAGGTTATTCCACCACTGGGAGGTCAGAAGTCAGAGGTCACCTCCTCCTCCTCGTACCCGCAGCCGCTCCCTCCGTTTCGGATGTCCTGAACCTTGCTTTTTATGAGGAAGCAGTTCATTTTCATTAGCAAACAACATGCTACAAGGATCAACTACAGTCACGGACAGTTTATTAAGCACACCTTACTTTTCCCTACTTTTGCCTTCAGAACTGTCTTAGCTGCCTTCTTCATGGCATAGACTCAGCAAGGTGCTGGAAACATCCCTTGGAGATTTGGGTCCACACACACATAGCATTATGGGAGATTCCCTGATGTCAATCTCCTGTTCCAGCACATCCCAGAGGTGCTCGACTGGATTGAGATGTGGTGACTGTGGAGGCCATTTGAGTACCGTGAAGCTATCGTCGTGTTCAGGAAACAAGTATGAGCTGATTTGTGCTTTGACATGGGTACACTGTGGTCATAAAGGGGGTGAAATGGTCAGCAGCAATTCTCAGGTAAGCTGTGAGGTTTAAATGATTATCAGTTATTACTGAAGGGCCCAAAGTGTGCCAAGAAAATATCCCCCACACCATCCTACTGAGCAGAATAGATCCATACTTTTATGTTGTTCATCCCAATCTCTGACCATACCATCCAAATGTGACTGCAGAAATCGAGGCACATTAAACTTGCAGCGTTTTTACAATCTTTTCTTGTCCAGTTTGTGGTCTTGCGTGAATTGTAGCCTCGGTTGCCTGTTCTTAGCTGATAAGAGAAGCACCAAGTGTGGTCTTCTGCTTCAAGGTTTGACTTCTGCATACCTTGGTTGCAATGAGTCGTTATCTTAGCTACTGTTACATTCCTAACAGGTCAATGCAGTCTGGCCATTCTCCTCTGACCGCTGACCTCTGGATATTTTCTCTTTGTCATACCATTGTCTCTAACCCCATAGATAGTTGTGACGAAAAACCCAGTAGATCAGCATTTTCTGAAATATTCATACCAGCCCGTCTGACACCAACAACCAAATTCAAAGTCACTTAAATCATAGTTTTTCGCCTGTTGATGCTCGGCTTGAACTTCAGCAGGTAGTCTTGACCACGTGAGCTTCTGCCGTGTGATTGGCTAGTTAGATAGTCAAAAAAACAAGCAGTTGAAAGGGTGTACCCAATAAAGTGGCAGATGAGAGTATAATGTAGAGTGTATTAATTAGATACCAATGAGGAGCAGTGAAGATCAGCAGGTATGTGAAAAGTTGGGTTTTAAATGCAAAACCACAGGTTCTTTCTTTTATTTAATGGGCAGGGCTTCTTTCTACTTCCACTCTTTCCACCTAAAAAATGTAGCAGCCTTTAAATCTGTAGCATTTAGAGTAGAGAAGTAAAAAGGTTTAAACACAACATTACCACCTCATAAAGCTCAGACATCTGCGTCCACCAGATGATTACGAGTCCGCACTCACTCTTTAGCTTAATTCTTTTGTCTCTGTGGTGTTGATCCTGTGTGCTGCTGAATGCTGAACAGGCAGTTCTGGTGTTCACCGCTGTTCCTCCACTGCTGCGGATCAAACGATGAATATTTTGACAGTTTTAAAGTTCATGGAAAAACTTCTGCGTTTGGATTGCCACCAAGCTCAACAACGCCATCTGGCGGTCAGGTGTATTAAATTCTGATTGTAGAGGTTGCGGAATTTGTCGCAGGTCCCTGGTGGTCTAGTGGTTAGGATTCGGCGCTCTCACCGCCGCGGCCCGGGTTCGATTCCCGGTCAGGGAGCATCCTTTTCTACCAACAGTTAGAATTTTTCCCTCTGTCTTTTTATTTTTATTTTTTAAAGATTTTTTATATTTTCTTAATTTCTATTCTAGCATCTATAAGTACTAAGCATGGATTTTCATCATTTGTTATTACATCAATGTTTTTGTACCAATGCCTATATTATATGATATATTTCATTTCTGTATCACAGGTTTTTGCACAGTGACATCAGGACAAATTCCTCATTTGTGTACAAACTTAGGGATAAGTCAAATTCTGATTCTGATTAAGACACATCAAGTAAAAACCTTGGTGTATGTATCCTTATGATTGGTGAACCATTCTTGCACAAACAGTTACCGTGAGTGGCAACATCTATATGGCGTATTTTGTACAAATACCACAATCGTATATATTTGTGTATCTATATTTGACAGTTCAGTTCAGCAGTTGACGAATGTCAGGTTAGACTGGAGTGTCACAATATAATGTATCATAGCATCATACTGTAATGATCATATGTATGTATGTACTTTCCCTGCCTCCCACACATAGCTTGGGAATTTGTTAGTATATATAAATATAATAAAATAAGGATAGGTTTTATCTTTTAGTGACACACATAGATACAGATTTTATTAGCAGAAGCCTCAAGCAAGGTAACCTTGCAACCCTCTTACTGTAGATGAAGCCATGAGAAGTGTGATTGAATGATATTTTTCTTACCTTTTTCTTATTGTTGTCAGGGTTGCGTGGCTCCAGCCAGGTGGTTGAATTGAACTGTTCTTGCTTTGAGACGGTGCTAATCACCGTGTTGCTGTGCTGCCTGGAGTTTCTTACCAGTGATGATAAATATTCTTTCATCATCTTTCTCACTTTAGCATCCAGGTAACACAATAATACAGAAAGGAATGCTTTGTTTCTGAGCTTGTATGAACTCGCTTCTCGCTTTTGTTACAACAATTTAAAGTGACTGCTTTATTTCAATGCATTAAACAGTGAACAGAAACAATGAAACACGGATGTGACTGGTAAAGACATGAAGATCTGAGACTGCAGTGTATTAAACAAACATCTGCAGGGTCATTTGGAGGATCTTAATTAGGATGACTCCTGTGTCCTCAGAAGAAACAAAAACACAGTAACGTGTAAAACCTGTGTGCATGTGTGCAGCATTTATTCATGTTAAGCCTGTGGGACTTTATAAAACAATGCAGCATCACAATAAGTGAACCACCTATTTATCATGGACACTGTCAGCTCTGTGGGTGTGTGCATGCCCCCATTAATCACAGTGGATTGGTTCCACCAGCGGGACACTCGGATCTCAGAAGGGGAGCCAACTGTTGCTCTCACATCTTCTTCTGTGGTGAGAAAAATCACAGGGGACTTGAGGTGAATTTTGACTTTTGCACTAAATTTACACTTCCTGCTAATTTTCCCATTAAGAGTTAGTGCATCTCGATTTCAGCTGTCCGGAGGTATGCGCTAATGCACTAATACCACCCTGCTGACTTTCAATGGTGAAGCTAGAGGACAAAATAACAGAATCCCAGAGTCCAGTGGCATTACTTCAGGGGCCACATGATCTTTTAGAACTGGGATGACTTTACCAAACATCACTAGAATGACAGTGCAAGCACGTTTCACACTAAAAGTACTGATAATATCCCTAAAACATAATTACCAACATCATTTAACGCAGGCCAAAAATTCTGCTTAGTAGTTCACATGTCACAAATGTCACGATTCTGCTTTAGCAAGCTTTGCTTATATGCAAATTCATATTTAATATGTTTTTTAAATTGTCAGAAGCTTTCATTTTCAAAAATATTTCAGGCAATTATTTCATGGTTGAGCATAAAAACCACTCTGACATTATTTTGCTGCCATCTCCTGGAGTTCATTTATTCCCACAGTCTTTCTTTTTCTTTTTTTCTTTTTCTTTTTTTTTAAGAGGGCTGTTCTTCTGTCATCATACTCCTCAGTAAAGACTCAAAGATCCCTGTATACTTTTTTTGTGTAATGCTCAGCTACATTTAGAAAGAAACTCATTATAGGCTACTATAAACATCCTTATAGCCCCCCAAAAATGTTTCTTTTTGTTATTTTTCTATCTTCTATCATTCAATGTGTGAAAATGTTTGTAATCCAAATTGCTTAAAGGTAGCGTTTAGGTTTATTTATTCTGTATTTATGCTAAGATTGTGCTCCCATCATTTAACACATATAGAGTTTTAATACCTCAGTGCTGCGATTCTTCTATTTGCGACAATCGCTGCTTACTTCCGAGTTAAACTAAGAAAACGAGGACGAAGCCTACATTTCCCGTCGGCCCCCGCGGTGATTTCTCCGGAAGAAAACCTTGGCTTTTTCCTTTGCACTTCCTCTTTCCGTCAACGGAGTTTAGGTAGGATGTCTACTTCTGATCCCCGTCCTAAAAATCTGTTCTAAATCCAGATTTAATTAGGCCATCCGCTTTAAAAAGACATGTCTAAATACGGAACAAGTGTATAAGACTAAGACCTAACGAGCATTTTAACGACAGACTTTTGATTTTAAGTTTTTTTTCGTGCTTGTGTGTCCCTGTTGGGCGACATGGCGCACTTACAGCGGTGTGCTGGTAGCTAAAAGGCCGGCAGCCTTTCATATGAGCAAATTTGGCAAGCTGCTAATAATTAAATTTGTATATACTCGTGTAAGTGTTGGAATAAAGGAAATTTGTGTTAAACCTGAACCGTTACTTTAACAAATTGACTTAACGGAGGCTAGCTTGGCGGGCTAACGACAGCTAGCATTATGAGAGATGTATTACTGCATATGAGAAGCCAAACTCGCTTTGTGCAGTGTTTCAGCCACTATACCGACAAACATACATAAGCTTCAAGTTAAAGTTCCCATAAAGGAAAACTTAATGTGACTTTACATTAGTAGCAGCCCTGTTAGCATTTCATATGTCAAGCCGACAGATACGTGTCTGTTTCAAGCTTTTAAAAACCAGTGGAACTCATTAAATCCTCACATTTAAACTCAGGACTTTGAAACGTTTTCTTTAACTTGCTACTGGTTAAATGTTTGCTTTAAAGTGTTTTTATGTATCATAAGTTAAGGTTGGATCCATTCAATGAGGTTTAGCTTTAGTAATTACTACACAGGTCTGCTTAGAGGGGTAGCCACATGTTTCTCTCTGTTTTGACCTGTTTGATGGAGATGCTGGATTTAATTTTATCCTGTATTAAACAAGACACTAGAATGTAACTTTTTTTTTTTTCATTAAATGCTCTGTTTTTCAGTACACGATGGGACGTGTAATCAGGGGACAGAGAAAAGGTGCGGGCTCTGTGTTTAAAGCCCACGTCAAGCACAGGAAAGGTGCTGCTAAACTCCGTCACATTGACTTCGCTGAACGCCATGGTTACATCAAGGGGATTGTGAAGGTAATTTGATGATAAATCCGAGCTGTTTTGGGCAGTGGTGAGGGTGGACGGATTTGTAATGTCTTTCCTGCTGGTTTCCCCTTGCAGGACATTATCCACGACCCTGGCCGTGGTGCCCCCCTGGCCAAAGTGGCCTTCCGTGACCCATACCGGTTCAAGAAGAGGACGGAGCTCTTCATTGCTGCCGAGGGCATCCACACCGGACAGTTCATCTACTGTGGCAAGAAGGGTAAGACGCTGAGCAAGGGTGTATGAGCTGCTCTTAGATTTTCATCTGTTGCCATGGATCTTTCCACAACGTGACGCTAATGCATGAATTCTATTTCTGCGTCCGATCTTACACCATAGCTGGATCCCCATTTTAACTTTACACCACAACCTGCTACATAATCTGGCATCCATCTCCTGAGAAATGTAACTAAACATCAGGTCGACACATAAAAAGATGTCTTGAATGGCGTGGAAGGTTGAGGTGTACGGATGAAAGTAGTTTCCGGTTACTGTGCAAGTTATGACATAGATTTCCCACAGAAGTCTAAATCAAGCTTGAGAAGGAATTTTGGACCTCTGTCTCACTCAGACTCTCTTTTAAAGTTCCTGTTAAGATTGAGTGGCTTCAGAGGTGGCAGTAGTTCCAGGGAGCCATGTAATGATATGATTTAATGTTTTCCTGTCATAAAGTTAGTCACAGGAGTAATGATCATATATGATATAGGAGCTGATAGAATATGCAACATACAGAGCAACTCGACAAGAAGCTGCCTGAATGTTTTCTGCTCTTTCATAGTTTGGGTTAGTGCTGGACACACTTGAGATCTCAACTTCACTCTCTGTGTTTTCACTCATAAGTCTTAAAGTCCTTGCAGGATGTAGCTGTTAAAGTTGTTTTTTAGCTTTAGTCAAAGTGTAATTACACTACTTGATTACTTTTATTTGTATTTCCTTCTACATGAATAAAAATCAGCATTTCCTTCATTGATAATGGTGCTGTTGTGCAGAGAGTCAGCTGTTTGGGACTGCCGTGATGTTTTTTATTTTAATATCTGCTGACAGAAACTCAACAGTTTGAAGGCATTTACACACTTTTTTTTAAACTTGGTATCTGTAGTTTTGGGGCTGTGGTCCACACTTGTGCTTTGTGGGGACAGAAGAAGCACCCAGTACCATGTGTTTGGTAGTAGAAGATGGCGACAGTTGCCCTCCTGTACTTGTTATGGGGTTGGAACCAGCAGCTCTATTCTGATATATAGGTCAGGACTTCAGCTGTCCTCAGCCACACTGCCCACTTCAGGGGGATCTCTGTTTTCCCCTGAGACTTTTAAGTTGTGGTTGTTAAATGACAAACATGATAACAGCAATTTTAACCATGAAGTGTGTAATGTTTGAGCTTTCATCTGCATGGTTAAATATTTTCTGGTCTAAAAATAAATCTGTTCCATTGGTGGTCCTTGATGGAGAAGATGGATAAAGTTATCTGAATGAACCACAAGATGTTTTAATAATAATTTTCAGTCTCAGTGTTGGTTCTAATTGAACTATTGTCTTATTTAGCTCATTAAGCAAAGATGAGCATCCGTGAAAATAGCAGAAGAATCCTAGGGTGTAATCAGAGGGCGATTATTTGCTTTTGTGCTGTGCAGCACCTGCTTATCTGCTGCCTCGTGTTTCTGTTACATTTTTTGATTACCTGTCTTCAGTCAGCCTCCAATGAAACGCGAACAGAGCTGTTGCTTAGGTGACACTGTTTTCAGATTGTCAGATGGAAGTTTGAAGCTTGTCCTCTCATCCTTTGTCCCACAGCTCAGCTGAACATTGGTAATGTCTTGCCCGTTGGCACAATGCCTGAGGGAACCATCATCTGCTGCCTTGAGGAGAAGCCCGGTGACAGAGGCAAGCTGGCCCGTGCTTCAGGAAACTACGCCACAGTCATCTCCCACAACCCCGAGACCAAGAAGTCCAGAGTCAAGCTGCCCTCAGGCGCCAAGAAGGTCATTGCCTCTGCCAACAGAGCCGTCGTTGGTAAGAAAGCGTAACGAAACAGCCGCGCATTTGATCTAGTCTTTGGACTGAGGAAAGCGTTTAAACGTGTCTGCCCTCCTTCTGTGGTGAAGGTGTCGTTGCTGGAGGTGGACGTATTGACAAGCCCATCCTGAAGGCCGGTCGTGCCTACCACAAGTACAAGGCCAAGAGGAACTGCTGGCCACGTGTCCGTGGTGTGGCTATGAACGTAAGTGAACATGAGCGTACCGGCACTGTGCTGCGATTAGAAACACATACAGGACTGCAGGCAGAGCAGCAGACAGATGCATGTATTTATGCATTGAACTGAAAGACATGTCATGTAGGCAGATAATCAGATTGTTATTTTGGGCATTGAATCTTTAGAAAAGTTTACTATGGAGCCCCATAAAAAGTCTCAGCACTGATGCAGATGATTGCCTATTCTCAGAGGTGGTGAAGATAATAGCTAATCACTCGGTATTACAGTTACCCTAATGGGTTTCCAGAAGAGTCTGCAGAACTCACACACACTGCAATGAGTCTGTGGGCGGGCGAATCTCAAAACGTTTAGAGGAACAACCTGCTTTGAGGTTTTAGATGGTGCTGCCTGTGTTGTCAGAGCACCAACCACATGAAGAAAGTCCATGTTTGAGCCTTTCTGGTCACAAAGAAAACAATCTTTATTGAACATATGAAATAAAGGCCTGTTGGTTCTGATTCTCAGAGCTAAGAGGCTGGTGAAAGGATGTTTATCACAATACCTGGTTGTGTGCTTGCTGTTAAATTAGTCAGTGAGGAAGAAAAGAGTAGAGGATGGATTCCCTTTTGAAAGTCCTCATACTAAAGATGCTTCTCCCCCCCCTCTCCTGTCCTCCTGCAGCCTGTTGAGCATCCCTTCGGTGGTGGTAACCATCAGCACATCGGCAAACCCTCAACAATCAGGAGGGATGCACCTGCTGGTCGCAAGGTCGGTCTTATTGCTGCCCGTCGTACAGGCAGACTGCGCGGAACAAAGACCGTCCAGGAGAAGGAGAACTAAATCTGACCGTGTTGATAATAAAAACCTGTTCCAAAACATTTGATTGGCTGAAGTCATTCCGGAGTCCACACCACATACAAAACAATGAACCCCATTTCAGTGAGGTGGTTAGATGAGCAGGTTTTCCTTGTGTGAAACTGAGTAGTTGCAGAATTTTAAAGGTGAAGCTGTGATATTATAATCTGAAGTTAAATTTGACAGTGTTGACTTTGCTCAACAAGCTTTCAACATGCACAAACTTTGGGGAGTTTAAAAAAAAAAGGAATATAGTGAGGGGGGGTTCTTCCTGAGTTGTGATAATCAGGAGCAGGTGTTTCAGCTGTCACACCAGCAACGCTTTAACACAATTTAAAAAAATACTCAACAGATGTTTTTTAACCCTGTTAAGGCTAATTAGTTTTTAATTTGAAACAATTTGTATACAAGTTAGAATTTGCATCAGGTTTTAAAGATTTAGTCAGATTTACTGGGGGAAAACAAATCACACTGAGGTCACCAGTTATTATTTTACTGTTTGGTGACAGGAATAACTTGTTATACCAAATCCCTTTGTCTTAATCTTTGTTTTTAGGTTATGGTCTTCTTTGAGGAGCGAGGGTCGGAGTGTTTCCCTTATCTGAAAGATTTCAAAAGTTCTTTGGGGTTTTTTGGAAAACCAAATCAATTTTAGCTGCTTTAGTGTAGTGACCACTTCTAAACACTAGAGGGCATCTTATTGGGCAGGTGATTGAACTTTCAATGCATTGAAGTATATAAGCAATAAAATAGCCTGACCTTAGTAATTCATCCCTGCTCTCAGCCTTCTGAGTGTGACCCAGAAATCAGTAATAGTGAAGGGTACGTGGAAAACAGACTGGAGACTTGATGGAGGCGAAACAGCCACGTGATTGGCAAGAGTTTGTTAAAGAGACTTAATTATTTTGCTCTTGTGGCCACTATGTAAGATTCACACTTTCAACAAATACTATGTGCTTTTCAAAGTATGACTCCCTTGAAGTTGGGCCTTTATTAAGGCACAGATTCAGTAAAAGTCACACTGCACACACAAGTTGTTTGTGGCAGTTGTTTGAAGAGCTAGTCTTTTTTTATTAAGTTTTGTTAAACAGTTTAGTTTTTAGTCAAACATATTTAATTGACATTGTAAAAGGAAAAAAAGTCTCATTTTACTACATGGCTGCTACCTCGCATCTTCGGTGGGAGGTACCAAAGGGGAAGGGGAGGAATTGAGGATGTGCAGTTCAGGAAATGAGTGTGAGTGTCTCTGATAGACAGAGATTTGAGACATTTTCACAGCAGTCAGGTTTTGGCCATCAAAGCAGGAGCACCACAGCTGTAATTTATTAGTGGTGGATTCCATTTAGTGGAGACCCGTCCAGGGACAAATTGATGTACATTTATCAATTAACCAATCGCTCAACAGAACAGTTCATGCAGAATCGAAAACAAGTCAAGTATCTTCTGAACTGTCCAACGCTTAAAAATGACACGCAGGCAAGATTCCATGTTCTTTATTTGCTAAGGGCGCAATGCTTTTTTTTTTTTGTTATATTTCTGTGCACAAAAAACCTCACAAAGTGAAAGTCCACATCGCGACTGTAGCTCCAGAATTCAACGTCACACCATGGCCAAAACAAAAGTCGGCAAAAAACAGGGCGCAGAACTCTGTACAGTCAAATATCTTCTTTAAAAATAACACAAGGACAAAAATGTTCCTCTTAAATCAAATTCTATTTTTTTAGTGAAATACAACAAAATAAATTCTATAAAATAAGAGCAAAATATTTAAATATAATACGGTGGGCAGAATATTTTCATTTGCAGGAGTATTTGGTATGTTTTTGACAAAATAAAAGAAAAAAAATGAATAAAAAAAAAAGAAAATTACACGCATTCAAGTTACCAATTAAATACAGTATTTACTGATGTTTACCTTTACTCCTACATAATCACAAGTTAGCTCAAGTTGCAACATGACTAACCAGCCGCTATTCTTACGGTAAAACCCTGCTGTGGGACCTACTCTCAAAGGTGGGGATGGGTGGGGTTAGGTGGGGTGGGTGCTCGCTGCTGCTCAGGATCAGTCACATCATCCCAAACCGCAGCCAGATGCCAAACCTGACCAGCTCCACGGCAGAAAGGAGGCCGATGGGCAACAAAGTCTGTCTACGACTAGGCTCTATTGAAGAGACAGAAGCAAACCACACAGTCTATTATACACCAGAAAGCCCAGTACAGCAGTTCTGTTGCATATGTGTTCATTTTCCTATAGATGAAAGCTAAAGTTGTCTAACCCACCGAAACTGACTGCCAAATGTGAAGTTGGAGGATTATAATGTGCAATTGAAAAGCCACTTATTCATACATTGGTTCCAAAAAAACAAAAAAAGTATCGCCCTCTTTGTAGACAGGGTAGATGAGTAGAAAAAAAAGACAACCTAAAGGGAAACAACACCCCTCTGGAGATGTGGATTAAGAACAGCTTTTAGGTTGTTATGATCACAAGTCTTCCCATGGGCTACACTATTCTGGTGAGAAGCCATGCTAAATGTTACAGCATATTAACTAGAGCTTCAGAAAGGATTGAATTAATTACCAGAACCAAAAAAAAAAGAAAAAAAAAGACAAAAGTGAGAGAAAGGCAATGAGTTTCAGAGCAATGTTGCATCAATGCTGTTTCACATCAACCAAACACCATTAAAGTCCACCCAACCATTCCACGTCTCGCAGTAAAACCCAACCACAGCTCGGGGGTTGATTTGGCGTGGGTCGTAAGGTTGCCAAGGAGCTTAAGAAGAATATAATTATGATGATAACAATGCGTCCTTCTACAGGTGAATGACCAGAAACCGTCCGATGGCAGAACAAAGTTTTACTGCTGAGCATGGGTGATAAAACAAAGGAGTTGTTGTCTTCTTACAGTTTTTTTTTTCTGGGGGGGAATTTTTATTATTTATAATATCCATTTTGTTTTTCATAACATCTGCAACATCTCCCAACAGCAAACCACACAGAGTTATGCTACTGGGGAATCTGAACAGTCAAAAACATTAACATACTATGTACACCTTTTCGTCGTGTAGACAAGCGCATCAGCATCGTCAGCTCCAGGTAAATTTGTTTTTTTCGTTATTAGAACTCTTGTCCACTCCCTCGCCTCTGCAGCCGAGAACGGGCCCCTGTCACACAGTCAGGCGGCCTCAGGTCAGGGGAGAGCGTCTCCCGCAGGCTGTCGGGGGGAGTGGGGACAGTGGAGAGAGAAGTGGCCAGGCTCTACCCTGCCCTGGGGCCAGAGAGAGGGAAAGAGAAAGGTGGGACCCGGCGAGAGGAGAGAGTGGGACGATGGAGGCTCGAGGCACAGCAGAGGAAGGGAGGGGGAGGTTACTCCTTAGGCGGGGCGGGCGCTGGGGTGGAGGTGGGGGCGGGAGCGACCTCCTCTGTGCCCTCCCAGTTCTCTTGTGCTCGCGGGCCTGTTCCTGGAGTGGTACCGGGGGCAGGGGCGGGGGCGGAAGTCTGGGTCGGGGCTGGAGTCGGAGCGGAGGCCGGACCGGGGCGCTGGGGGTTGTTCATGTGCTGAGCAGCAGGCCCGGTGTACGGCTGCCCGTGAGGGTGGTTGTTCTGTTCGGGGGGAGAGCGTGGAGAAAAATCAGCACATCATATAAGAAATGCACTCAAATGAAAACATGACATGCTTTAATTGCATCCACAGCCACGTGTTTTATGCACGTGCAACGCTGCTGGGGCCAATAACTCCAAACTAATCTAAACTGACAGACCTCACCTCTGCTGCTGAATCAGTAAAAACATCAGAGCCACATTTCTTCACTACAGTCAACATGTGCACCACAGATTGTTTTTAGTCCGTGTTTGCTTGCTGTAAATGCACTAAACAGGAAATTACCCTGCCTTTCACGAAGCAGAACCTATAAAAATTTTTTAAAAAATCCCCATCTATGACTAGTAATGTATGTCTTCAGTAGGGATAAATGCCCTGACAGCCACAGAGTCACTCAAGGTGAAGCCACATGCCGCTTCCTGTCTACATTTTACTTGCACTTGACCTCAAAGACGGATGAAGTGTTTCTGATGAAAGAAATGAGCCTGGTGTGGTAAATTACTGAATACACAGACAAAACGTGCCAAAATCAGTGTAAAGGGATGAACTCAAGTACAGTTTGTACTCGGGGAAGGACACAAAGTTGTCTGCAGTACAGCATTATCACAGACTGACAAACCTGAGTCACTGATTGTGTGAGTGCTTGGGCACGAAATAATACTCAGGAAAAAACACTTTTCACCATGGTTACCAGCATCATTAACAGATAATACAAGACTCGCTACGGGGATGGAAACCACTGTCTAAGACTGCGTTCTTTTACCTGTGCAATATGAAAACTCGAGAACATCCTGTCTCAGAGTGACACTGAAAAAACACTTCACAAGCTCCGCACTTCTGGGATGGATTTATTTATTTATTTTTGTAAAATCAGGTGTCGTAACCCCTCCCTGAAAAGTTTCCAGTTAAGCAAAAGTTGTTGGCAAACAGAAACTAGGAGATGTCATATTTCTGTGTCCCTGTTAAATCCAGAATTCATCTTAAAGTCTTTCCTCTCACACACCAAAGTTCAGAAACCCCATGTTCAGCTAGCAGGCCCCTCTGCTGTGGACCGAGCTCCCAGTTTGAGTATGGGAGACAAATACTTGAACTGTACTATAAGATTATCCTTTTTTCTTTAGTAAAGAGCTGGATACTCTCTTAGTTATGCTGCTAAAAGCTTAGGCTGCTTTCTATTGCAAGTTCTTTTCCTCACATGTTATGATTTAGAAAGATAGAACATCCTTTGATGGGAATGGGCAGTAAGCTGTCCTCTGAGACACTACCTGCTGAAACTGGGTTGTTCCGGGAGAATGTGGGTACAGAGACGTATCCTCAGGTGGGGAGGAGTCCTGATCATCGGGTGCTTCCTGTTCATCTGGCTCCTAGAATAAAAGAGATGAATATATGTTTGTAATCACATATCAAGACAAAAACTGGAAATGTGCTCATCTATTTGAACAAAGTATAATAGTCTGACATCAGAGAGTAGCTTGTGTGGGAAAGTCAAACTTCCTACTGTGTTGTCAAGTAAATAAGGTTTAGGAGATTGAATTATGTGTGTGGGTGGCGTCTACAGCTGAGAGCATGAAAAAAATGGAGCTAACAGAAGGTGCACATGAACCTCTACTGTGGAGGCAATTTCAGTGCGTCGTTTTTAAAGGACAAGGCTCATTGGCATTTGTACTTTTATCATGCTATATCGAATAACATCAGCCTCATCGTTTTACAGTCTTATCTCTGAGGCAAGGTCAAGTACACATCAACATTACAACATGATGTAACGGACAGGACCTGAAAGCTATCTGAAACATCACGAGTTTATAAACTTTTCAATTTAGCTTTTGTTCATTATTTTGTCACAGATTAAAACTTAATACTATGAATATGATAAGTTCTGGCTTTTGATTTGATCCAAATAACAAAACTGACAGCTTCACATTAGGGGCTGCTTACGCCTTTAAGAGTAATGTGCAACCTTTGAGATCTAGAAATGTACAAATCTGCAAAACAGCGGCTAAAAAAGCACAACGGCTTAACAGTTAAAATACTGTAACTAGCATTGAATGCTCAAGTACAGCTGAGGCTAGGAGATGCAGGTGGCTGGCCGTACCACACTGCAAGTTGGGGAGGAAGCAAAAACTGGCAAAAGAGCACTAGACTGAGATTGAAGACTGGCTATGTCAGTGCTGCTGAGACTGGGCAACAGGACAGGAAGAGAACAAAGATCTGTTCACTGTGTGCAGCTGCGTAACATGACTTCTCATGCTTAGTTACACTACATAGCATCTCATATCTCACCAGTGGCCAGTACACCTTGCCTTTTACTTGAACAGCCAAGAAATGATTTATTTATTTATTTTTTTTAAATAAAATATCATGTACGCTCACAATCTGCTTTACCTACGCAGAGTGGACATGTACAAAATTGGAGTAGTTTACTCTAACTGCACATCCTAAATTATTTACATGACATTTATATTGAAAATACATGCAAAAGGCTCATCGTCATAGTGTTTCAAGCCTCTGACTAATCTACAAGAAACTCAAAGCTGTGCAATTCGATTTAAACTAGTGTTAAATGTGATGGAAGCTAAAACTGTTGTTTCTCTGCTGATTCTTTTGGTAGGTTTTGTCTCACTTCCTTCTTTTATGTCGTGGTGCCTGGAATACTGACCTTCCCTGGGCTTCCCTGAGTACACTTGAGCTGTGTATGGAATATTACAGGAGAAGTGTGTCATTTGACTGGATTTTCCATTCATAAAAAAATATATACAAGTAACGCATTTTAAGTGAAAACAACACAATCATATCTGTGTGTATTGTGAACTGCAGCCATGTAAACAACACAGAGTCAAACATGGTAAGCTGTACTTTAATCAAGCTCAGTTTCTTTTAGCTGAGCACTTAGATTCCAGATAATTTACTCTCTGTATGTTTAAAAAAAAATCAGGATACAAAGCTAAAAATACACAACACATTTCGTGCGTAACTACAAGAGGTAGAGAAAATGGTAAATTACAAATTTTCTGATCGGCTTAATATTCGATTAATCGCCGTGTTAGTACTCATACATATCCACATGTTAAATGCTGGTCATGTTAGACCATTCATTTGGGCTATTTGTGTTGAAGTGATGTGATACACATTCACATTCAGCCTCAGTCTTACAATATTTTTTCTGTTACCTCTCCCTAAGACTGCAAGATAGTGTTAAAGAGAATCTGTGGGTGTGTACAGTACAAGGTTAATGGTATTACCTCCTCGGGACAGAGCTCACAGGCCTTGGCCAGTGTCATACGTGCACTGTGAGAGCGCTCCAGGAAATATCCGTTGGAGGTCTCGTTGCTCTGAACAGGAGGTGACCAGTTGTTGTAGGTGTACTGTGGATTTCCTGTGTATGGCCTCCTTTCCAGCTCATCGCCCAGCCACTCCACTGCCCACGTCCACTTTCGCTTCAGGTCACCGTTACTCTGTACAGACAAGCACAGAAATGTAACAAACGTTTAAATGTTTTAAAGCTTCCAGTCTTTTCACATGCCAAAGCACATCAATATACCTCTTTCTTGTTGTTATGTTACTTAGTGCTTACTTTGGTCTGCATTAGTTAAAGAGAGACAGCCTGTTTACCTGTAAGATCTGGTAAGCCACAGAGCAGTTGCTGAAAAGGGCCACCATGCACTTAATGCACTGATAAGCTCGTTTCTGATAGTGGTTCTTGGAGCGCTGGATGGTGTCAAAAAGCCCATCTCTGTCATCGGGAATGCCCTTCAGCGCATTGTGAATCCTACACACACAAAAAGAAGCAAAGGAGAAATTTAAAACCACGTTCAAGTTTAAAAATTGTAACTTTCTGCACTCAGCAATCAAGTCTGACCTGTGTGTTTGCCAGGAGTCCTCGATGAGCAGGATTTGTAGCAGCAAGTCCAGGTAAGGCCTCAGCTCATAGGTGTACGAGTATGCCACCTGCAGACAATGTGTACAGTCTAATTACAAGCACTTGTAGACGTTTATAAGTAAGAAACCTATGGAGTTCTGAATATCATGTTGCTCTGAAGAAGCATTAGATGTTTACCTGCCAGAGCAGCTCACTGAGCACAGTGGAGGAGAACTGAGGGTTCTCCCAACAGCTGAAGCGAAGCAGCTTCACTGTCTCTTCAGAGTTGCTGCAGTCCTCAATGATCTTCTTCACGTAGCTCGTCCTCACAAACAGGATCTCTGCCACCAGCTGCTGCACAGGCATCACTGGAGCCGTCAGGTTGGTGTCCCCATATGGGTTAGGAAGAGGGGGATTACCTGCAGGAAATACAAAACAAAAGTTAAGATGGACTATCCTACAAATGCAGGCGGATATTAGCAAAGTCCCTCATTCATCATCTTTGAGAGCCCTCAGCTCCAAGCTGTGCCTACACAGCACAGAGGCTCAGAGTGGCTGTTTGTCAGTCACTAGATCCTGAGCAAGGATGAAAATCCTCACTGGGCTCTCACTAACCCTTTTCACACAATCACTTGTTCACTTTAACTGAGCTCATACAACTTGTGCCTAAAAGGAGAAAGGGGGGGGAGAACCCCAACAACTCACCATTGATGGAGGACTGCATGCGTGAAGAGACGTCACAACAGCGAACCAGCTGAGAGACGACAGTGTAGAGCTTGCCCAGTTCAGCATACTGATACTTAATTGGAGGGCCAGGCCCCTCGTCCAGAGCGACCAACATGAACGTGGCAGGAACATTCAGCTTCAGCAGTTGCGTCTTTTCAGCCAGGCCTGCATGTGGCAGGAGTAATGACAGGTCAGAAGAAAGTAAAAGCATTCCAAGCACCAAATAACTTTAATTATTAAAGAACTGAATTATAATTTACATAAAATTTTGTAGAATTCATTGAGGAACAAATGTACATAAAAGCTTAACAATCTCTGTGCGCTCCTTACCCAGATTGGCGTACATGACAAAGAGGTTGAAGTACTGCTGCAGATGACGGCCGTGCTCAGAAACTTCTCGTCTGAGCAGGTTGAGGACAGCTCTCAATAAGTGGTCACTTAGACTGAGGTTATCACAGCCCTAAAACACAAACATGAAATCAGTTGGAGTCCATCAAAGGCATCGTGTTAACATGTGAGGCCAGACAGAGCGAATTAAAGTCGTTTTTCCAGTGCCCAGATGTAAGCCTGGCACCAACCTGAGCTGAGGGTCCAGGCGAGGCAGTGGGGGAGGGGCAGGGGCCATCTTGCAGGGAGAAGTGAGCGATGAAGACAATGAGCTTGGCAAATGCCCCACGGACCTCAGCGCTCGGGCACTCAAGCAGGTACTCAGAGAACCGGTTAGGATAAGCAAACAGAACGTTGTGTGCAAACCAGTAGCGTACATTCTTACTGTGTCTCAGCAGGATGCAAAGGGCATCATACCTAGAGGGGAAAACAAGATAAACATGTGTAAACAAGGGCAGGAACACTTGAGGGGGAAAAAAAAGGAAAAAAGAAACAGCAAGGCTCACCAGTCACTGGCAGGACCCCGTACTACTTTCTTGGTGTGAAAACCTGTGCTGAAGAGAAACCTAGCAGCCAGCTGAGCACTTATCATAGCAATCTCCTCTGCCTCTGGCAAAAGGTGGTCTTGTCCTAAAAGAAAGAGTAGCGGTTACCAAAACAAAGAAAATATTCCATGTAACTGCAGCTAATTCTTCAATGCTTAAACATGCAACTAAGGCTTCACGCAACTACTTCTCCTTAAAGTAACTACTGCACATCAACAGAGCTGGCTAAGAAACACACAAAGGAAGTGAAATATGCAACTCCACTGGAGTGTGTAAATAGCAAACAGACATTTCCTTTGTTTGGAGTTAGATGAAACATGAAATGCACATAATGAAACAGCAGATGGGAAGTTGTCGGCTCACAAAATGAGGCAGCAGCTTAAAGGCTCAGAGCAAGCTCAAATAAAATGCGAAACTACCTAAACTGACACTGTTTTCTTATTTTCTTATGATCAGAACAAATTCTGTGTTTTTGGGGTTATGGCATCACTGGGCTCTGGTTCAAATAATAATGCATCAGAGCTTTGTAATGCCTAACACAGAGGTAGTGCAGTATTAAGCAGTCTGTGCTGACCTACTAAACATCAATTTTTTTTTCCCCTCCATGAGAATTTTATTTATAACATTGAGTTGAGTGAGATATAATATATACATATAATTTTTTTTTAGGCATAGATTAGTGATACAAATATTTTTGGCAGCAGCTGTATCTTTAAGAGAGAAGCTTTGAAACCCACAGATCAGATACAATGAGGAATTAATCAAAAAGATCAAAGTAGGTTTCAGGGGGAATTTAAGAGCACGGCCATTACTGGAGGAACAACACAATCTGTGCATCAGTAATGAAATACATGCTATTATTTTTCATACAACCTGTCAACATGAGTGGATGGTTGGACTGTCTTATCTGAGTATTGTTTATTTTATTCTCGCTGGTATCATTTTATCGATTGCCTGTTTTCATTGCCATCTTGTTCAGGTCTCCCTCTCTTAAGAGGCTTTCCAGATTACATGGACCTTACCTTGATTAATAAAATGATCAAACACAGCTATATTAGCTGGTGTTTGCAACCATGATTTACCAGCATGATATCTGGCAGCAGATGGCTTTGTAAACATCTGCTACAGTTAATGTTTCCAGTATTGGAACCATGTCTCAAAAGGTCTGAGCAAACATAAAGCAAAAAGAAACTAGCACTAAACTAAACTCTAGCTAAAAAGAGTCATTCGTTTTTTCGGATCCAAAGAGTTAGCTCTGAATTTACCCGCACACACAAAACTGATGCATACCTGGAGGAGGGTTTAAATAGACACTGTTACAGGTCAGAAGTTTCTTAATGAACTGGAAATATTCCAGGCTGTATTGCATTCGGTTGTGCATGAATTGGACGTTCTGTTTGCGGACGCTGCACTCGATAACACCAGGCATCTTGACCTGATGCGGCTTAGTGGAGGAGATATTCAAGTCCGAGATGTATTTGACAAGCTCGCTGTCCTTGTCCATTGAGTCCATACGTTCGTAGAACAGGATGTAGGCATTCCACCAGCGTTTCTGCCTCCTGTACGACATCCTTTTCATCATATGATCAAAAACCTCGCCCATGTATTCCCCTCCAAAGCACTGGTTCTTCATTTCCTCCTCATCGTCCATCTTGCACTCAGTCACATCACCATCATCAAATTTATACCAGCGGTTCTTCTCACCATCACCCCCATTCCTCTGGATTATATACGAATAGTAGTGTCCGCCACTGGCCTGGCCTGAGTGGACCAGCACTCCCACCAGGCGATACTTGGAGCTGCCTGGTGGCGTCGGTTCAGAGGGCTCATTCTGTTGGATAACCTGGTTTTCCGGATTTACGTCGTCGCCTTCTAGCTTGGCCACACCTGCTACCGTGTACGGCTCCATGTCGAGCTCCCTAGGGAACTCAAAATAGTCATTAAACTTGATGGCACACTCCCTCTCCCAGTCGTAGTCGAAGCGCTTCAGCTGGATAGCGAGGACAGGAGGCAGCTTCTTGATCAGCAGACGTTTCACTGTGTCCACCTGACAGGGAGAACAAGCATCACAGATTATCTACGGCTCCTTTAAAGCAAAAAGCATAAAAACAGGTGAGGAAAAGGGAACTGGTGAGAAGTTAAACAGAGGACAACAAAGTTTGTTTAGATTCAGTGTGAAAATGATGGTAAAAGTTGGCGTGAATTTCCCATGAGCAGTTACAAGTAGAGGTGGGAATCACCATACATCCCACGATATGATATTATCACAATATTTAACTCACGATACTATCACAATATTTAACTCACAATATGATATTATCACAATATTTAACTCACGATACGATATTATTGCAATTTTTTAAAATATTTTGCGATATTCAGATTCTGTACATAAAGGTAAACGTTTTCAATATTCATTTTATCTAATATCAAAGTCTCACACTCAGTCTTTCTCTCATTTCAGTCAGTTTTATTGTTGACAAACTGAATGGTTTGTATTACAGTCTAGTCCAACTTAACTGAATGCAACCATCTGGTACAATTATAGCTATTCTGAACTATGCAATATGAAAACTATGCAGCCCCTTCAGCAACTGAAGAATTTGAAAGTAAATTAAAACAAAATATAATTTTACATTAAATAAAAAAGTTTTAAACTTAATTAAAATAAAACATGTCTTAAATTAAAATAAGTAAACTGTCATGTTTATTGCTGCCAAAAAAAAAGTTAAACACATTTGGACAGTGTCAGGATTCTTGCTTAGAAAAAGGATTAACATGCTCTGAAGTCAGAGCAGTTCCAGTCCACAAAAACCTTTTTTGTAACAAGATATCGATTTCTGCTGTCCCTGTATCGATACATTATTAGCAAACAAAATATCACGATACTACACAGTATCGATTTTTCCCCCCACCCCTAGTTACAAGCATCACATACTAAACAGAAGGACACCAACTTCTCACCTTTTTGTTACACTTCTCACAGTGGTAGGCGTTTGCTCCTTCCAGCAGATCTCCTTTTACATACTGCTCCATTGAGTCCAACAGGTTCTGATGGTTTCTGATGTCTACATTGAGTGTTGTGAACGACTCTTCACACTCATATCTGACAACACATTTTTTGTGGGTTAAGTATACAGTGTCTTAAACTGCTGCCCATATTCAGTCACCAAACACAAAGTATGTGTACTTACCTGTGTGGGCATCCTTGACAGATTTTCTGGTCAGCAAAAGATCCTCCCAGCACCTTACTGAGCATGGCAGGGTGGCCCAGTGCTTTTAAAGCCTCGTCTAAACTGTCCACCAAAGAGTTGAAAAACTCCAGTGCATCATGCTGTTCCCTCAAGTTAACTGGCTCACCCCATAACCTAAAACAGGAAGACACGGATACATTATGGTTGCTACGTTGGTCGCCTTGCTAGCAAACATTGACACCACCACAGCTCTGAAAGCATTTATAGCAGTGCTGAGGGCACAGGCACTCAGATACAACATCAACTTCGACGCTGGTGTAGGAGTAAAAGACGTTGAAGCTGGAAGCAAAGAAATCAACAAGTTTCTTTTTCCCCCCTTTCGACATCTTTTTCTTTTCAGAATAACTGTATAATCTGGGACACACTAAGCTTCTATATTGATGTGGCATTGACATTGTGGTAAAAACGGACATGATCATAGACTGCGTCTTCAACTCAACCGCTGTGGTACCCACGGCTGGCTGAAAACAACACAAAAATGCCGCCTGTGGCAGGAGATCTGACATAACTTCTGGAATCCCCCATTCGCAAGGACGAGAACATTTGGTATAAGAGCCCGCTAGACTTCAGGAACAGGTAACTAGGCAAACTGCTGATGCTCAAAACAAATGAGTCTTTGCAATACCTGAACTGTTTCCAGAATCCCCTAGGGACGTAGTACTGCAGTCTGGATGCAGCCAGGTGGCCAAAGATGACCTGCAGGTGACGCAGGACCCCGATGTTGTACTCTTTCCTGTCTTCTGACTTACTGGAAGGTTTGTCATCAAACTGGTGATGATAGCTGAACACCTCATCACGAGGATCTACATTGCTCTGTGGAAACAAAATACGCAGGTGAAATATTGATATCCACATGTGTCATTAAATCTAAAATTGTTTATCGTTTTTAACTGCTGCTGTTTAGTTGGGAAAACAAATCACAGCAGCTAAATGACAACTGGGAGGGAAAGTCACTGTGTGAAGTGATTTGCTATTTGGTCTTGTAATTATGCTGCCCTCAGCTCCAAGCTCTACCTACATGACCTCCATGCTTATAGTTGGCCAGTCTGTCAGTCACTGGATGCTGATAAAGGATGAAAACTGGGACTAAATCTCTTGCAACACAAACTCTCACTGTACCTCATTCTCCTGCTTCTCATCCCCCGACATGTCATCATCCACATCGGTCCCCGTGCCCTCAATGGCAAGGATGCCATTGCGGATAGGAGGGATCATGTATAGCTGCTGAATGACAGAGTTCATGTAACAAGTGGCCCCAGCGTTCTTCAGACCTACAAATCCTTTGTTGGGCCGTGGCCCCACTGGAGGCAAGTACTCCCACTCTGTCAGCGTCTCACAACCTAGATGGAGAACAAAGTAAAAACACCCTCATATATACTGTAATTTACAAGCTGCTTGGGCGGCGTCATCTCTAAAGCCAAAGCAATCTCCATACCTAAATAGTACATGTCAGTCAGAGTGTCGACTATCTGTTTCAAGTTGCGGACACAGCCAACAGCCAGCGCCACGAGGAGCTCAAAACCAGCATTGATGGAAGCAGGAGTGCTGCACACTGGGATGGCCTGCTCTGTGGGGAACTCGCCAGTCTTCATGTACTGCAGGTAAACATTAGATGCTGGGAAGATGAAGTCATCAATCAGCTCCTAAATCAAGCAGGAAAAAAAGGAGAAGAAGAAGATATGGTTTCTTAGTGATGTTATGTGAAACAAGAAAAATACAGGATGGACATATTCTCATTATAGTAGCACTGTTTTCATGAATGTGTGTTTCACCTTAATGAGGTTTGCTCCTCCCTTCTCGCAGCCGATGTAATACTTCTTCTCTGGGGTTTGGAAGGCAAGCAGCTCTTTGGTGACTCCAAGGTGGCCCTCCAAGATCGTCTCCTCCACTCCAGTTTCCCCTGTCCTCTTCACTTCGTCCTGGCAAATGAAAACATACAGTACAGCCTCACTTCTGCCTTAAATAACTAGTTGAACAACAGCATATATTATGATTCCTTACACATTTTGCACAGCTAAAACAAATCATTAACAATGATTAAAAGGCTCTTTTACCCGTATTCGTTTCAGCCAGTCGATCTCATTGTTGAGCAGCACCTCAGCGTTTGGCAGGTTGATGTTGCTATTGTAGGCATAGTTTAATAAGTGTCTGAGCAACGTGAAGTAGTCCCCAGCATGCTTGGCTCGCTCTTTGGCCGTACTCTAGAAACAGACATGGATTAAGTTAGGATTCTGTTGTGTGGACTGCAGTGATGTTATGGTATTAAAATACAAAAGAAATATAGCCACTCACCCCTAGTACAGTAAAGAGGAGGGTGATAAAAAAGAGAAGGGGTCGATGGCCCATACAGCACCTAGTTGCCATAAGGAAGAACTGCTCCTGGGCCATTTGCCGCACCGATCTGTTGAAAACAGATTTCAAAATCAGCATCATGTCTCCCCCACCCAAAGCTTAAATCTCATTACTCAGAAGGTGGCTAGAATGCAAACTGGTATCCTTACTTGCTGTGGCAGTGTAGCAGCAAGTCTATGATGAAGGTCTGCCACGCCTTCTCTTTACTGAGTGTGTCCAGAGCTGTGGGCATGAGGGCAAAACACAGTGTCATCACCTCCAGGGCCTCACAGCACACCTGCTCATCCTCTCCATCTGGTTCCTTTGCTGCATTCGTCTACAAAAACAAAGACAGATAAAGGTCACCAGGCTGATCAAAACCTCATATAGATTTAGACTTTTGCTGATCAAGCTTTAGCATTCTTTCCTCATACATCAAACACCTGATGGCAGACAGTTTAAAGTGCTGCTGGAACACAGTCAACAAAACACATCAGCATTCAGAGTCATTTTTACCTTCTCATAGATTTTGCTGATTTCCTCATTGGAACTGAAAACAAGCTGCACTGTACCACAGCCTGATGCCCACACAATTTTCTGTATAGCACGGATCACACAAATGTCCGGGATGTACTTCGATGCCTGGAAGAAATTCTAGTGAAAAAAACAGTTCCAGAAAATCTACTGTTACAGACATAATAGCTCAAATGGGTCTACTCATCCAGTGTTTGCTTGAATATATTTTATGCTTTTCATATCAACATATAATAATTATAACTATATATCAACCTACTTATGTCAGCCCTTAATTGCAGCCCTTTTAATGCTTATAAACACATTTGCCTTTATCATAAAAAATAATTATTTATTTTATTTTTTTATTTTTAAAGGTAAGATACCGTGACCTCCCTAAAAAACCAAACAAAAAACAATTTAAAGAAATCAGTTCCTTTAACTTATCTCACTAAAATTTACCTCATCAGAAATCTGCTGGGCCAAGCGAATGGCTACATTTCGTAGCATGCATTCTGAGGCAGGGTTGGGGATGTTTTGCAGGGCACTCTGGAGGACCAGTGCCTGGTCATGAGTAGCCTGATTTATCTGCAGAGAGGTGTTGAGAAAGAAGCAGGCACGTAAGAGTATGGCAAGCATATGTGCTAGTGTCAAACAAGTAATACAGGTTTGTCTATGTGTGCATCATGAGTGTGACCTAACCGGAGAGACAGGAATATTTCCCTCTGCATTAGGCTGGCAGGCCTCAGCAACAGCCTTCACGTGTCCAAAGCCTACTGCAGTCAGGAGGAGCTTGGCGATCTTGAGCGCATTGAGGTAAGCTCCACGCCGTGTCTCCATGTCAGCAGATGGGAGGAAGTTGTTTCTGGTGAGCATGCTTAAAACCAGGGGCAGACCACCGCTTTTCAAGAAATTATACTGGAAGTCGCTGGCATCCTCGCCCAGAGTGGCACTGGCTGGCATCAGCAAAGCATACACAACCTGGAACGCACACAAGAAAAAAATCAATCTTACATTTTTCTAGCACGCCCCACATCCAAGAATCAAACAGGTTCAAAAGCCACACCCCACAGCCTTTGTCAATTGTTGGGACTGAAAGTTTAATCTGGATGAAACAACCAGCATGGCAGCTTCAGCAAACTCATTTTTAAAAACACATTCTCAGCAAAAATCATATTCATCCAATGTATGTTTATTTCATTTTTCTCCCTTGCTTGTCAACTCCCCATAGGCAGTGACTGCATGCCCTATTAGTGGAGGAAAAAAAAGTTCTTTAAATACATAATGAGGGCTGGGAAAAAAAAAAAAAAACCCTAACAAAACTCACTCCTGTGTAATATTCCTATTAAATACAGATTACACTATAAAATTACAGGTGCCATTGGGGTTGTTCCACTGCTGGTCAATGTACAGCAGCATACATTATGCAAATCTGATAATGAAGGGTATATAGATAAAAGGGAACACAATGTATAACAAGGCAGGGCACAGTGACACTCACCTCAATGAGGTAGAGCACTTGTGAGGGTGAGGGGCCAAAGAAGCGTGAGTCCAGAGAAGGACTCAGGCTGTTCTCACCAAGCTTGGCATGGTCCAGACAAACAGCTCTCAGATTCTCCACTGTAGTGTTATCTAAGGACAAAGAAACCGCACAAACAAGACCACTTAAAATAACACCGTCTGTGTGCATTAGCATAGGAGTACATTATCACCAAGCAACCTAGGTGTGTAATATTGTGAGCACAGGTGTGTGTAATACCCGGGGGCATGAGTTTCATGAGATCTCGAGCTCCATCTCTAAGCAGGGGCATGTTAAGGTTACACCCCAGGTCGGCCACTTGCCACAGGAAGGAAATGTAGCGCAGATGCAGCGACATAATCTAAAAGAGAGCAGAGGGTGTTACAGTACGTCTGCTTACATACTGAGCAGCACATAATTGCATTACTGCATCATATTTAGAGGGGTCTGATTAACTATCAACTAGCACTTGTTAGTGCTGTACAAGTATATGGAATATATATGGAACATGGAAACTGCATGTGCAGCTTATGCAGAATCTATTCACTTTACTTACCACACCCGGAAGACAGCTCTCCACCTCAGGGTTGGGGCCATCACTGTAGTGGTTACCGTGGTTACCAGGAGAGCCAGTGGATGAGTCAGATGAGCTGTCTGGACTCGAGGGCATATTGGCACTCACCTGGGTCAGCTTGGCTGTGATAAGCTGTATAAAAACAGTTACCGTGCAAGGAAACATTTTTATTTCAAAGTCTTAATATTGGTATAGGCAGCGTTAATGCATTATTAATAAAGAGCAAAAATAAATATATTAGTACATATATTAGTACAAAAAAAATAATCACAGTACAGCAGCTTCATCAGAGTGATTCTTTTGTCAGTCCAACAGAATATCACTCTCTCACCGTTTTGTCCTTCAAATTGAGCTGTCCAATCAGCTTCCTGTCGTCAGCTGGATCAACAACCTCTCCACCAATAAAGAGCTCGATCTTGGTATGGGCAGCATTTGCTTTTATCCTGTTTAGAATACCACGCCGAACCGAGCCAATTGTGTCATTTGTGTGTGACCAGATATCCAAATCATCCACCTGTCGACCTTGGTTGGGGAAACGTACAATCAATGTGATATGCTTCCCACGGAAAGCTCTGCAAGAAGAAAAGAGTAAAGAGGTTCAAATAACTGAAATATAGTAAAAGTAATGTCAACACCTTACTTATCTCATGAAGAGAAATGTTGCAAAATGTTTGTGCTGTAGTTTTGTTTTCATGTCTCATGTTTTTATTTGTCAATCGGATGACATTCGACAAATGAGATATGGGCATTTATGATAACTGAATCAATGATGTAATTGCGACAGTACCTTGACATGGGCAGTATAGTCCTCTCTTCATGATAGTCACTGTCACACTCATTGATGTACTCCTTAAGCACAGTGAGAACTCGTACCATGCGGATGGCCTCCTGACGGGCACAGTTAATGCTGTCTTTATCTCCATCTAACACACAAAGGGTGTCGTAGGATGCCTTCAGGCGGTCAAAACATGACTGGATGAAGTCTTCGTGAATTTCAACCTAAAAGGGGAGACAAGAAAAAAAATGGTCAAAGACTTCGATATTACTAATGTATATAGTACTGAAACATGCGAACTAACAATTTGGAACAGCAGATGAAACAGTTTCTCTAACTGAGAGAAGTCACAGTACCTGGTTAACTTGTAGTTTTGGTCCCAGATTGGTATAGATTTCTTTCAGCAGGTCTATGGCTCGGTTTGCAATGTCGTCACTTCCTTGAATCACCACCTGGGAGAAAACAGAAGAGCTGCAAGTCAGTCTTTAATACATTCATGTGTGTGGATGTCTGAGATAAGTGCACAGCAGCCTCATCTTTAAAGGCCATGTGAAAACATTAACAACCCAAACATCAGGTAGTTGTGTGAAGCTTCAAAGCTGCAGAGCATGCACAGTAAATCTTTATTAAAGCACCTAAACAGAGAATTTGTAAGTTAGACATCTTAGCTCTGGGGCACTAAAGTGGCAAGAAAGGTGAAAAAAAAAAAGAGAACGTGATTACAATCTTCAAGGTACAATTTTTTTTCTCCTAAATCAAATTCTCATGACCTTAAAAAATAAATGTTAAAGAAAAATAAAATGTTCATGTGTGCCTGTTGCAACTTCTCTCCTCACCCTCCAGAGATAGTCCAAGCCTATTAGTTCCAGGTCATCCATCATGTAGGCCCTGCGCTTTGCTACCAATTTCCCCTCCCTGCAGTTGACAGCCTTGAAGAACCTCTCAAAGCACTTCATCCCATTCTCTGTCAGCAGAGAGGGATCCAACTGCAAAACATTGTTCTCAAAGAAGTCCTTATTGATGTCTGGGTCCAGATCTGGCTCGTCACCCATCAGTTTGGAGTACCTATTAAGTGATGGGAAAGAAACACATCGTTCAGAAAGCATACTTTGTGATTATCAAATTTCAATTAAGAAACTAATTATGCCATAGGCAAGGAGAAATAGAGCCATACCATTTAAAGCAAGCCTCACGGTCACAGAGAAACACTGCGTTCTCAGCCAGACACTTCCAGATCTGCTTGGCCTGCGGGGCACACAGCCACAGCTGGCCATCTTTTAGCAGAAACCTGGTACATACAAATTTAAATTTAAATGGACCCTGGTGGCCAGAAGGTCAGAGTGATGTTGACGCAATATGTGGACTTGTATCATATTTGCACATTTTTACACAGGATCCTACCTTGTTTCTTTCTTTTTCCCCTCCAAGGAGTACTACTTTACTACTACATTTTATATATTTAACTATGCAATGTCCAATGTAATGTACCTCAGGAAGTTGAGCCTTTCCTGGACTTCCTGGACATGGCTATAGCGGCTTCCTGGTCTAACTGTCTGTGGGTCGAACTCTGCTTGTTCCTCTGAAAAAGAGACATGTTGAGTCACACAGCAGGTTGTACACAATTCAACTGACACAACTAATATAGAGGACCATATCTGGTCTGACCAAAGTACCTTTAGACAACTGCCTCATGGTCTCCATGTAGGCTGAGAGGTTCTCAGCCACAAGCGTCACCAGTGCGTGGTTATGCTGCAGCTGGTTGATCAGGTCATGGCGGTAAAAAACATGGGGACTTCTCTGAGTTTGACTGAAGAGAGAACAGCAGGATGATTGGTGGATATAGGCGGTTTTAAAGCAGTGAGTAAAAACACAAGACTGTTGACCAGCCTGAAATTGAATCTACATACTTTTAGTGATACAACTGTGATTGAGAAAACATAGCAAGACTGATTTCTCATATGTCTGTATTAGGGGCATAAATAAAGCAGCTTTTATTGCATCTCTGTGTGTATGTATGCTATAGAATAACCAGCAAAGAAAGTCATATCAATAAAGGCCATTTCATGCCTTATTTCCACAAGAATGTTTTGGTCTGAAAATGAATAAGCCTGCAAACCTGTACTTTTGAGAGCCAGTATAAACCATAAAGAGTCCTGCGAGAATCAGCAGATACTTAAAAATCATTTTAATATTTTTTCTTTTCCCCCATCCCATTATACTCATCAGCTATATTGTCTTATAAGAACAACTTAAAAAAAAACAGTACAGTGATGACACCAATTATCAATTTGAATTCATAAAAAAATATAACATTTAAAAAATATATATAACACTAAAAAAAGGGGGAAAAAACATGTTAACATAAATGAGACATGTGGATCCAAGGCATGAAATACCCCTGATATTTTTGCATTGAATGATTTGAGCTGAAAGGCATCAGGAAGAGCTGGGCTCCATCTCAAAGGACCTTTCATTGAGCTGTGCAACTCACTACTAGATTAAATGCTGTGTATGCACCATGGCTCCCACCAAGAAACTCCCACCAAGCGTCTCTAGAGAAATTAAACACACTAGAGTTTATCCAGTGATGGCTGTTCTTCACCTATTAAATAACTACATTTTACATCATTGAGTAACCGCTTTGAAAGAATCAACCACACCCTGAATGTATTAATGTCACCATAAATACCGAGATTACCCTGATTCTGTTCAAATCTGAGAGCACAACATTAGTTACTCATGTAAGCAGTCCACAGACCTGTCACACTTAAGTTGTTAGAAGCCTCATGTGACTTCAAAACAAAAATCCTTACTAAAGACAGTCATCAATTACAATTATGAAACAAACTGATGCAACTTTGGTATATAAGCTATAATTCTCTGTAGGACTCATTTTTGCTCTTAAGGGGAATTGCTCCTATAAACAACCTGACAGCTAAGCAAACACTTGCCACCTGGGTCACCAAGGTTTCAAACAACACAACATTAATGATAAAAGTTAATGCAATTTAGAGCTGTCCTAATCTTGCCTGACCTACACATGCACAAACTTTAAGGAATTTGAATAAGCAGTAAGTCATTTGAGATGAAACCCATGAAGGAATTGCTTAAGCGTATTCACGGCAGGGATTTTGCATTTTTTATACATTTTAATATGTCAAAGAGAAAGTTAGACTTGACGTAACACAGAAATAGGAAGAGCCCTGGAATTAGCATTAAACTTACCCCGCTAAGCTCGTTTGTATGTAAATTGGCATTTTCTTTCTGAAAAACAACAGGCATGTGTGCTACATATTTTCTACAGTTACTATTAAAGAAAAACACTACTCCAAGTCTAAACAATTTAATGTTGCACAATCAAACTTAAAATTATTTATTATAGTAACTTTAAATCAATGCTACTCTGGGGCCTGAAGACCCTGAGTTGCTAGAGTACACAGCTTAAAAAAGAAAAGAAAAGAAAAGAAAAAAGAAAAAAGAAAGGGGGGGGGGGGGGGGGGGGCTGCACGATAACCTGATTCACTCGCAGAACAAGCTTTAATGTATGCTTGACTTACACTTTGGGAAAAAGCCAAGTGTTAATAATTAAATTGATAATGGCTGAATTCCATTAAGGTATATTTGTGATCTGTAAAGTTGCTCAGATGAACTTAATTAACTAATATTATTTACTGGACAGAACTAGTATCGTGTCTATAAAGTATTGTGTATTTTGACTGGCATGATGCGATCTTATGTAAAAGCTTTTGGTCCGAATTAAAGCGGAAAGTGCAGCTTTTCAGCTCTTTCCAGTGTATTCAAAACAAAACAATGCTCACCAACCCATGCTGCTTGACTGATTTACTGAGAGATATTGAACAAATAAGGAAGAAAAAAAAAAGGTTGTCCAGCTTTGTTGGTTAGTGCTGATGGATAATTAGTGCACTGGAATGAGTTGCAGACAAAAAATGTTATCTTACAGCGGTGTAATAAAATGTAAACTGCAATGCCATTAATTTTCTGAAATGCAAAATTGACACGCCTCAGCCATTGGGATAAATGCTCAGCTCAAACACAGAAAATTGTTTTCTTTATGAGTGTTCAGGCATTCTGTGCAAAATAAATATAAATAATTCATTATAAAGCATTAAAAGTACAGTAAATGATACCTTTAAAAAAAAAAAATAATTGCCAGTATTAGAACTGTGCTTTTTGTGCATTTATGTAGGAATATATTTCCACCATGACCTTACCTGAGGTTTTGAGGAGCTTCTCCAAAGAGGCTACAGATTTCTCTGATTTGCTTAAGGGCAGGGATCACCCATTTGTCATTGGTTCGTAGCTCCTCTATGAAGCGATCTATCCATTGAATCTTCTGGGTGTCTCTGTCCTGTGAATGAAAATTAAACATCATCAGTATAGAGTTAAGAAAGACCAGCCTATTATTTTCATATTTTTGGAGTCAAACATAAACCGCAGCATGTACCTGTGAGCAACTATAGTCCAATATCTTGATGTGAGCACTGAGAGCCTGGTCCATGATGTCTACAGGCACATCATCGCTGTGTGCTAGGTTCCACAGCAAGTTAAGGACCTTGTGGGCCATCACACCATCCTTATCATCCTCAGCCAAGCGGCGAATAAGTTCCAACAGTTTTTCACGCTGCTTCTTGCTGGCATTGGTCCAGCTTGCCTATAGAAGTTGGGGGGGGTTACAGTAGTATCAGTGGAACAATTACACTGCAGCACGATTCAGCTGAAAGCAAATGAAAAATATACATTGTGGACAAAAATCCTTTATCGCCTGTAACTACTGAGGACAAGTCTTACTCACCTTGAAACAGTCAAAAAGGTGATCCAGCTGCTCAGGCGAGAAGTCCCACGCCAGCTTAGCCAACAGGTCGTGGACATTTTTAACGATGGCCTCGTGTTTACCAGCCTGCAGACATACACAGAACAGTTCAGCTGTCAGGGTCACAATATTTATATTCTACCAGAAACTTTGTGATAAAGGGTTTACTCTGGCTATTATAAAGACACTACAAAAAGTATATTCTAATTTGCTTGTTTAAATGAGAGAAAATTCCCTATTAACAGTGGATCATTTTAAGTCAATTTACTAGAATGTTGAAAGTGCGTGAAGTCTGGTCCAGAGAAGTTTACTTTCCAAATCACGTCCTTTTCTTGGTGATGACAGTGTTCTACATGCTTCAGGCTCCACCCCAGCTCAGCCCTGACTCACCTTCCATCTCATACTTTCTATCTAACCTTTTTGCTAAGAATAAAAGGATGTCTGTATTTTGCCAGCTTAAAAAAATATCATGCAGTCCAACCTTCATGTCTGTCCTTGACTATGTGCATACATTTTAGTGTCCTGCTGCAAAACAAAACTACATCAGTATCTACCATAGAATACAACACTTCAAAAGTTATGAAAAACTTTAAACTTATGTATTGAAAAGGTTGGATTCAATTGCTTTTAGCCAATAAGTAGTGGTGCTTTGTACATGTCATCCATTTATAAGAGACTATTACTGCTCCCAATCCTCCTCATATTTCTCATCTCTTTAAATTTTCTAACTATAATTCAAAACCCAGTAAAAACATAACCTTCAATATTCCCCAATGCAAGCAGCAAACTTGGCATGTCAAGTACATACGCACTCTTCAACTAGAATAAAGTCGAACCTGTCCTTAAATTAAAGTTGTGATCATTGCTAACAGGTTTAATTATCCTTGCAATTGTTTTTAATGATTCGTTGATTATTGTTCTGTTCTGTCAGCTGATTGTATTCTTTTGAATCTTTGCCAGCTCTTTCTTGTAAGACAGATTTGAAAGATGACGTATACATTCTCAGCGATTTATAGGTGTGAGCACTGCAGAAATCTAGAGCTGTGTGCCATGATCACACCATGGAGGCACAGTTTGTACAGATACTGCACAAACAGGGTTGAGGTTAGAAAAAAAACAAATCTATAAAACATACCTGGGCAAGGACACATCTTTTTATTTATTTATTATTTGTTCCGCACTACTGACAAGAATGTGGCAATCTTTAAAATCTTAAAATTGTAAAACATAGTCCAATAAAGCTGGCGCCAGTGCAAAACAATTATAATCTTCAGGATTCTTAGAAACCACTAGTAAAATCTCTCTCTAAAAAAGAAAAAGACAAAACAAAACCACACATTTAAAAGGTGCTTTCACGCTGCAATCTGAAAGCCATCGTTTTTAATGACTTGTACTGTGCAATGGCAGTCTGTCGCCATGCAGAGCAAAGCCCAAACATAGACCTCAGGAGCTCTTGTGAAGAATGAAGTTGCCTTTGCTACAGCAAATACAAAAGGGAGGAAAATTTGATATTGTGCGTTGGTGCATGTATGCTTGTACCATTGTACTGCATTTACTGCATTCTTTTCTTGGAAAGAGCTGCACCAGGTATGCATTTTAACAGTGACATAGCTTGCTGCATATCCGCAATAAGGGTTAATAGTTTAGATGACTGACATCTTGCACAAGTTTTTGAAAGTGCCCATTTTGCTCCTTTGGCCACAGGTCCCTGAAACAGTGCACTGAACGCAAACGTCAAGCACAGTGCGTACCACGTCCTGGATCAAAGCCCCATAAAACATGTTTTGTAATCTTGCAACAATGCCGTACTGTGCTGTATTGCTGCATCTGTTCAACCATCTGCAAGGTTTTATCTAACTTTGATTTTTGCCTCCGTATGAAAATAAGAGTAGTTGATAAAACCACGAGTAAGGGCTCTTAGGCTATAATTTTTTATTTTTTTTAAATGATCAATTGCAGAGTACCTGTGCAGCCCAGATGTTGTCCAGATCCTGCATGGTAAGAGCTTTCTCTTTGATAACAAAGCGAAGGATCTTCTCCAGTTTCTCGACATACTGTGGTTGATGCAAACTGTCCCTCAGCACAATGGACAGGATGTGGTTCTGTTGGATCCATTCCTGAAGCACCATAATGAGATGTGTAAAGGAGAAATGAATTTCACAGACATTAAAATCCCTGATGTAAAACACAAATGTTAAGAGCTGAGCGTACCGCCATACGCTCTGCAGTCAGCCATTCCTCCTCCTCAGGGTTATGCCGATGAGTGTAGTAGGACACACTGGAGATGACCTTGTTAACTTCATTTAGTGCATTCATTTTGCCATTAAAAGAAGAAATTTGCAATAACCTGGTGGTAAAAAACAAAAATAAAATGTTTAAAACCTGATCAAACTTAAAGTTAAACAAAATCTTTATCAGAGAAGACTGAATTTGATATTTACCTAAGAATCATTTTTAACCTAAAAATCTCTAAATTCTTCACGGTCTCCTCCTGCCCTGGTACACGAGAAGCCAGATTCTTCAGAGACTTGATTATCATGGACAGTGCGTCATTTTTGGCTTCATTCTTGGCCTCTTTCTTTAGCTCCTCATCTGTGAGATTCTCTAGAAACTGGGGAACCATCTCGATGACTGGAAGGAAGTACTTCTTTACTGTGTGCAATGTGAGAAACTCATAACACTGGCCAAAAGGCCTGTAAAACAGAAAGTAGAAACAGAAAGTCAGTTCCAGAAACAAGACCATTGCACCAAAAGCACTTTGCAACGTGGTGTAAAACCTTGTGCTGTGTCAGCACTTACTTGATAAGTGCAGCGATGATCTGGACATTCAGTGCTTGGCCGCTCATGAAGCGATCGTGCAAAATTTGAAACCCGTTTAACGTGCCAAATTTGTTTATTAAGTCCACCAACCAACCCTGTGATCAGAATAAACAAGGGACAAAAACAAACTGTATAAGCACCCTTTAATGTGAAGTCAGGTTGGTTACACAGGCTAAACTATCATCAGCTTCCATTCAGAGACTTTAGGTTGAAACTACAACAGAAATTGTTTTCTCTGTGTAAATGAACAACTTCTCAAACTAAATTCCTATTGGCAAGCTTGAAGAAACATATCTATTCTTTGGTTTTCTATATTTATTCTCAGTTGAGATGCATGGCTTGTGAAAGAGGCACACTGCTAAGGAGAACAAGCTTCAAACTTCAACTCTTATTTTAATGTAGCTGGTCTTCCTTTGGTCTTCCACTGCCTCTGTCAGTGCCCCCCAGGGTGGCTGTGGCTACAATGTAGCTTGCCATCACCAGTGTGTGAATGTGTGTGTGAATGGGTGGATGACTGGATATGTAAAGCGCTTTGGGGTCCTTAGGGACTAGTAAAGCGCTATATAAATACAGGCCATTTACCATTTACCATTTCCTTTAGCTAAAAATTAACTTTAAATTTGGCACTGCTGTTAAATATTTAGTAATGAGTAATTTGATTTAAATTTCCTAAAAATAATAGTAATAATAATAATAATAATAATAATAATCTCTGACGTAACAGCACAGTAAAACACTAAGTAGTCCTGGGCCCCCTGCCAATAGACAGCCAGACAGGCAAGCAATACTGCAGTACTGCTTCTACTGACCCTGTGCCCACACTGCATTCATCACTCCTTTACTGTACAATTCTTATTCTCTGGTGTATCCACCTTCCCTTTTATACAATCTGCTTTCTGACATAAGCATTAAATGTCTTAGGGACAGTGAAGTCCATGTTATTTTTTATCAGGCAGCTCCAGAGAGGGATTCTTTATTTCAAAAGGGTCTTCAGGGCGAGACTAAAATGTCACTTGATGGAGTTTGTCTTGAGGAAGAAAGACGAGCTAACTCTCCTCAAAAGAAAGAAAACTCAAAGCTCATCTTCTGCATGACATATCTTGACAATTTTCCATACACCTAAGGATTTGTTATACAATACAAAACGCATGACTGGATCAGTCTGGATCACTTAATGTGAATCAGATTATAAACTAGTCATTTTACAGTTTTTATGGTCAACTGTTGTACTGAGTCACCTTGGGAGATCGAGGGTCTGGTGGTCGAGCGTAGAGTTCATCATCAGCCAGCTGTGCTCCAGCAGGGACGGTCTCAGAGGGCCGTGTGCCATTGTAGATGTGGAACTTGCAGTGAGGGTTGGTGGCCATGGCCAACAGCTCCAGTAGAGGAAACCAGTCCTGAGAGAGCTTGGCCACACATAGCTCCACCAACCGGTGTGTGTTATTTATGATACACCTCTGTGGAATAAAACCCGAGTTTAAAAGAAAGAAAGGCAGGATCACAAGAACAATATCAAGAACTGGAAAAAGCCCAGCCTCGACGCTGCTGTGATTAACTTCTGGTCAGCCTTACAACACACATTTTACTATTCATGGTTTCTCCCCAGTAACCCTGAAGTCTGACAGGCTTAACTCTTCAGCTCCCAAGCTAGAGAAAAATTGCACATTTCACTCATTACACCCACATTTTGTTGCCTTTAATGAGGATTCCACATTGTCAACAAAAGAAATTACACTTCCACACAAACAAAGGAAGAGCACTCCTGCTAGTCACGCCATTGGTCAAATTCCAGCAACCAGGCTGTTCTGCATGGCTCCTGGCTAGTTCACATGTCTGTAGAAACCAGATATGAGCAATCAATACAGGACTGACTCATCACAGCATTCCCAGCAAGCTTTTAGACTTTACAAGTCTCTGACTGCTTCATCTTCTCAGTGTCTCATTTTAAAAGGAGCTGCAGGTGACAAGCATGATGATGTATAATATACTGAAAAAGATTAGATTTAAAAAAAAGAATCCACAGTGAGGAAGAGAAACAAAAACCCCTTTTCCGCCTTTAAATCCTCACACATCTGTCTTACTGGTTTATTTCAAGTACGTTCCACAGATCAATTTCAAGAACAAGAGCTTAAGAAAAAAAGAAAAAAGATCACTGATCACTGCTGGAAATGCCTCTTTCTATTAAATCTACAAAAACTACATAACAACTCACTTTGCAGACCAACCTAAGATCTGAACAATGGATGTATCTAATGAGATAAAGGCAAAGAATGAAGAAACAGGTTTTACAGACCGCCATCCCTCATCAGGACAATCTGGACCTTTAAATCAAATTTTAGAAAAGCATCTAACATACAAGAACGATTTTGTATCTCATAAAAATGTGAATTTGCTTTTAAATATACTATATAGGTTCTTTATTGTGATTATTTGAAAGCATGGTCATCTTAAAAAAAAATCAAACCAAACTGTAAGGCAGAAGCAAAAAAAACTCACATGGATTTCAAACTTCCAACCACTGACTGCCTCGTCTGTGAGGATTTTTGTGAAGGAAATAGTCAAACCATCTCGGAAAAACCTCTGACATGCTTCACACTTCACATCCAGTCCTGCAAGAAAAGTCACCCATTAGATAATAATAATAATAATAATAATAATAATAATAATAATAATAGCAAGGTAAAGGAGATGAAAAATAAGAATGAGAGGCACAACAACAACAACAAAGCATTCATATAGTGAAAAACATATTTGAGTTGACTATCTTCTGATTGGGTGCCTCTAATAAACAGAACGTTTGGAGAGTCAAGGATTTCCTTTCTTTCTGACATTATCCAGGGCAAACAGTAGAAAAAGAAAAACACTTGGAAAAAGTGTTTAGAGGAGTCTGAAGCCTAAGAATAATAAACTTGTTCAGTTAACATAAACATAAAATAAGAACCTAACTAAGGACCCGTGTCCATATGCAGTTTTATGTGCTGTCAGCACATCTTTTCTATAGAAATCCTATGAAGCTGAGCACTGATACCACTCATAGTCCTCAGAGAAAAAATGCCCTCAGGCACACAGCAGTTTTCCGCTGCGCTTTACAGGCCTCTCAGCTGAACACAGGTCAGTTTTGGGAATACTCCTGCTCTCATCAATGTCACTTCTCTCTTAGAGACCAATCAGAAGGGGCATAACTTACAGTAGCAACACTAAAAATAATGACAGAGGAGAAAACTTTAAAGAAGACGGTTTTGTAACCTAGCAACAACAAGCACCTGAGAGAAGCCTCTGTTAAGGAGGTCATGGGCACTTCCAGTACAAAAAATGTCTCTGTATACAACTCGCTCTTTTTGATTCCTCACTGACTTTGGTGGATTTCATCAAAAGAGACAACTGCCCTATATGCACGAGATTAATATCATCACTGATGCAATTTAAAAGTTAAGTCCTTTTGGTATACTTCATATAAGAAATACAAAACATATGTTAACAACATATTTTGATTGCATAACTGTAAATCTTGGATCAATTTAAAGAACATTTAAAAGGTAATTGTTAGCAATGTTATAGGCAGCACAGAGCTGAACACCTACACTGCAATAGCAAGGCCAGTTCTTCACTGTTCTCTTTACATAATTATGTCAATATTGCAGATTAAGTAAAAAGTAAAGGTTATGTGTATTTAACAAAAAGTACAAAACCAAGTACCAAATGGGAAAATGTTTGAGTTTAGTGCTAATCTTTTTAATCAATTAATCAATATGATGAAGTTCTAAAAAAGTTACAAAAACACTTGCATCTGAAATTTACAACTACACATGAAGATTTTGTAATATTCCATTTTATGTCTTTGTAAATTATTTAAGTATTTTTACACATCCAGGAACTCTTGATGTGCAAAGCACGCAAGGAAAATTAAGTAAAACAGGCAAAAGAAATCACTGACTATTTTATATTCTACTGAGTGTTTCATTATTTAACAAGCTCAAAGGAAAGAGATTTCCTACATCTGTTAGATGTTTCACATTATATTATATTGACAAAAAACTAGCCAGTGAAAGCCATAAGCACAGACTGCAGGATGTCAGTGCCACAAAGCTCCTCTATGAAAAAGAACATTCTGTGCACTCCCACCTTTTTTACTCAGGTCTATAGCAGCTTCCAAGAGGACTTCTAACTCTCCTTTTGGCAAAACTGGAACAACCCAACGAGGCCTAGGAGAACAGAAAGACATGAATCGCCAGAAAAAAAGAGGAAAAGGATACTGTGCAATATTTGTAATATTCACCTGTGTAAAATGCATAAATATTACATTGATATTGTCTAACTGCACCCCAAAGAGCTATATTTACTTTGCTGTTAGGCAACTCTGCTGTGAGAGTGTGAATGGTGTGATGTGTTCAGACTGAACACGAAGCAAACTTTAAATGGACTCCGCAGAGTATGCCAGGAGACATGGGTCCTCCCATCCCCCCAATTTAAAAAATGTTTTTAACCAAGTTATGTATGCTTACAAAACAATTTGAGTTTACTCTCTGTCATAGCTGAGATTTAAATGTGACCTACCTGTTGATCATGTCATCGAGCTTGGCTAGGTCAGTGTGAGGAAAAGCTGGCTCTTCCTCTTCCAGCTGAGGGGGACCATCCCCCTGGCCCTGCTCATCTGGTGGGCTCACTGGAGAGTTCTCATTAGATGAGTTAGGAGATGACGTCTAGAAAAAATGCAGACCATCAAAATCAGATCTCATGTAATAATCTTTCTGGATTTCAGGTCTATGCTGCTATGAAAGGAAAAAAATGCAATGGCAGACCAAGTATCAAAAGCAAATGTAGCTTAAAATCCAAACTAAAAACCTAATGATATATATGTGGTTAATTACGAATGCAGAAACAAATTGAAAAAAAATGCACTCACACATTAACAATTCCTAGCTTCTACAAATCCAAATAAATTCACCAATTCCAAAAAAGTGCACCAAACAATAAGTTGATGTAAAGAAAATGCCTGAACCAGCTTACAAACACACGACAGCACGGCCCTCGATGTGCAGTATGCCTCATTTCAAAAGACCTGCACCTGGGCAGCATTTTGGAAAACAATGGCTTTATTCCAGCACACTCACTCCTTTGTTTTTACTAAAACATCTAACTAGTGTTAGTGGCCAACTAATTATATTTTCATTTTTCCTCAGTTTATTTAAACTTTAATACCCTAACCTTTAAAAGCAGCATTGTCTAACAATTTCACTGTTCTCATCTTTTCTGACAATTACCTCCATTAAATCCAGTTCACTTAACAGTCAGTTATCTTTCATTTTTTTAGCTCAGTGGGCAAAAGACATAAGTCATAAAATATCACCCCTATCTTTTTTTTCTTCTTTTTTTAAACACATCCACATGCCTTTGATTAAAAAAACAAAAAAACAAAAAAACAAAAAAAAAAAAAACCTCTCTCTTTATGACCAATTTCACAGAGTGTCTGCTAACATCACCCAGGAACCACTAGCTAACCAGTGAAGGAATAATGCTTTTTTTCCTTTGTAACTTGGGATTACTACTGACTGACTGATTTCTAGGCCTGTATGACTGGGGCTTTAGCAATCAATTTTACAGTGACTGCCTACAACCACTTCCCGACCGGTCACACAGCACACTTCCCCCCCCTAACGAGCAACGGTTGACAGAGGCCACCAACTGGTCTCTAGGCATGCTTAACTCAAGCCTTAGCTTGTATAGCTGAAGGTCACACTATCACTCAGGATCATTTACTTTTTCAGGCAAGTGTAAATCTGTTTTGTTTTTTTGTATTTTTGACTGGGTTGAGGTTTAGAGCTTAATTTTCAACCACAAAAAGCAAGTAAAGAGGGAATTTACCAAAATATAGAAACAAATCACTGAATGCGTTACGTCTCACAAAGGAAGCTCATTTATTGCATAGCTTACTTAGTCACATTTATAACTTTATCAAAAAATAAAAACCCACAAAATGGTAGATTTACACATCACCTGTGAGGTACTGCTAGAAAGCACAACAATGGGCGGGAATGTGTCAACCAGGTACATTCAAGAACCAAAAGCAAGGCTGGAGATGCACCAGAAGACCTGCTCAAAACAGGGGCTTTTTGTTTCTGCTTTTAGAAAAGGAAATATGTTCTGCTCTAATGCTGGTTGTACCGCTACTGATATCACATTAGTGTGTGTCTCAGAGTTTCATCACTGATGAGGTGAAACAGGTGCAGGTTGTTCCTTTACAGACACAGTGGCCAAGTCAAGACAATATGTTAGTTCAGGCTAAAGCCGTTGGACAAGAAGTCCCACATTTTGTTTAAAAATCTGTCCTAACAACAAAAACACTTACAGCTAACTTAAAACAAATAAACTAAAGATACAAAAACCAGTGTGTTAGGGACTGAATGATTTACCTCATGTGATGATAAATATTTAAGAATTTTCCCACAAGCCAAAACAGCCATTTTATTCGTTTTGGACTGTGGTTTGATAACACAAGTTTTTTTGTTTGTTTGTTTGTTTTAAGATATATTCTGTGTACTCCTGGCAGCAGAATACAGCCGCTATAAACCTACATAAAAGCCAACTTTCAACTTCTGTAATCTGCATGGCTTTTACATAGTCAACAAAATATCAACAAGTGGAATATGTTCAGAGAGGCTTATGGCAAAGCCTAACAATGTCATGACAAAGATGCTTGTTAGTAGATATGGGCTAGCACAGCCATGATCCTACACTAAACAAACAACTAGGGTCAGCTTTGGAGAGGCTGCATAAGGATCTCCCAGTAGGGGTGCAATTAAAAGAAACTGCACTACATACAGTTTCCAAGAGAACTGACTGAAACAAAAGCTTTCAACCGACAAACAGATTTTAAACTGTTTGGCTTGATGAGATAGTGTCAATAGGCAATAAATACTGAAGTTTGCATGCATTGTCATGAGAGAAGATTGGATTCCCAAAAATAAGGTAGGACTGAAAAAAAACATTAACCTTTCACATGTAAAGGGATTTTTTTCCTCCAAATTAGGTCCTATAGTTACCAAACAGCTAGGACAGGATCTGCTAGTTTGTGACCACCTGCTCCTATTATAGACATTTTCTAACTTCCTGCTTATGCTAGTTTTGGTGAAAAGCTTGATTTAAAACAAAAGAAAAAAGAAAGGTCATTCAAGTGATCATAACTCTGATACTTTAAATATGAAGTATTACTCATTTCACCATACAGGAAATATAATAAGAGTTGACATGGGTCACGTATAAATGTGTTAGTATGTGGGTGAATCTTAGGGCTACACTGGAAGTAAGAGTATTTGAGAAATACAATCAAAAATGTACATCGATGAATATGCATTTAACCACTTTATTTTTTCTTTCATCTTTTGAGTGCGCATCAACAGTGGTGGTGGTGTGAGCAGCTGTGTATAAGAGTAAAGGAGGGATACTCAACGTGGAAAGAGATGCATAACTGAGAAATATAAAATGTGGGGGTGTGTGGTGAAGGCTCCTTCTGCTTGGCTGACCTACATAGGCAGCTTGCCTCTCACGTCTCACCACAGCTCATCTCTAACCAACACAGGCCTGCACACGCACAAAGACACGCACACACACACCCTTTATCCATCACTCAGGAGGCTCTGTTCATTGATGCTTCGCCTTCTCTCCCTTTCTCCCTCCTTTTCCGCCCCCACCTCCCCTCTCTCTTCATCTCCCTGGGCATCTGTGTGTGGTTAGGTACGAGCAATATCAGCAAAAGAAAAAGAAAAAAAACTGTGCTGTGTTGACTGAAAAAAGCAAAACAAAACAAAAACAAATATCTTTTTTCATTCCTATAACCGTTTTTGGGTTTTTTTCTTTTCTTCATTTCACCTATCTAAAATGAGTGTTAGAAAGATGATGCTGACCTGGTTTTGTGGCAGTGGGGGTTGGCTCTGAGCATCAGGAGCCTGGCCCTGGCCCTGACTGTCATTGCCCCCCACCGGAGAGCCACGCGTGGTGGCCGTCATGCTCGCCACGGGGCAGATCTTGGCAATCTTGGCCTCTTAGGGAGCGCTGGCCAGGAGGGAAATCACAGCCACCTCAGCTGTAGAGCAGAGGGAAGAGAGCCGGAACACACGAGAGAGGGACACAAGCACCTGGAGATCTGGGTGTGCTGCTGAGACCATTGCATAACCTGGAGCAGAGAAGAGGGGGCAAAGGTCAGAATTATCAGCTGACTGCTTAACATGTAAAAGCTGAATGGGTTAGGAGACTTTGTAATATCTAAAATACATGTTTAAATCTAAAATAAAATAAACTGAACTGAGCTGTGCCTGTCAGCTCAGTTCAGCTTGTATCACTCAGTTTTTCAGTGACTGCCTACATGTTCTTTTCTCTTTTATTCAGAAAGGAAGATGATTTGCCAAAAAGGACAAAACTGGAGAGTTCAGTCTCAGCCCATCAAGCCTTAAAGTAATAACACTACCCCTTACTAACTTAATAAGAAAAGAAAGATAAAGAACAATAAACTACTATTGTAACACTTTGATATATGTCCCTGGGATTAGCCAATATGAGGCAAACCATAAGTCATCATCCAAAAGCCAGTTTTCATTTTAATTCTAATATTTAACCCAGAAGATGCTGTCTGCCTGAATCCCACAACAAGAAAAATAATAATCTCAAATGCAGACATAAACATCCGATTGTATATGAAGGAACGGGTTAACAATGGACTGTATAGGAAAAAACAGATTTAGTGCTACTGCATTAGTTATCAGCTAATTGATCCCTTGTTTTAAACTATACTCCCATTTAAGACTGAAAATTATAGCTTTTACACCATCATGAAACGCCTTTTGAGCACTGTCATGTATTAGCTCACAATACCTTAGTTCACATTTATTCTGTTTCTTACTCTTCAGCAATCATTTTTTAGATTACAATACAAGTGTGCCTGCCAAAGTAATTTCTGAGATTTAACGACCTTGGTGATACTGCTAAATGGTACAGTTCAATGGGACAAGAACCCCAAGCAGCTCATGATTAGACAGTAAGGCAGTCTGGCCTGATTATTTAATCACGTTGCTTTACTTGAACGGAAAACCTGTTATGTCAGTAAAATTCTCTCACTGCACTGCAAAACTATGTGTCCATGTGCAACTGTGATGAGAAGAGCAGGTCAAAGTTAAGCCAGGAAGTTTTCCTGTAAACTGTCAAGGATGTCTAACAAATAGAGCTTGGGTAATACAATTTTCATTCACATTTTAAATCAAATTCCCTGACCAATTTGAGTTATTTTGTTCAGTACCATAGACTGAACACATCACAGCAATGAATTTAATGAGAACCACAAAATAAATGGACCATATATTCCCTTTAAGGTCAGATATGCTCATCAGTAAGCAATTTTAGACACCAGTTTAGCACTGGCACTGTGTGTGGGGTCACCGATAACCACATATTTCTGAAAATAAATGTCATTTAACCTTCTCCCTGGATTTCATTTCTAAACCATCAGACCTTTAGATCACTTTCATTACATCAAATAGTCTAAAGCTCATCACTTTTTCATATTCAAAAGAATACAGAAAGAAAACCAATTTCAATTGTTAATTTAAATATTTTGTATTTATCACATTGCCTAAAACCACCACTAGAAAGTCTTCCCATTACAATAGTCAAAAAATAAGTGAAAATTCAAATTACCAAAATAAAATGTTATGTTGCTGGAGCAAACCTTCTAGGTTTTCAGTTATTAAAATGAGCACTTAGGATATATTCTTATTCAGAGTGAACATGTTTTCCATTTAATTTCTTTCCCCACACAAATCAAGAAGGAGCATATATGAGAGATTTACTGACAAGGTCTGAACCCAGAACCTTAGTCCCTTCTGCAATGCCCTTGTAATAAAGAGGGAATATCAACATATTCTCTACACCATTTTACCAGCTGAAAGCAGCTGGCGTGGTATAAAATCTAACAAAGCAAATACTCAAACCGCAGCTCAACTTAGAAACATCATTTAGCAGCTCAATATAAGACTAGAACTAAGAACATAATTGAAACAGAGTGCTGGTTGTACATTATACAAAAAACAAACAAGCAAAACGAGATACACATAAACTGCAGCTGTTCTGCTCCCTTGTATCATACCAACTATCTGAAAGAAAGTTAACATGGGTGTGCAAAAATAGCTGATTTAATATTTATTGGTTTAACAGAGGTGAAACTAGCGCAAATTCCACTTTACATGCTACCTGCTGCACCACCAACATTTTGATGGTGCAGCAGGTAGCATAACATGCAGTCCATAACAGTTATTAATAAAGGCAAAACGTTAGGAGTATCTTTAGCTTGCAGAGAACTAAATGTCACAGCATTTAGCCAAGTGTGCTATCTGTAAAGCCAGCCATTATTAACTAACTATCTGCCAAAACAGGGACGGTGGGTTACTTTCATGACGCACGAAGAAAAAAAAAACCATACTATCATGTTTTGTTTGTTTTTTTAACCACAGTCAACAAAGTGATATACAAATTTAACAACAGCCATAACTAACGCTAGCTCTCTATGCTAGGTGCAACTGGGGCCTTTTGGAGCGCCCGGCTTTGAAATAATAGTGTTATTTAGCGACATTATTAACGGGTAAATCGGTCATGTAATGTCATATGCTCTAAGATGGAATATCTTCAAAATGACACACAGCCCAGATGCAGATGAAGTAAACGGTGACATTACGTAACTGTCGTCGCAAACTAGCGCCGTCAACTACTACTAACAGCTGGTGGTCTAGTTAGTTAATAACCCTGGCTGCTAGCTAGCTGCGGCAACTAACGATGGTTAGCCTGCAAGGCGATCCGCCCAGACAGCACAGCAGTGAAGGCCTGGTCGTCCAAAGCCCACTGCGCTGAGAAACACAGGCCTCATCATTCGCTCAGGCCTGACGTTATAGTTGTCCTGCAAACCTCAGCTGCATAGCCGATGAGCCTAAATACGTAGAGAATTTGGTTAAATAGCTAAAACCAATACTGAGAGAATATCGCGTTTCTCCTCACTACTGTCGACCATCTGTGTTACCATAACGCCATTTGCAAAGTACATTAGTCGAGCTAATAAGAAGTAATCTAAACAGTTAATGTTAGCCAGCCGTTAGCTTCTGTTTAAGTAAATGTATTCACCGTAGCTAACCTTTCTGTTTTGACAAGCGGCTTGCTGAGATGACTCGACAAGTAATTAGTGTTCAACCCATAAAATTATAATTTTCCTATTCAACTCAATGCCACTTCGTGGCCATTTTAGCTTTCTGGGATAACGCATAAAATGTCAGTGACAGTGGAGGCGTCTATTTCCTGAAATTTAACTCACTGTTCTGACCCGTATCGCCTAACGCTAAGTTCTAACTTAGCTAAAACAAACTGAAAATAACATATCAGAGGCCCGGGTTATAGAACAGGTTAGCTGCAATGTAGTTTTGATAAAGCCGCTGTAATAAAACAATTAACAACTCTGGGTGGATGAAATTTAAATTCGCCAACATGTAAACATTAGACGTTTAAAGGAAATGTTCCTTCTCAGTCTTTAAACAGGACCAATCGCAGGTAGCTAGCGCTAGCTTGACTTCAGTGAATCTAGCGGGATGAGCTAGGCAGCCTGCACGTACTGTCAGGACTATGAATTGCAATTTAATCGCATTGACATTGTCAAAGATTCAGTAAGCAGTAGCTAACAGAGAAAACTCCATCAGCAAGTGAATAACACCAACAACCCAAAATGCTATAATGTTACCTTTCATACACCAACAGCTGACGCTAGTACTAGCAGTAGCCAGCTAACAATCACCAGCCAGCACAGCGAGCTAGTTGGCTAACAACTCACCAGGAATTTGATATGACTTCCCCTCTATTCACGGGCTACGTCCAGCCTTGAACGATGGTGTCGTCGTGTATTACATAAACGTGGCCTATATCAGTGACAGTTTCACAGGACACAAACCTGTTACTAGAATGATCTAATTCCTACGTTTTTTTCCTCTGCTTCTGGGTGTTTTTCCTGCGTCACCGGCGCGGTAACAGCCCCCCTAACTCTATCTAGTCCGATTTCTGGGGCTTGTCACTTCGGTCCCAGCAGTCAGTCACAACTTGATTCAGTTCAACATGGCGGAAGCGCAGTCGGACACAAATGCAGCTCACTAAAACAGACTAGACGACTGTGTGAACTCCAACAGTCAGCGATGTCTGTAAGCTAGTTTGCACCACAACCGAGCACAGCTCAGCTAACACAACACCCGCTGAATGGAAAGCGAATAAAACCCCTTCTCGATTCTGATAACTCACTCCAGCTCCGGCATTGATATCCGATCCATAGTTTGAACAAAACCAGGCGGAAAAAAGCCGAGCGGTACGATGCACTTGACTATATCGCCTCCTATCGCTTGGGGTGGTCATCAATTAAAAAGTAATGACAATGAATAACAGAATGCGAGCAAATTCAAACTTGAGCACTTACCAAAGAAGGTACAGTACTGTGCAAAAGTCTTGAACCACCCCTCATTTCTTTAGATTTTTCAGTTTGTTCAGTTCTAACAAGCTTGAAAGTCGATATTTGGTGTGATCACTTTTATTCTTCGACACAGTCTGAACTGTCTAAGGCAAGCTTTCATGTCATTTCTGTCTTTTCTGGAGACCTAGTCCCAAAAACTACTTCGGGAATAGTTCTTCAGGCATCTTGAAGGACATTCAAAGCTCTTTTTTTAGATGCTAACTGCCTTTTCTTCTGTTCTCTGTCAAGATGATCCCACACTGCTTCAATACTGTTGAGGTCTGATAGTGTTCTGTTGTTCCTTTGTCTATGTAGGTATGCTTTTACTGCATTGGGAGTGTGTTTGGGATCACTGTCATGCTAATAAAATTAAGCCAATTAGATATTGCATGGCGGATCAAAATCTAATAGTACTTTTCTTCATTATCCCATCAATTGCAACAAGCTCTTTAAGCACACTGGCTAAAATGCAGTCTCCAAACCATGACAGAGCCTCCACCCTGTTTTACAGTTGGCTGTAGACACTCAGTCTCTCCTGACCTCTTCTGTACATACTGGTGATGAGTTCAAGCAAAAATTTCACATTTGGATTCATCGCTGCATACGACCCACTGCCACTGATTTCTAGTTGTAGTGTAATTTTTCTTCCTGTTTCCATTCATGAAGAATGGCTTCTTGATAGCCACACATAAACTGAGATCATTTCTCATGAGGCTCCAATAAACAGTAGACAGATCAACTGAAAGGTCAGATGCATCTCTCACGCCCTGTGTCAGATCTTTGCTGGATCTTTTTCTTAGATATTTTTAGGCCTGCCACTTCTTCTTTTGTACTCCACTTGTCCATTTCCCCCAGATTTTTTGAAGGACGCACTGCATAGCAAGCTTAGATATGGCAAGTTTTAGAACTACAAACATTGAAAGGCTTTCAGAATGCCTGGGGAACTATTGCTTAAGACCACTTTAAAAATGACAAGGCTCTTTGGAAGGACAATATGTGGAGTGGCTCAAGACTTATACACAGTACACTGTGACTGAAGAGAATTCAAATCAAGAAACATTTTTGCAAATGCATACTTCATATATTAAAGTATATTCAGGCCTGGTTCCAGGATCTTTTAAATGTTATGGCAATGGTAGGGACCAAGAACCAGTGAAAAGGAGTCTGAAGGAAATTTAAACAAAAAATCTATCAGAAATTAATACAGGACTGAAAATTGAGTTGGAAAACACTGAACAGGTTTTTTCATACACCTTTACAGTGCCCTGCATCGTAAATGTGTACGTGAACAACACATTAGCACAAGACAAGATTTCTTGTGAAAGCTCCACTGAAGAATGAAGCTTGATTGTGTATAAGTTAACAGCCCGCATTGTGAGCAAAACAGGGATTACATTTGTTGAAATGTCATCTTTAAACCCTTGGTCTAATAACAATATGGCTGTTTAATTATCTGGCCAGTCTTTCAAAGGTCAAGGCAGCAGACCAGCCGATGAATTCTCTGATTACCTCCACCCCAGTACACATGATGTCACGTTAAATAGCATGAGAGATGGAAAATTACAAATTTAGAAGAAAAATTCAGATCCCTCACATAAGTAAAAGTTATATTATAGCTATATTACAATGTAAAATCATAATAGCAACATTTGCAGGCAGTAGAAAGGTTTCTTCCTTGAACTTATAATTTTAAATGTTAGCCTCGAATATGCAGGATAGTAATTTGAATAAACAAATTAATTTATCAATATAAGCACCACATTCGTCACAGTTTTACTGTTGCATTCGAGTGCCAATAATGGGATAGCAAGATATACTCCAAACAAGCACCGCATGGTATTTTTCCATGGTGAGGGTCAACCTTGTTAACATCTTAACCTTAACTAAAACAGCAAACAAATCTCACAGGTTTGTTTCCAGTTTGATCAACAGCACACTTCTTTCTGTTTTGTCAGTGTGCACTAATGCAGCATTCTGACCACACTGGTGCTGCATGCAAAAGAGGTCCTGGTAAGAGAGATGTAGATGCAAGTAGGTGGGGAGAGGTAACAGTAAATTACAGAGACAGCTTATAAAATTATCAATATAGCTGTAAGCAGCAGTGAGGGGTAAAAGCAGTTCAGCAGGGCCCAGTTGCCATGGCAGCTTGACTGTGTAGCTGTAAGCACTAACTGAAAAAAAAAGGGGGTCATTTTTTATCATGCTGTACAGGCCAAGTGATGAAAGATGTGTTGACAACTACAGGAAGATGCTGCTCTCTGGCAGGTAGCTCCAAGCCCTCCTGGGTTTTAAATGCACCTTAGAACACACATGCATCAACATTACAATGAGCGGGTGGAGGGAGGTTCGGAGTCTTCTCTCACCCCCGTTCTCTGCGACCTGCTGGAGCAGGGGGGCTAGGACTAGGAGGAGGAGTTGGCCGTCCGACTGCGGTCTGGAGTGTGGAGCCTTCCTGCTGCTGCGGAGTCGGGGCGGTCTGCCTCCCCCCACCGCAGGGAAAAGGGATACACCACCTGGGTCTGGGTGCAGTTCCCCCCTCCAGGGGCGGGGGCACCTAGACCCGGTTTGTAGAGTACGCTTGGGGAGTGTGATCGTGTGTACAACGTCTCTTTATGTCTGTCTCCACGTTGGTTGCGTGTTGAGTAATTGCATATGAGAGCATGAGGGTGGGAATGGATGTTTGTATCTGTGTGTGCCTGTATGTCTGTGTCTATATGTCAGGTTGGGTGTCAGGCGCCACCTCTCTGGGGACATCTCAGGCCCTCCAAGGTTTGGAGGCCTATCTCCCCCTACCACCACTTCCCCTGCCAGTGGCGGACCCCCTCAGACATCGGTGCGTTGGTGGTTCTTTGTGTCCGGGGATGGGCGTCCAGGTACACACCGGCTCACTCCTTGGCGGCCGCTTATCGGGGCCTGGAGCCTGGGGCTCACTCGGGCCACTTCGGAGGTGGGGTGCCCCCGGCCTCTCGGCCTGGGGCTCGGTCACTCAGGCGCAGCTGGCTGCCGGCGGAGCTCACGGGCGCGTCACTGCAACTCCCCCTGGCTTCTGCTCCGCGGCTGCTGAGTGAGCCCTCATCTGGGACTCTCCTCAGCTCTTTCCGGGACAGTGGCGCAGCTGCCCCTCTGTTGATCTTCCTTGGTCTCTTGTGTTCTGGGGGCCTCTGGATGTCTGGAGTTTTGATCTCCTCCACACCTGCTTCACGCCCTGGAGGACGGGGCTGTGGCCCCCCCCACACCCTCTAGCAGATTATTACATGAAGGAACCTTTTAAAAAAACAAAAAACAAGCGCGTCCATGCTCACAGGTGTACACACGGGTGATCACACCCACAAACTACACCCTTTTTGGCTCCTACCTCAAAGCACACTGTGTTCTGTTGATCTTATGTGCTGCACAATAATGTTTAACATTTAGTATTTACTGTCATATTCCCATATATCATTGTGATGTTGTTTATTCTATTACTCTTGTTCTCTTCTGCTTGCTTTCTTTTTTCTTTCTCAGCAGGTGATCCAGGTGATTGATATATGCATTTTTTTTCTCTGCCCGTTCTGTTGGTTTTTGTCTTTTGCCCTTCTCCCCGTCCCTCTTCTCAGCTGTTTCTCTTTCCCTCTTTCTTTCTCCCCTTCTTTCCCCCAGTCAAGTCTGTCCCGTATTCAGTAAGTGAAAATAAAATAAACAATAAAAGGTGAATCAAATGGACCATTACGGCAAGGCTGGGATGGTCAGTTTGGTAAAGTAAATCCGTTGGGCATCTTTCTTTGCCTTTAGACAACAATTCTGATGGCAAAAGAGCCAAACGGGACAGGCCAAAAAAAAAAAAAAAAGAAGATGTTGAGAGAAAACACAGAAATCAAAGCACGAAACAGCTTAAATGACCCCACCTCCAACGTGACTGCTTCACTGCTGTTTAAGCTGGCTTTCACAGACAAGGCGTCTTGAAGACTCACCTGATAACATTTGTGTGCTTTATATGTAAATTGTCTGTGTGTGGCTTAATGCAAGGGATAAGGTAAATGGCCTGCATTTGTATAGCGCTTTTCTAGTCCATAGGACCCCAAAGCGCTTTACACTACATTCAGTCATCCACCCATTCACACACACATTCACACACTGGCGATAGCAAGCTACATTGTAGCCACAGCTGCCCTGGGGCGCACTGACAGAGGCGAGGCTGCCGGACACAGGCGCCACCGGGCCCTCTGACCACCACCAGTAGGCAAACACGGGGTTAGTATCTTGCCCAAGGATATTTGGCATGCAGCCAGGATGCAGCCTGGGATCGAACCACCGACCTTCTGATTAGTGGCTGACCTGCTCTGCTGACCTGAGCTACAGCCACCCCATATAAGGCATATAAGGTTCAATAGCTACATGCATATGCACCTCAAACTTTGATGCAGAGTGCTCATACAGTGCTACCTGTTTGTTATAAACAAACAGACTAAATTGCAAAGTAGAACAGAGTATATTAAATATGCGATCCAACTTCTTCAGATTCTTTATTCTGTATTTAGTGATGAGTTAAAGAAAACGTCATTGTGGATACAAATTTTGGTGACCATTAATTTATATAGGGGCTGTATGCATGTGAGAGAGTATAAATAACAGTTATACTCAATTAGATGGTGCACAAAATAGAAGAACAGATAAATATACTGACATTTATAAAATGTTTATAAGTATAACATATACATGTATATTATCCATATACAATTATATGATCAGACATCCCCTGATGTTGTTCCTACTTCATCACAGCATTGTTGTTTGTCTGGCCATTCGGTTAGCATTAGCCAAGAAGTAAGCTAATGCTATTAAAAACTAGAAAAGCTACAGGATTAACCTAAATTTGGCTAACAGCAAATTGATAATATATTTGTTAAATTGCATACATTGATAAATATAACGCTTTAAATTTTGTACATTTTGTTTCAGAAGATAGTTTTATGTAAACAAAGCTTCTTTCTTTCTTTTTTTTTTAATTTTCCCACCACATTTCAAAGCTATGACATCACAACAACACGATTGGTCAGTTGTAACGTTGATCCTGGACCAACATTTTATATGATGATGTAGGAACAACAACAACATGGAGATAACAGATACACCTATACTGCATATGCGTACATATGTATAAAAGTGCTTTTGCGTTTAAAGGATGTAAACAATAAGATTGTAAATGAGGACATTGCACATTAGCACATCTGCAGACTATGAAATGTACAGGAAAAATGGTGATTATATAAACATCTGGATATGTAAACATTTAGAGTTAAACAGGAGAATATTGCACATTACCTAAAACATTTAAAGACTGTGAAATGTTCATAACGTAGAATATATAAATACATTTATAAATATGAGATTATTTAGGTTATGTAAATATATTTATATTTCTGAGGGGTGTAAACAAGGAGAATTGAGCAGAATAATTTTGGCATTACCGCTATAAATAAGCTATTGACAGATCAAGTTCATGTAATAGATATTAGGAAGACTCTATTTATCAATCAGATATTACGAGTTTAATAGGTTAAATGAGTAGTATTAAACAGCGTTGTTTTAGTAGAATTTGTCGGAAACAGAAAAGGGAGACTTGTTCAGAATGCGTTTCTTTGTCATTAATATTTTTTATTATTATTATTAATTATAATAATTTGAGACAAAGAATTGCTTTCAAGTTGAGCCTGTTAACACGAAACATTGTGCACAGTTTTCACAGTATTGTAGCAGATGTCAAACTCGTGCTTTTGCTCTGGAAACAAACGCATAGACTGTGTGGTGTCCCTGTTTGTCGTTCCTCTAAGGTCTTGTCGGGGTTTTCTGTCCGACCGCCTTCTAGGCGATCAGACCCGACAGAAAAGATGGCGGCCGAGCGGCACTAACTGTTCTCTATAATGAGTTACCAAATTTTGTCTATTTGTTGAGTTTTCTTCTGGACAAGAAAAACGAGTCCGTGCGGAGAACCTCATCTGGGAAAGGACATTTTGACGGACAGAAAAGCTTCTTTTCTGAAGCAGTTAGCTGCTACAGCAGTTTGGTGTAGCAGCTCTGGCTTCGGCGTAGCTAACGAGTCTGTCTCGTCATTGTAAAATGGCTCCGGTGCAGATCGGCTCAGACGGGCCGCTCGTTCACGTCGGAGGTATGATTGTTTCGGGTCCACAGGCACCAGCGCTCGGTGCCCCGGGTACACCGGGGGTCCGACTCAGCATGCTTATTGAGTTTCTTCTCCAAAGGACCTACCAGGAAATCACCACACTGGCGGAACTGTGAGTAGCATTTACTGCTGCAGGCCTCAGAGCTAAGTGATGTTGACCTGGCGGGCTAACCTTCTAACTTGAGTAAACTGTGAGGATGTTCGTCTTCCAGATGCTAAAAGAAAGCCTAACAGGCTCATCAAACTGGGACCAACAGTTTTATATTTATATTCAAAGGAGCAAAAAGCTTTAACAGTAAAGACGATTAGCACAGCAGCACAGGTAACTGCTGATATGTTAAGGGCGTACATGTAAACAATACATGACTATAGGAATATAGAGCCAGGATCGGTGATTATGTTTGGAGATGAATATCTGATTGCTCCCATAGAGTTAATATATTAGTACCCTTTGACCGAAATACTATTATGAATAATGTTTTCATTGTAAAGAGCAAGGATACATAATTTGATCATTTGACAGGACATAGGTCTTGAGTTCAAGAGCTTAATAAATGATGCTTAAAGATCTTTTGTTGCTCTTCCAGGCTGCCCAGAAAAACAGACATGGAGAGGTATGTTTGTTTTCTCACATTTCATTCATTCATTCTCCTTTATCCACTCACACATTTAGTTACTGTGTCATATTTTAAAACCCATAACAAAAGACTGCTGTTCCCACCTTAGGAAAATCGAAATCGTTCAGTTCGCCAGCCGGACTAGGCAGCTGTTCGTCCGTCTCCTGGCGCTGGTGAAGTGGGCGAGCAATGCAGGAAAAGTGGAGAAGTGTGCGGTATGTTGTGTGTGTGGATTAGTTAGTACAATTATTATTAACATTCATTCTGGTCATCAGAGCACTACATTAAGTTATGCTGAACTCTCCATGGTAACAGATGATCTCCAGCTTCCTGGACCAGCAGACCATCTTGTTTGTAGACACAGCTGATAGACTGGCATCACTGGCCAGAGAGGCCCTGGTGCATGCTCGTTTGCCCAGCTTTGCCATCCCCTTTGCCATCGATGTGCTCACCACTGGGTCGTACCCGCGTCTGCCCACCTGCATAAGAGTAAGTCTTGGACTTCTTTCCCTGCATGAAATGATGGATGTAGCTAAAACTTGTTCTCTTGAAGCTTTTTGGTATGTGAGCTCAACTGTTTCTGTGTCTATTTGCTTAGGATAAGATCATTCCTCCAGACCCCATCACCAAGGCAGAGAAGCAGACCACTCTGAACCAGCTTAATCAGATTCTACGACACCGCCTTGTCACCACAGACTTGCCACCTCAGCTAGCAAATCTCACAGTCGGTAAGCAGTTTGTGTGGTGTTTTAACTGGCACCATTCTCATGTCTTAATCAGATTATTTTCATCTGTGCTGAAAAGATCTTGTGTGTGTGTTTATGTAGCTAATGGGCGCGTAAAGTTTCGTGTGGAAGGAGAGTTCGAGGCCACCTTGACCGTGATGGGGGATGACCCTGATATTCCCTGGAGGCTGCTGAAGTTAGATATTCTGGTGGAGGACAAAGAAACTGGAGGTAAAGGGACAGGGGGGCACTCACTCACTCCAACACAAACTGATTGATAATGTACTCGAGTGCTAATGGACTCAACTGGTTTGTCTTTCTGTCACATCCCCCTTCCCGCTCTATTGTAACAGATGGCCGAGCCTTGGTCCACAGTTTGCAGGTGAACTTCATCCACGAGTTGGTCCAGGCACGTCTTTGTGCTGATGAAAAGCCTCTTCAAGACATGTACAACTGCTTGCGTATCCTTTTTTTCCTTTGTATTTAACCACACACATGCACATTTACACATACAGAAAATGTGTTTGCGTGTGTATGTCCTGCCTGCATCCACTTGGCTTTTATCCCAGTCTGCTCTCAACTGCTGCAGTAGGGCGGGAGTGTGTGTCGGAGCATATAGAGTATTGACCGGTCAAGCAGATGAGTGTAGAATTCCAATGAGAAACACAGCTGCAGGAGTGAATCCTGTGTAGTCCCCCCTTCACTAAAACAGCCTTTTGTTAATGACAAGGAAAGAGCAGCACTGTTCTGACTATAGCGAGGTCACCCATCCAGGTCAGGTGCTTCAGTATTTTAACCTCCCTGAGAGATGTGGGCTTGTTAAAGTCACAGTGAAGAAAATAGTCCTTTTCTTTGTTCAGTTTTCTGCAAAATACAAGTATTATGTTGTCAACCTGAAAATCACTTGAGCGAGCATATGTGTAGATGATATCTTGTAATAGTGCCGATTTGTTCCCATGTGTCAGACAGTTGTAAGTCTTTGGTTAAGTGTAGCTTAAATGCAGAGAGAGGTAAAAAAAAACTGTTAGTGAGCAGTATTCACTTTAATCAGAGTCCTTAATCAAGCATGCGAGCTGAGCACAACTGTGCTTATCACAATGCTAATCAGTACATCTCTGCTCCGCCTTTTCCCCCCAGCATGTCAAAGAGCAGTCTGTATGAGGCACAGATACCTCTTTTACTACTGGACTGTGTGTTTTGAATTTTAATGGGAAGATGGGTACATCACTCTACCTCTACCCACCTGGCCCGGTATTTTCCCACGGTGTGTTTTCTTTAACCTCATTGTTGCCAGACTCCTTCTGTTTGTCGCTACAGCTAGAAGTGCTCCACTCTCAGACTCTGATGCTGATCAGAGAGCGCTGGGGAGACCTGGTGCAGGAGGAGAGATACGTGCCAGCGAAATACCTCACACTCTCTGTTTGGAAGTAAGAGCTTATAAGCGGCCCTCACATGCGTGAACACATGAACAGTCACACAGAGAGAGGCTCAAGCTGACTTTTTTTTTTTTACTGTTTCTCCAGTCAGCAGGTTTTGGGTAGGAAAACGGGTACAGCATCAGTACATAAGGTCACTATCAGGATCGATGAATCAGATGGATCGAAGCCATTACAAATTTCTCATGAGCCCCCTCTCCCTGTCTGTGACTCCAAATTAATGGACAGAGCAATGAAGGTGAAATTCACACAAATATCAGGATTTTCACTGTTTTACAGTACAATTACCTTCCAGTTTAGTATAACTTTTCCCCCTCTCTACTTTTTTTTTTTTTTTTTTTACATTTTAGATTGATCACCTGTCAGTGGAGAAGCTTTTGATTGACAGTGTGCATGCCCGGTCACATCAGAAGCTGCAGGAACTGAAGGCAATTCTAAAGACCAGCAATCCCAGCGACAACTGTATGCATCCACTCCTCATTTTTTATTTATTTATTTATTTTTAATCCCTTCAAACGTGTTTATTTAGCAAAGCCTTTCAAACTTCTGTTTCCTTCTATCAACTGCAGCCAGACTTAATCAGCAGGCTGCAGATAAGACTGATGAGTGTTTGTGGTCATGAGTTAAAAAAAACTTAGAGATGTTGTCGTTCACACATACTTCATTCTCCTTCTGTCAACTAGTATCTGCAACCAGTCCTTTGAGTCATTCGCAGTGAAAAGACGTACACTTAAATGTTTGTTTGTTTATTTCAGCATTCATCGAGACTGCTTTACCTACACTTGTTATTCCAATACTTGAGCCCTGCGGCCGCTCAGAGTGTCTACACATTTTCGTAGACCTGCACTCGGGCATGTTCCAGCCAATGCTGTATGGGTTAGGTAAGCTTGTGTTTGTGTTGTATTACAATAGGAACATGTATTTATTTAATGGTAATGTGGATCACATTATTAGAATGAGCCTACACCTTCAACCCTTTGTTGAAGATAAAACCCTAGGTGTGCTTTCTCTCTCTCTCTATAGATCAGTCCATATTGGATGACATTGAAAAGACCATCAACGATGATATGAAGCGCATCATCTCATGGCTTCAGCAACTGAAGTAAGTCCACATCAAACAGAGATACAAGTCAGAGCAGTATATCTTTACAGCTAACAGAACAAAGTGTTGTTAGCACACATTAAAGATGCAAATGCACAAAGGAGTCAGTAGTAGGAGATGGAGTCTGACGGCTGACTGTAGCTTGTCAGAGTTGACTAATTGCAGTCAGTAGCAACACTTGGCTCAGCTGGTGGGATGATGGGTGTTGAGATGAATTGTCTGTGTTGTGAGTCTTGCACGAGTGAACAGTGATTGGTCAGTGAGTATCAGTTTCTGCAACTCAGCTCTCATGAAGACTGACACTTTCTTTCTTTCTGGCCAGGTTCTGGTTGGGAGAGCAGCGCTGCCGGCAGTCTGTGAAACACCTTCCCACTGTGTGCACCGATGTCCTTCACCTCTCCAACTCAGCTTCTCACCCCATCGGCAGCCTGTCAAAACACAGGCTCTTCATCAAGCTCACGCGGCTACCGCAGTACTACATAGTGAGTTTTTCAGCCAGTACATTACCGACAAACGTTGAGCTCGAACAACTCTGTTACTTAGATTTTTATATCCTCCTTCCAACTCTGAATCTTTTCCTCACATCTATTTTTTTTGTTTTGTTTTTAGATAGTGGAGATGCTTGAAGTGCCTAGCACTCCCACAGCGTTGCAGTACAAGTACTCTTTCCTGTCAGTGTCTCAGCTGGAAGGAGATGATGGACCGATGTGCGCGCAGCTTCTGCAGCATTTCAAACCCAATCTAGAGCACCTTGTGCAGGACTCGACAACAGGGAGAGGGGCTCAGCCTGGGACTAAGAGAAAGGTAGCTGCACAGACTGCTTTCATCACCCACTCACACACTCATTTTCTTATGTGTGGCATGGCATTGCTAGGGAAAAACATTTGTGGTCAGTTGGACACTTAAAACTGCAATTATGTCCTTTCAGTGTGGGCTATTTATTTATTTTTTTTGTTTCTGTTATTCTGTAGATTGTTGGAGACCAAGGGGAGCCAGAGCCAAAAAAGCCTAAACGGTCTGGAGAAATGTGTGCCTTCAACAAAGAGCTGGCTCACCTAGTTGCAATGTGTGATATCAACATGCCTTTTATTGGCCTTAGAGCAGAGGTACTTCAGAGTGCTTGGATACTTTGAATCATTCCCACATGTGGTGATTAGACAAGCCCAGTTTAGTGTTTTCTGGTTGATGCTGGATCCCTTTCTCTGCCTTTTAGATGTCCAACATGGAGATTCCAAATCAGGGCGTCCAAGTGGAAGGAGATGGCAGCAGTCATGCAATACGTCTAATAAAGTAATTATAATAGAGACACATATTGACACAATTTATTTTAATTAAAGTGTTATAAACTGTAGGAAAAGTGAAAACTCCACAGTGACTCCACGGTTTATTGGGCTTTCTTTTACAGGATTCCTCCCTGTAAAGGTGTAGGAGAGGAGACCAGGAGAGCTTTAGAGCGTTCCCTACTGGACTGCACCTTCCGCCTGCAGGGCAGGAACAACAGAACCTGGGTGGCTGAACTGGTGCTGGCTAACTGTCCTCTTAACAGCACCCATAGTAAGGAGCAAGGTGCACAGCATTTACAAAGTCTTATTTATATACTTTGATTTAGTCTTGAAACAACTGTAGTATTAGTGTTTTTATGGATGTTGTGTCCAAATTAGATGGCAAAGACAGCAGCTGTAACTCCATAAAAGGCTCTAAACTGGAGCAAAAAAGAATAAAATGCGTTTAGTGTTTGAGAGCAAGGAATCTGTATTTTCTTCATATACCAGCTTCTAAACAACCCCATGTTTTTTGCTGTATTAGCCTCCACGCGACACGTGTATCTGACCTATGAGAACCCTCTGTCGGAGCCAGTGGGCGGGCGGAAAGTGGTTGAGATGTTCCTTAACGACTGGAATGCCATTAGTCAGCTCTACCAGTGTGTCCTCACCTTCTCTCGTGCACTGCCAGGTGAGTGCATGTTTTTTTCCGAAAAGTAAATCCCAGATTTGTATTGTCACATGTACACATGTTTAACGTAGCTGCACATTATGATTCCCCCCCTCTAGAGATGCCATCTCATTTGAGTACCTTCTCAGAGGTGCGGCTGTATAACTACCGTAAGCTGGTGCTGTGCTACGGCACCACCAAGGGCAGCTCTGTCACCATCCAGTGGAACTCCAGCACTCAGCGTTTCCACCTCGCCCTGGGAACTGTGGGGCCTAACTCTGGCTGCTCCAACTGCCATAATATCATCCTCCATCAGCTTCAAGAGATGTTCAACAAAAACCCACAAGTGATGCAGCTGCTACAGGTACACTGTGACCCAGTTACAAAATGTAACCACGGAATGAACACATGCACTTTTTGGAGCTGGATTAAGGGACGATTTGAAATTAAATAAAATCAAAAGGATGTGATTGGATTGCTTCAAACATTGGGTGTGGCTTAGTGAATGCAGCAGTGTCGTATTACATGCAGCACTGTGGTGCCGTTGAGTTGCAGTGCTTTACCCAGACCTTCAAAAGCTGTGCGTTTAGTCCAGGTGGAGGAGAAATACATCAGACTGAACCATATTTATTTCTTCTATCAGTCGTACCCGATTAAAATCCAAACCCACACTGCCCACTGTGACACTGCTTTGCTTATGGAATTGTATTCAAGTTAAAGATCTGTGCGATAAGCCTCCGCACTCCTGAACCATTAGGCTGTAGTACAATATCTCACACTTTATTATACTTAATTAAAAAAAATAGAACAGAAACTGAGGATCCGGAGAGTAAGGGTGGATCAGTATCTAGGATTTTAGAATAACAGCCAAAACAAAGGCATATTTACCTACCAAAAAAAGTTGCCCAGTCTTCAGCGAGGTAACTGCATGCACTGTGACTGGATGGGGCTGCTTCAAAACGTGCCTATTAGGATCCTCTAATTTATTTATTATTTTAAGATTTCTTCAGCATTAAAGTAATCCACTGCCAGTTCTCAGTACTTTGGCTGATACACCTTTAAATAAATCAGCCGTTGATTCTCCAAACTTTTTTTTCCAAATTGTAATCCTATACTGTATAAAACAGTGCCCACGTTGCTGACATGGTGTAACTGAATTTAGCAGTTAAAACTCAACCTGCCAATCAGAGAACACTTACTTTGAAAGTGACCACTCACATTACTTCCCTTCCTTCTTTGAGCGACGCCCCTCAAACTGTCAGGTGAGAGTCATTGACGAGGAGAATTCAGGTTTGAGAGCAGAGCTGCTGGTGAAAGTGAAACCTGCAGCACAAGCCAAGTAGACACTCTCGTGAGTGTAATACTTGCTTTGCGTCCTGATTTTACGTGTGAGGAACTGAATTTTGCGAGTGGCAGCGGATGAATAATTACCTGAAATTAATGTATTTGCTTTTTGTTTAAATGAAAAAATTTTTTAATTTTTACATTTTCTTTCTCTCCAGGTCCTTTCAGACACACAGGCTCCTCTGAATGCAATCAACAAGCTACCTACGGTGCCCATGTTGGGCCTCACCCAGCGCACCAACACTGCCTACCAGTGCTTCTCCATCCTGCCCCAGTCACCCACACACATCCGACTGGCGTTCCGAAACATGTACTGCATCGACATCTACTGCCGAAGCCGCGGAGTGGTTGCTATCCGAGATGGAGCCTACAGTCTCTTTGACAACACTAAGATTGTAGAGGGCTTTCATCCTGCTCCAGGATTAAAGGTATGCCAGACACACTGGCACAGTAATAATGTAACAGACAATATGCAGCAGAAGTCCTTTAAGCTTAAATTATTAGTTGAACTTCCACACAAAAAGTCATTACACTTGAAGCTGTCATTACAAGCATTGTGACCTCTTGAAAGGACACTAAATATTGGGTGCTAAATATTAAACCACTTCCTGGACCATATTAGCTTTCCTTACTGTAAAGACTAGAGAAAAGGATGCCCAGCCCAGCTCTGCTGCAGGGATACGCTAAATTATCACTGTTTTTGTCTGACTCTTGCCAAGCACACAAATAAGCCAGTTTCCCAGATGTTGAATGACTTTAAAATAGATTGAGACATTAAAATGGATCCAATTCAGTGTACAGGTACTTACTTCTTAATTTATTCTCTCTCTTCTTTCTAGACATTCCTAAACATGTTTGTAGACAGCAATCAGGATGCTCGCAGGCGATCGGTCAATGAAGATGACAACCCGCCTTCACCTGTGGGTGTAGATGTTATGGACAGTCTTATGAACCAGTTGCAGCCTCAACCACAACCACAGACTATGAGAGGTGGTCCGGGAGGGGTATATCCTCCCCTAACTTCACCGCCACCCAATTATTATGCTAACGTTACTCCCTCACCATCCATGATGCCCACCCCATCACCAGGTATTTGGACCTATCGTACACTGATTGCTTAATTGTGCCTGTGTGAATGTTGCAGTAAAGTGTTTGTGTCATATAAGCTTGTTAAGCTGCCATACAGCATTGTTTTCTCACCACACATTGTGTCATCAGCCACCCCCGCTGACTTATGCATTTGTTGCAATAGCAAATTATGCAAAAAGAATGCGATTGCACAACCATGTGTGCCCATTTTAATTTTGTGAAACCATGCGATCAGTTGTTTCTCTTGCAACATGCACACCTCGCAGCCAAAAGGGAACAAAGCATGCGTTTAGTCATGCTCCTTCCATTCCCCTCCATCTCAGCCCGCCAGCCAGAGTCTACAGCCCTTCCGCCCAGCTTTAGCTTGTGTGCACATGGAGTGAGTGTGTGTAAAGAGTACTTGTCATCTTTAGTCTGATGAGCCCTTTGATGTGTGTGCGTGTGTGTGTTGTGCGGATGTGTTCAGGGAACATCCATGCCTCTGGCTCCCCTAGTGGAGCTCTAAGGGCACCTTCTCCTTTCGGGCCAACCCCGTCCCCGTCTTCTTTGGGCATAGCCATGGGCCAGACCAGCTTTGCCAGTCCCCACGGTAAGCAGCAGGATAAATACTGGCCTGGTAGTAATTTTGTTCTGCTGGGCATGGGCTGGAGCGGGCTGGACTGAATATCTTTTCTAGGCTGCAGACATTAACAGACATATGACAAATGGTCTACACAGCACGGGCACACAGTGGTTTATTTTTCATTCATCTGATTATGTTTATTGTTGTATGAGAAGTGTTAATGTGATGGTGATGACTGACTCTCCTTTAACCTAGGTGTTTTAGACCCCAGCTCTCCATATGCCATGGTGTCTCCCACCAATAGGAACCAGTGGCCAGGTTCACCCCAGGTCTCAGGGCCTTCTCCTGGGGCAAGGATCCACGGCATGTCCCCTGGCAACCCTTCGTTGAATTCACCCATTCCTGACCCGAATTCTCCACGTGCTGGGTCCAGTAAGTACTGCCTCACATTGTCTTTGTATCCTTGTATTTAAAGACAAACACTTTGTAAAAATAGAGTTTAAATATATATATTATTTTTATTTTTATTATTTTTTTTTTTGTAACATGTGTCTCTGTCTTTGATTTAGGTTCACAAGTCATGCCTACCAGTATGCCTCCACCCCGCAAGCTACCTCAGCGCCCCTGGGCTGCCTCCATTCCTACTATCCTCACCCACAATGCCTTGCATGTGCTTCTGCTCCCTTCCCCCACTCCCTGCCATGTGCCCGGCCTGGCAGGAAGCTACCTCTGCTCACCTCTGGAGCGCTTTTTGGGTTCAGTTATTATGAGACGGCACCTACAGAGGATCATCCAGCAGGAAGCCAATGTGAGTGACAAGCAGAGCCAAAAATCAGTCTGTTGTCTTTCATTTCCTAAATGATATCCTTTCTGCACTGTGCACTGAGTTATGGAAGCACGCAGCAAGGCCATGTTAGCCAACATGAGTTTTCTCAGTTGTAATTGGATCATTTTCATTTTATAGATTAACATGAGTCTTTATGTTAAATTAACATTTTCTGTAAAGTGTTTTGGTATACCTAAGGATTGTAATAGATTAAACATCCTTAAATATAGGATGACACGTAAAAGACTAAACTGAAATATGAATTCAGTCATGTTGGCTATAAGAAGTCTGTATATGCAAATTCACCAACTGCCCGATTGGCTTTTTTGTTTTTGTTTGGGGGTTTTTTCCCCTCCCCAGTGCAGTAATCACTGTGTCATCTTTCCTCTCCTCCAGTTAACTATCGTGAACTCTAACGAGCCGGGGGTGATCATGTTTAAAACTGAAGTGCTCAAGTGCCGTGTGGCTCTCAACCCAAATAACTACCAGACGCTGCAGCTCAAAGTCACTCCAGAAAACACAGGTCCCTGGTCCCAGGAAGAACTTCAGGTGCTGGAGAGATTCTTCGAGACCCGTGTAAGTCTTCATGTTTTTATTTATTGATTTTTCCTGAACTGATCATAAAAATGGGTAAACAATCCCTTGCTATTTTGTATCCATTAAAACATAGTTTGAATATTATATGATATATGACTAGTAACAGACACCAGCATTAATCATTAATCCATCTACTGCTGTCCTCCCTTCTAGGTTGCTGGTCCTCCCTTTAAGTACAACACTCTGAATGCCTTCACTAAGCTGCTGGGTGCACCCACTAATATCCTTAGAGATTGTGTGCGCATCATGAAGCTTGAATTGGTGAGGAACTTCTTTTATATGGAGTGTTGTTGCACATTTGGACCGCCCCTTTAACCCCCACTTAATAGTCTTTGCGTTTGAAAGGTAATGCATGAATAAGCCTTTTCTTCTCCTGCAGTTCCCTGACCAGGCTGCACAGCTGAAGTGGAATGTCCAGTTCTGCCTCACCATCCCCCCCAGCGCTCCACCCATCGCTCCTCCTGGAACCATTGCCGTGGTGCTCAAATCTAAAATGCTTTTCTTTGTAAGTCACTGCAGTGCTTTACCTTTTTGAAACATGTACTTCATTTTCATTTGATGGAAAAGAGGAAAAAAAAACATGACTATGTTGAAGCCACCTCACCCTTTGTATTTGGTCTGTTTTGTCCCACAGCTGCAGCTGACCCAGCGCATCCCGGTACCCCAGGAACCAGTGAGCATTATCGTACCCATTGTGTACGACATGGCCACAGGCCTCACTCAGCAGGCTGACATCCCCAGACAGCACAGCTCCTCTGGAGCCGCAGCACTCTTGGTCTCTAATATCCTCAAGAGGTTCAATGAGCTGCATCCTGCCAGACAGGGTGAGACTCTGGCCTCCCTCAGCTGACGAGCACTGAATAATTTACTGTACCTAAACCTTTTCCAACTGAATATTCTAATTAGATGTAAAACAGCTTTGCTAACACTGACTGTATTCTTTTCCTCCCAGGCGAGTGCACCATATTTGCATCTGTTCACGACCTGATGGCCAGCCTCACCCTTCCCCCTGGCACCCGTCAGTAGAAACGATGACGTCAAACCCAGAGCGGAAATTCAACCCAAGTCCCTTTAAAGACAGAAGACGAGCCTCACCCTTAAGCTTACTCGACGCATGAGTGTAAAAGCTGTGGTCCCGAGAGGTCAAAATCCAGCTTGCGTCCCCTTTGATACAGCCACTGGACTTTGATGTGATGGATGATTTCAAAGGGGATTCAATTTTGACAGTCTTGGAGACGGTCTTTAAGATTTGCCATTCAGGTAGACCTTAAAACAAGGACGACATTGGATGCAAATGGATATAAATGTTCGTTTGTTCTTCCTCCAGGTGCACTTGTAAACAAAACTTATGTATTGAGTTTTTTTTTTTTTTTTACAGAAATATGTATATTTAAGTGTTTAAAAGAATGAGGTGAGAGATTTTTCTTTTTGCTAGACCGCTGACTTGCTTTTTTTTTTTTTTTTGGGGTAAAAACTGATATTGTTGTAGTATCAGGAGATATTTTCCTTAGCACACTATTTAACTGGCTTCTTGCCTTTACCTTGTCATTCCTCTGCAATCTAATTTCAGACGTACACTTTGGATACTGTAAAAACTGTGATAAACTTTATAAGCCAGTTGTATTTTATTAAGAACCATTTGGAGTCCTGATTAAAGGATTTGAGACATCTTTTCTGACTTTTGGTATTTTATTTAACCAAATTCTGAGTTGGTTTGTGGTTTGAGGATTTTGCACCAGAAATGGAAAAGAATCGGGTAAGTTACCAAACAAACAAAACAACAACAAAAAAACGGTGTTAAAAGAAAAACTTTGCATTATTTATTCTTTTTCCTCCATTTGGTGTTTTTTCATGGTGACAGAGAGCACGGTCTTAAAAAATCTGTCCCAAATCTCCCCAAAAGTGTCATTCCTGCTCATCACGCCATTCAGTGACCCTGAGTCACTGAGAGATCACTTCCACTGAGGGAGAAAATTCTCATTGTAGGATAAAAGTTCAATGGACCCAAACAACACCAAAAAATGACCCACAGTAAGTAAAAGAGCCACTGGATGGCCTACTTAAATATAAAAGGCCAAGGCTTTGCTTTCCATCCAATGTCTCCCAGCTGGAGCATACCCCAGCTGTCAAAGGTGGAGTACACTTAACCTGTCATAGAAAAACACCCATTCACACCATTTAACCTAACCCCGCTGTGGGAGGAAGCTGGAGTACCCAGAGAGAACCCATGTATACGGCACACAATAAGAAGAGACAGAGGATTTAAACCCCTGATGTTCTCACTGTGAGGCAGCAGGACTAACCACTGCTCCACCATGTTGCGGTTTTGTTTTCAGTCCTTTATTTTCCAAAATTATTCTGCAATCTCATTATGTTGTGAAGATTAGTTACATGTTATGGGATTTATGAACTGATTATTATCAGTTTATGGCCTGTTGGACTCCTCACGTTTTAGGAAGTGTTTTTTTTTGTTTTTTTTTACATCATTTATCACTTGCAAAAATACAATAATTATATAGATTTTTTAGTGTGCAATAACCTCTTCTGAACATTGATTGTGAATATAAATAACACAAATACTCAATCCAGGTCGTGAAAGGAGGTTTGTTTCCCAGGGGAAAAAAACGCTGTTTTCTGCCTGCATCCTCACTAAAGTGATGCTGTGCTCCTCATCCCTAAAGCATGACATCATTGTGAAAGGCTGGTCCTCTGCGCGCGTGCCGCTTGAGGGGCGTTCCCTGCCGCAAATCACGGGCTGTGACTGCGCCGCCGTTGTTGCAAAAGGGGCGCGGGCTTTTTATTGTTACCGTCGTTGCATCAACCTTTCAGCGGCTGCATGAACGAGGCTCTATTGATCAGTGCGCGGTTGCGTGGGGGCATCGTCATCTAAGAGGAAGCGGCGAATCAGGGATGAAGAAACAGTGTTTCACCTGAACGTTTGACACTCGAACGCACCACCTGCGAAAGAGACTTCCGACCAAATGCAATAAAATAAACCGACAGATCTGATCTGTTATTATCTAGTCCCACTCTAGCAAGTTGTCATCGCGTTCATTGTCTTCATATGGCTTTAATTAGCGGGACCGAATCAGGAGAATAGGAGTGATATAACACAGCCGGTCCGAGCCATGGCAGTGAGGATATCGGAGCCGCTCTGTCAGCCCTGCGGTTACCATGAAGCATTTAAAGGTAAGTCCCAGCATCACGCTTTTTAGTCGGGTTCATGCAGCGTTTTGAGGCGTTTCAAGTTCACTTCGGAGGAGTGCGCCCTGCAGGCTCCGACTCCTTACAGCCCACTGACCACTCCCCTTCAGTCCTCATCAACCATCCTTCCTTGGACCTGTAGAATAGACAGCGTGTGCGCACTGATTTATAGTCTGCAATGGTGCACCCGTGTGCTTGTGTGTGTTAAGAGATTATTTTTTCCGGCAAATGTGAGAAATGTCATGGAGTGATGTGACTGCTCTGTGGTCAGTGGAGTTACAGGTGAAGAGACCTCTGATGCCTGTCCAGCTGAGTCCTGAGCAGGTGGGCCTGGAGATGCTGTGTCTTTGTGGGCAGCTGGACCTCCTCATCAGGGCACAGATGCAGCAGGTATATGTATGTCTCCTCAACTTTGTGTTAGTTTTCATCAATTTTCAAGTGAAACTTCAGTCAGATGTTCCATCAAACATTTCATTATTCAAATGTGAATCTGGTGAGAATATGGAGGGCCAAAAGTGCCAAAATGAAATAATAAAATAAAACACACACATCATTAAACACAAAAGTAAATGTGTCATCAATTAATCTAAATGGGAAAAAATATGACTTATACATGTTGGTATGTGGTAAGGACTTGAGGAGGTCAGGGATCCCAGAATATATTTTGAAAAACATTACAAGCAGCAGTTCCCAAACTGTAAGTAAAGGTTTGTGATACTACTTTTTCTGTGTCACCAAATAAATTTTTTAGGATTTTTAGGTGAGACCACTGTGGCATAATCTTAAAAATCTGGTTGATTTGTCAAGATAGAGTCAGTTTGCAAAAGTGCTCCTATGCTGGTGACACAGAAACTGCAGTACTTTAAAACTTCACTTAATTTTCACTTCACAAGTTGTTGTTGTTGTTTTTTTTTATGTTGGTGCTCTTGGATCCCCATAGTCTACAGCAAATAAACAGTCATTTTGGATGCACAGCTAATGTTCCTACACACCTAATAAATCAGTCAATTAGCTTTGGGTGGGTAGCTGGTTAATTACTCTGTACTGTCACACACAGACCTTAGATCATTGTATTAAGAGAACAGGAAGTGCACTGGATAGGACCTAATGAGCAAATTAATGCCCATACACATATTGTGACCTAATTTGGGACGTGCACATGGATTTTTTTCCATCATCGTCATTTCTTTCCAGCAGCTTTTCTCGAGCTTAAAACTAAATAACAATGTATAATTACGATGTTTATTATGTTAATGATGATGTTTATAACACAATAAATAACACCAGGAAATAGTAATTATGGTGTAACATTGTTCAGTCTGTACTGCTTTGATGTTTAATCACTGTTACTCTGTCACAGTTCCAGGAGCAGTTAGGACAAGGGTGTAGTCCAGAGGAGTCAGACACATTCCAGGCTCAAGGTATGTGTGATGAAATCTAAGAACAAAAGATGTCTTGGATATTTTCTGATCTTCTGTATATATATATATTTTGTTTATGGCTTAAAGGATCTGAGATTCTTGACCAGATGCTGCAGTGCCTTGAACATCTACCAAAGCCTATGCCACAGTTAGAGGTATGACCTTAAACCGTTCTGTCCTAATGAAACAGTAACATTAGAAACAACTGAGCACTTCACATATTATCCGCCCCCAACCCCTAAAACAGTGAGTTGTAACTGTCAATATCAAGGATCAAGTGGTGCATGTGTTTCCTCAGGACTACCTGGACATGGTGGGACTGTCAGCAATGTTTCCTCGAGTTGAGGTGTTCCTTATTCAAGGTAGTCCTGTTGACATGCTGGAAAGGCCACCAATGGATGGTGAGAGGAACGTGTTTCCAATTCATACACACAAACACGTAACTTTTCTTGTATGTTGACAGTAACATTATTAATTTATTGTTAAATCTTTGAGCATAAGGCATCTTTAATGTGTTTGTAGACTGACAGTATATTGAGAAAAGACCATCCCCTTGTTACTTTCCTTTCCTTGTGGTCATGGTCAAGTCTCTGTGAACACGTCCTACTAGTGGTGCAACGGATCAAAAATCTCACAGTTCGGATCGGATCACGGTTTCAAGTCACAGATCGGATCAATTTTCGGATCAGCAAAAAAAGAAAAAAAAAGACAAAAATTTTACATTTACTTATTGAATTATTTTTGCCTGTTAAAAACATTCAACTCAAGACTCATTCCACGCAATTAGTTAAAAAAAAAAAAATGATACAATATAGGGCAGTATAGGGCTTTGTATCTCAATTCAGTTCAATTCAATTTTATTTATAAAGAGCCAAATCACAACAACAGTCGCCTCAAGGCGATTTATATTGTAAGGTAGACCCTACATTAACACATGCCGCTAATTATATCGCACACCGCTGTGATATAATGAGCTGTCACGGTCACGTAGCTTTCCGTTGCCCTGGACGTCCAACCATTTGTAGTAGTTAGGGCAACAGAAGATGCCTGGGACAGTTCAGCCATAACTTAAATCTTTTCCTGCTCATACATGCTTGGAACGATCTTGCCACTAAAGTGGACGTGCAACGGGATATCATTGCCCCTTGTTAAACCCCTTGTTTTGCACAACGGAATATGGCCTCAAGTCTGCAGCTAAACACCCCAATAGCTTTTGTAATAGCTTTAGCCCGGTTGGACTGGGCAGCAAAGGGCTGCTTAAATATCGCAAACTCCTCTGCTCCTCCACTTGGACCGCTAGCGCGGGCCATAACTATCGCTTGACAGACCCACCACGCGCACCATACACATACTTTTTTTTCTTCTTTTTCAAATCTTCAGATCACGTGCGTACCGAACCGTGGAGTGGGATCGGTTCGGATTACGGATCAACCGTGATCCATTGCACCACTACGTGGATGCTTCTTAACTAACAATGTCTATTAAGCAAAAAAAACAAGCATGTGAGAGTTTCTTTGTAGGACTTTTCCTTTTATTGCAGTTTTTGACTCTTAAGTTCTGCTGCCTTGATACTTCTGTTGCAGAATACTACTTCCACATTGCCAAACTGAACCAGCTCCTTGTGCTGAGTCAACAGCTAGAAGAGGATATCAGGCACCTTGGAAGTCATAAGTACATTGCCCACCAGCTCTCAGTTATATATGTAAGAGTGATGAACTATAACCATCCTCTGTTTAGCTGTGCCTTTTGCAAAATGTGTGCATTTTGTTTCATTCCACAAAAAATTGCTTTGTGCTATTTAATGTCTCTGTTTTACAGCAAGTCCTCAGCTCTTTCAGGGGAATTCAGGTCTTCTCAGAAATAAAGAAGGATATTGAGGCCAACTTCAAACAGATGAAACAGTCTCTGGTGGTAGAGGAAGGCTCAAGGCATGAGCCTCAGCTGGCTGTTCATTATATCAACTGGTGGGTTTACATTGAAATAATTAGCTGTGAATGAGGTGATGATTAATTCAGCAAGAATCTGATGGCAAACATGTTCTGTTCTCTGTGCAGGATATTAGAAATAACTCAAAGCTTAACATCGATGGTGCTGTTACTGCCAGACGAGCTGACAGATGATGTTCACCAGGCCGTGACCTTCGTGTCTCAGTTCCTGTCCTGACTCACGCTGAGGAACGCCTCTGTATTTATGAATCCTTCTCCAGGGCTCTCCCGCTTCAAAAGCAACTGATTATGTTACGACCATTAAAAGGTGCTACACAATACGATTCTACAGAATAATAGTGGGGTTGAATAGCCCACCTGTTTAGAACCACATAGGTTTTTTGTACATCGTCTTTTGGAGTGCGGCCCTTGTTAGTCCCTGTGCTGAATCGGTTGGTTGGAGCTGAATGTAAGCTTATTGAATCCCATCTTGCACTAATGTTACATTTTTTAAACCTAAAGCAGAATAATAAAACTGAATGCAATGAACGCAAGTTGTATGACATGTTTGCTCTTTGTGGCTGATAAACTCATTGATGAATGAGTGTCAGAGTCAAAAAACAGCTATAAAGGGACACCAGGTAACATAAAATCACAAATTGATACAATTTGACACAAAATAACCACAAAGTCACACCACACAACCACACATCTACAGTGACTACAAAGTAGCGTTAGACTACACATGCAAAATGACCCTAAAGTAACAAAAATTCCTGAAAAAAAGGCAAAGGTAACAAAAATAGCATGAGACGCTACCTTGAACTCATGGGCCAGATACCAGGACATGGGCCATCACATAATATGTCCTATTAGGAGACCATCTCTCCTGGTATGAGGAGAGATAGGCGGGCAGTAGAGGGGCATCACCACTCTCTTCATACATGGGAGCAAGTTCCCACAGAGCACATGGTGGTGAATGTTACATTGCTTACATCATCCAGCATAACAGATTTGGCAGTGGGTCATTCAATATCTGGGACCACATGCTCTCCATGTATTCACCAACACCAAAATATGTAAAAACTTCACGGATGATGAAGACACAGATGTCAGTGACAGGTCCTTGCGTTCCCCAGACTTGAATCCAATTGAGAACCTCTGATATGTTATGTGTCAGTGCATCCAATGCTGCCAACAGACAGTCCAGGAGCTCACTGATGCCCTGAAGGTCTGTGAGGTCCACGAGAACAATATCGTCTGTCTCAGTAGAAGCATGCCCAGACATTGTTGAGAGTGTATGCAGACATGTGGAGGCCACACACACACACACACACACACACACACACACACACACACACACACACACACACACACACACACACACACACTGAGCTACATTATGATTCACGTTGGATGAGCGTGTGATTTCAGTTTTTATTAACAGCATGAAAATGAAAAAGACGGAAAAACCTTCAAAACCCTCATTTCACTTCAGTCATTGGTGCGCCCTGAGGATTGTTATTGTTTTGAATATCAGGCCACATAACCCCAACTAATTAGGTAAATTGGCAACAGGAAAGTAACATGAGCTGCTGTAAAAAGAGCATGACTCCATTAAAAGAGGTCCCGAACTAGCGAGCAGATGAAATCCTATCTCAAGCAAGAGTGGGAGGACATTTGGCTTTCAAAACCACAGCATCTGCTCTCTCGAGTACCCAAACACAAAGTGTTGCTGTATGAAAAGCTTTAAAAACAAAAACAAAAAACCAGCATCAAACAATAACATAAAACTATCTTTAGTTACATGCAGGCTTTAAATTATTGCATTTTGCTTTTGAGTTACATTTTACACAATGTCAGAACTTCAAGTTCAAAAACAAGTGAAGAGGTCGCGTTATATTCACATTAATCTTGCATCTGTTTCACTTCTGTCGATGATGCCAGGAATGTGAATGTGGGACGACTGCATCCATCAATAATTAAGTTTATTAATTACACCTATGCTTTCTAGCTACTATGTGTCATCAGATCTGCGGCGGAGAGAGTTGTCATGCTTATAATGTTATTGGTTACACCTCAGCTTTTGTGCTAAGACATAATCATGTGTACAGGTCCACTGAATGCTTTGTTCATTGTTCGTTGGGAGCTCATTTTGATCTTAAGTGGGCTGGACCAGCGAAACTGCGAGATAAATGTTTAAATTTGGACAAAAAGGTATGAAAGTCAAACAGTTTTCGTCAATTTACAAAAAAAATCTTTATGCACTGCTTCACATTTTCCAAATCCGTCCCTTGGGCCGGATTGGAGTCGTGCCAGGCCGATTCTGGCCCCCAGGCCTTATATTTGGCACTCTTGACCTAAAGGTTCTTCAACCAAATTGTGTTTAAGATCATGGTCAAGGTCACATTTTTTGTTTTGTACAGGAAATGACCTGTAAATTGTCATGGATCGTGAGCTGAAGTAGCTACTTACATTCTGGTTCTGGTGACTTCCCCTCAGTCTGGCATCTATCCACTATGTTTGGACAACAGTTACTCATATTACAAGTATAAAATACTTGGGACTAACAGAAAGAAGTTGTCAAAATACACAAATGCCAAAGGTGCCCCATTTAAAACTCACCAGGAATACACCAGTCAGAGCACATACAGAACAATCAGTCTACATCTTTTAAATTGAGAATGAGATAGAGCGTGAGCTCAGACTTTCAAACCAGTATTTCACATTTACTAATTGGAAACATGTTTACTTACACTAAACGTGAGCTGTAACAATGGAAAAGTGGTTAACTGTGCATATTTTAGAGTGTTTTTGACTGACTTTGTCTCTGGTGGAGACTGGCTTTCAGCATTTAGCTGCAGCAGCTTTTATTCTCCCCATCTGTTGACTAATGTCACGTGTATATAAGCAGGTATCGCTTACTGGGAGGGAGAGAGAGAAAGAGAGGCAGGTGTGCGCTACAGTCTGTAGGTGAGAGATGTCAAGCAAATACAGCCCACGCTAAATGGGCCACACCAATGAAAACTCACATTTCTATCAGAAGTAAGGAAGTCTAAGTACACATTTAACCTCTGAGATATCTTAATATAAGAAAAAGAAAGTGTAGTTTCAATAATACATACAGTTTTTCAACGTGACAAAGAAATGCTGATGTACTAAAGGAAAGAAATCTGTCACCAAAACTTTAAATTGTAAGTAATAAATGTGTCATGCCAGACTGTCATGCAATTATAAAACAGAAGGATTTTGTTAATTGACAGAAACTCATTTCCCCCCATTTCTGTAGTAGATAGTGAAAAAACCCAGCAACATTTGTGCTATTTAATTATTAATTATTTGGTGTAATATCTTTGTCATGAGGAAACCGCAGTGTTTCTGGCCTTCAGGCCTTATGTTTGATACTGCAGCTGTAGGTGATGCAGGGGTTCTGAGAGGCCTTTCTATTCTTTCCTGCATTTATAACATTGCTTCTCAAATCCTTCCCGTCCTTAAACCTTTGCCTGCGGGCTAAGCTGCTCGCATAAGATGAGTGAATAGCTCCCCCTGCTGGTCAGCTCATTCAAATAGTTAAAATCAGGAAATGCCATGACATCTCCCTTCTGAATTGACTGCTGCTACTGTGCTTAATTAAATTACACGGGAAGCGCTTTTGGGACCGAGGTGTGCAGGATACATTGCATTAAAAATCACAGCAGGACCAGCGAGATAGCTAAATGTGCTGCATTATTTTTGTGGTAGCACAAAAAGGCACAATCTTCCTGTTATTCACTCGCTAACAGTTCATACGTCGACGAGGCTCTTCTTACAGATGTTTACAGCGCTGTGGCCTGACGAAAACCGCTCCGTACAGCAAGCCTTCTGTCACCGCCGCCGGAGGAGGGACTCAATTCACACTGACGTTTCCCGCCAGCCAATCGCATCATTCTATTCGGGCTCGTTAGCCAATCACGACCCGTTAGGCTGTCTGTCAACTTGACTGTGAGAGCTGGGGCTAAAGACGGAGGATATCAGTGGAAATACTTGAATTAAATGAGTCTGACAAGCTTCCAATTCAAAGGCATACACTGACAAACATCGAGGCGTATGCGTTTATGCGAAGAGGGTAAGTCTGAAAAGTTTAGCAGCGACCTTTGAGTCTTTGTCTTACCTTTTAGTTTTAATCCGTGCTTGTTATATTCTGCAAGCCGAGGCACTGCTAATTAGGCTAGCTGTAAATTATTACTTATATTTTTTTGATTTAGTAAAAGAAAGTGCTCTGTTCAACTTTCATGGGGGCCAAAGCGGCCACTATGCCCAAGTGTCTTTAACTTACCCTTTAAAGCACCGCGGTAGCTCCTCCCAGCGGAGGGGGCACGCAGAAAATCAGTTAAACGCAAGCCTCTGCCCCCACCCTCCAATGCATTGCTTAGTTTTGGTAGCACAGACTGTCGGGTACTGTGTTTGCAGATGCAGAGTCACACAGCTGAGCCCTGCGTGAACGTCTGAGGGGATCATGATACCAGAGGCCACAGCTGCAGCTGCATCCAGGTCCTCAGAGCAGAAGTAAGTTAGCAAAGTTAGTCGTTATTTGACAGTGCCTGCTATAATAACCCAGCTTCCCTCTGTTAACCAGTTCTCCTGTTTCTGAATTCCCAGTAAGAGCTCTTGTGCCAAGGCGGACACCTCTGAAGCCGTCAGTCACTCAGAGGAGGACTCTGGGAATGAGAACAGGCGAAAGAGTGTGGTATGTGTTATCCACTGATGCTCATGCAGGCTTACACAAGAAAAACGCTTCTTCTGCTTCTTTTTCTTCTTCTTCTTCTAGCTGCTCCCTTTAGGGGTTGTCATATCTGATCCCCTGCTTCCACCTCCACCTATCCCTAGCATCCTTTTCTATCACATCAACCCCCCACATGTGAGGTCTTCCTCTTTTCCTTCTGCCTGGCAGCTCTATATTCTACAGCCTTTGTCCAATATATCCATTAGTCCTCCTCTTCACATCTCCAAACCATCTCCTAACTTTGTCTCATAAATGCTAAACCTGAGCTCATTTGTAATCTTGTCCATCCTTGCACCAGCTGGTGGAAGCCGCCATGTTGACCCACAACATGAATACAGTGGCCCAAGTGGATATCAGTGTTCTGCCTAATTGAGTTTAGTGTATGTGGCTACAAACCAGCCACATACGTAGTCCGGAGAAGAGAAGTCGTAGGCGTTCTAATGCTGTGGAGGCAAATTTGTGTCTGCGCCTTCAGACTGATTTTCACTCGACCTCGACTGGAAATCGTTGCACATTATTTCAGCCGGCTGTATTTTCTTCACCTGTCACGTTTTCAATCCCGGCAGAGACGAAGGAGGCGAACACACGAGAGCTCCGAGAATGTCAAGTGCAAAAGTCCCAAGGCCAGCTGCAGCGGCACGAGGAGAGCAGGAAGAGGACACGGCAAACAGAAGCACGTGGAGGCCGTCACCTTGTTTGAAGTGATCACCATGGGCAGGAGTGCCATGCAGGTAACTTCGTACACATTGTGTCGCTTTGTTGAATTTAAAAAGGGAAGCGTTGTAATCTCTGCTATCTGTCAGAGCTGCTGATTTCACCCTGGCTATTGAGCAGTTATAACAGGCTATTAAAAATCCCACATCCTCAGTGTAGAAATGGAAGATTCTTAATTGTGTACAATAATATTATGATTCACCGGGTCTTCTTTGATGCCTGAGCAGGCGGTGATAGATGACTGGATTGAGGCGTATGGGTCAGACAGAGACTCCTCTCTCCTCGACCTCATCAGCTTCTTCATCCAGTGCTCTGGGTGCAAAGGCAAGCAGACCTGCCAGCGCGCACATACGTGCAGCATACCAACAAAGGGCTTTGTCTTTAGCGTGCTTTCTGGGTTTTTTTTTTAAGGTGTCGTCACAGCGGAGATGTGTCAGAGCAAAGAGGACAGCGAAGTCATGAGCAAGATGGTCGAGGAGCTGGATGAGGTAAGAGGATTTCAGCTCGGCGCTCTGTCGTGTTATTATGTGAAGCATGTTTTGGATGTTGTGGAAGAGAAACTGTATTTGAGTGTTTCAGACTGCTGGTCTGCAGTATAAGAAGTTTCTGGCTTTTCCGTGGATCCTCACAGTCACGTGGCCCATGGATACAGTAAGTACCCACTCACTGCACTTTAAGCACTTCATGTCAGCAATGGCCAGTTACTGCTCTTCCATTGTTTTGTAAATGAACTTTTATTTTCTTTTATCAGCTTTAAACACAAAGTGACAAACAAAGTAGTGTGGTATATAGAGATATTTGTGGCATCTTGGTGTTTTTTACTTTGCTTTTTCTTCTGTTTCCAATATATTTGTTGTTATTTCAGCTACATTCACACGTTTGAAATAAAACGGTCAATCAATCAGTCAAGTAAAGCCGATGGTTCAGTAGCTTGTAGAACCACCTTTAGTTGCAGTAACTTGAAGTAGGAGTTATACAGTGGGGCAAAAAAGTATTTAGTCAGCCACCGATTGTGCAAGTTCCCCCACTTAAAATGATGACAGCGGTCAGTAATTTGCACCAGAGGTACACTTCAACTGTGAGAGACAGAATGTGAAAAAAAAATCCATGAATCCACATGGTAGGATTTGTAAAGAATTTATTCGTAAATTAGGGTGGAAAATAAGTATTTGGTCACCTCAAACATGGAAAATCTCTGGCTCTCACAGACCTGTAACGTCTTCTGTAAGAAGGTTTTCTGTCCCCCACTCGTTACCTGTATGAATGGCACCTGTTTGAACTCATCATCTGTATAAAAGACACCTGTCCACAGCCTCAAACAGTCAGACTCCAAACTCCGCCATGGCCAAGACCAAAGAGCTTTCGAAGGACACCAGGAAAAGTATTGTAGACCTGCACCAGACTGGGAAGAGTGAATCTACAATAGGCAAGCAGCTTGGTGTGAAAAAATCAACTGTGGGAGCAATCATCAGAAAATGGAAGACATACAAGACCACTGATAATCTCCCACGATCTGGGGCTCCACGCAAGATCTCATCCCGTGGGGTCAAAATGATCATGAGAACGGTGAGCAAAGATCCCAGAACCACACGGGGGGACCTGGTGAATGACCTGCAGAGAGCTGGGACCAAAGTAACAAAGGTCACCATCAGTAACACACTACAACGGCAGGGAATCAAATCCCGCAGTGCCAGACGTGTTCCGCTGCTGAAGCCAGTGCATGTCCAGGCCCGTCTGAAGTTTGCCAGAGAGCACATGGATGATACAGCAGAGGATTGGGAGAATGTCATGTGGTCAGATGAAACCAAAGTAGAACTTTTTGGTATAAACTCAACTCGTCGTGTTTGGAGGAAGAAGAATACTGAGTTGCATCCCAAGAACACCATACCTACTGTGAAGCATGGGGGTGGAAACATCATGCTATGGGGCTGTTTTTCTGCCAAGGGGACAGGACGACTGATCCGTGTTAAGGACAGAATGAATGGGGCCATGTATCGTGAGATTTTGAGCCAAAACCTCCTTCCATCAGTGAGAACTTTGAAGATGAAACGAGGCTGGGTCTTCCAACATGACAATGATCCAAAACACACCGCCCGGGCAACAAAGGAGTGGCTCCGTAAGAAGCATTTGAAAGTCCTGGAGTGGCCTAGCCAGTCTCCAGACCTCAACCCCATAGAAAATCTGTGGCGGGAGTTGAAAGTCCGTGTTGCTCGGCGACAGCCCCAAAACATCACTGCTCTCGAGAAGATCTGCATGGAGGAATGGGCCAAAATACCAGCTACTGTGTGTGCAAACCTGGTAAAGACCTATAGTAAACGTTTGACCTCTGTTATTGCCAACAAAGGTTATGTTACAAAGTATTGAGTTGTATTTTTGTTATTGACCAAATACTTATTTTCCACCCTGATTTACGAATAAATTCTTTACAAATCCTACCATGTGGATTCATGGATTTTTTTTTCACATTCTGTCTCTCACAGTTGAAGTGTACCTCTGGTGCAAATTACTGACCTCTGTCATCATTTTAGGTGGGGGAACTTGCACAATCGGTGGCTGACTAAATACTTTTTTGCCCCACTGTATGTATGATTTTATTAGTCTCTCACATCACTTTGGAGGAATTTTGGCTTGCTCATCTTTACAGTGTTGCTTCAGGTCATTGAGGGTTGCAGGTATTCGTTAACGGACAGCTCTCTTAAGGTCCTGCCATTTTAATCAGATTGAGGTCTCAGTGACAGGGCCACTGCAGCACTTTGATTCTTTTCTTTTTCAGCCATTCTGTTGTAGATTTTCACAGGTTCTTGGGATCATTGTCCTACTGCGTCACCCAACTATAGCTATGTTTTAGCCTGGCAGACAGGTGGCGTTATATTTGAGTCTAGAGTACTTTGGTATACGGTTCCAGGCCACTCAGTGACTGCAAGGCGTCTGTTTCCTGTGGCTGCACGACAAACCAAATTCATCATGCCTCCACCACTGTGCTGACAGCTGCTATGAGGTGTTTGTGCTGATATGCTGAGTTTGGTGTTCATCGAATGTAGTGCTGTGCATTACATCTCCACTTTGGTACACTTATACTTAGTCTGGTGGTTTGTTCGGATGGAACTTTGCAAACCTAAGCTGTGTTGACATGTTATTTTTTAGAGAGAACAGCTTTCTCTTGGTGTTCATTAAAAGAAAAACAGAATGACAAGGATGCTGTTTTTTATTTTTAATGTAGGAATCTTTGAAGTTGAAGTCTTGGGATTCAGACAGACACCGACAATAAACCTGCAAAATGTGGAAGTTTTGAGTTCAGTGTTGCTGTTCGTTTGTTCACACGTGGTGGATTGACTGAGCATGAATCCTGTTTTGCAATAACATACTGTTTACATGTCAGGCTGAGTTACTTTCATTTTCACATATAATTCACTGAGCGGTTCCACCACAGCAGCAGGGCAGGGTTACAGTTGTGGTCAAAGGTTTACTTTCACTCATCATGAGCATGAATGTCAGGGCAATTTGGCCTTTAGTGATTTATTTCAACTTACAGTACAGTATGCATCTTTAATGACTTTAAACAACAAGAACTGGATGCACTAATTTGAATTTGTTTAGGATTTTCTTGAATATACACAGGGTCAAAAGCATATTTACAGACAAATTTTGTCTCATTTGAGGGTCACAATTTAAGTCTTCTTCTAGACTTTGGCAAAGTACTTACGTACAGTTTGAAGTGATGATCTTGGAATCTACAGTTGTTTAGAAATGCTTGAAGAGATTGTAGAACCTTCAGCACCACTCATTAAAAGATTTTAGTAAGTGTAGGTATATACTTGAGGCTCTGTGTATACTTATGCACTTGTGCATAAGTATACATTTGATAAAATTCAAACTTGTGCACCCAGTTCTTGTTTTTGAATCATGAGTGTATTTAAACTTCTAAGCACAACTGCAAACTGGTTTTGCTTAAAAGTGGCGTATACCCGTGTTTAAAATGAAAAGTCTTGTAGTAGTAGTAGGGGTGATGCAGTACGGCTGTATGGCACTGAGATTAGCCGGTCTGCCGGGACTGTGGCTGAGCTTGACTTCCTAAGCTAATGCTCTGCTCAATTAGCCAAAAAAGAGACAAAAAAGCACAATAAAAATGTTTGACTCCTTGCACAAATGTAGCTTTTACATGATTTTCTATACATGTTGCAAAATTATTAGCATTAATTTTCTTGTTCATGAAAACCTTCAGTACGAATCTGATATACTGTATGATACTAATCACCTGGAAAAAAGCATTTCAGTAACTTCAAAGGTCTTAAACTTGCTAAACCTGCTGTCTCTTTCTCTCCTCCGCTGTAGGACAGTGTTGAGTATCCTCTGGTGCAGTCTGGACCGTACGGCCGCTGGTTCCACTCCGAGTTCTGCGACTTTGTGTCTGTGCTGGTGGCTCAGTGTCAGCACGGCATCATCTTCGACGGCTACCTGATGAACACCCTCATCTCGCTGCTCACCGAGCTGTCAAACTCTTGCGTGCGAGCGTTCAGACACACCTGCACACTAGCGGGTAAGAGCGAAACTACGTGAATCAGCATTCAGACACACTTGCGGATAAACTAACCCGTACTTTCGATGTGGACTTCTCTAATCAGCGGTGAAGCTGCTGAGCTCTCTGGTGGGCGTGGCTCTCAGCTTGAGCGCTGGCATCGAAAACAGTCAGAAGCTGTATGAGGTGCAAAAAACGAAGACGATGAGGCAGAAGAGCGCACAGCAGCTGGAGAAAGTACAGAGGAAGATCGCAGAGGTACACAGAGAATGAGCAGGACGAAACTGAAAGGACTTTTCCTTTTATTGATGGTGTGGCTTCTGTGTAACCTTCCTGTTGCTCCTCTAGTTGCAGGAGAAGCGAGCAGAGATCGAGAGCATGATGGACATCATCTTCAAGGGAGTTTTCCTTAAGCGATACCGGTACAGTTTTCTCTGACATGCTTCATTATTTAAATGTTTAATCTATACTGCATTATTATTTTAACTCAACTCGGGTTTGTGGGTGTTTGCGTGCTCGTGCAGTGATGTGCTTCCAGAGATCCGCTGCGTCTGTATGGAAGAGTTGGGTTTGTGGATGAAGCTCTACAGTTCTGTGTTTCTCAGCGACAGTTACCTCAAATACATGGGCTGGATGATGCACGACAAGGTAGCCAGCAGCAAAATAACAACAAAAAAATCATCATGGGATGATTTTTACAACGCCGCCTGGCTGCTGTTTATCTTTCAGGTGCCAGATGTGCGTCTCAAGTGTGTGTTAGCTCTGCAGGGTCTGTACGGAGATCCCCTCTTCCTGCCTAAACTAGACCTGTTCACCAGCCGCTTTAAGGTAATCCAGCCTCCATCAGGACCGGTGAAATCTGAATTACCTACACTGCCTTCAAATATCACTGGCTTGTCATGTCATGTTCGAGCCTTAAGAGCTCAATATAGCTGGAGATCTGGACAAGACTTTTAATAAAGCGCTGCTCATAATACTGCAACTACTTCTACTACTGATAATAATAGTAATAGTAACTGATAGGGTTTTTTGTATAGCTCTGATTAAAACAAGCATCACAAAGTGCTTTAATGCTCTTGTACTGTTGTGTTCCAGGACCGGATCATCTCCATGACCCTGGATAAGGACAGTGAAGTGGCAGTGCAGACCATGAAACTCCTGGTGCTCATCTCCAAGTGAGTCTGTTTGATCTGTCATCTAATCTTCTCACTCATGTCTTCATTCTGTTCCTCTTCACATCCACTTCCTTCCTCACTCCTCAGGACATCTGACGATGTGCTCACTCCAGAAGACTACAAACACCTCCTCCAGTTTGTTTACTCTTCACAGCGCCCTCTTGCGGCCACTGCGGGGGAGCTGCTCTTCTCAAGGTATGTCTTCCTATGTCACTTGAAAAACAACTTAGCGGTTTATTAGTGCTTCCATATGATATAGATTGTCTCGGTCAGGCTTCTCAATGCTGTAGCCCCTGCATCTGATACTCAGGATGGATCGAATGAAGACGAAGCGTGTAAGCAGCAAACATTTGCCAGACTGAAGGCTCTGCTGCACTTCTACCAGGAATCTGAGGTGAACACAGACTGGCTGTTTCAAGTCGAAGCTCCAGTCTGAGCTAAGAAAGGACTTTCTTCTCTATTGTGTTATCACCTAGTTTACATCTGTGATGTTGTGAATCATGTAAAGCTTATGCTTTCAGCTGCACAACCACGTGGTGTACTTGGTGGACAGTCTATGGGACTGCGGTGGAGCTTTGCTGAAGGACTGGCCCTCCTTCACGTCTGCACTGCTACAGGACTCTTCCTCATGCAGTCCAGGTAGGGAAATGTGTGTGCTGTCAGTTCCTAATAATTTTCCCTCACCAAAGATTTTTTTGTGGCTTAAAAGGACCGTTTAAAATCATCCACAACCTTCATCTTCCTCATTCTGGTTTTCAGTTGTTTCCTCCACAAAAAAACATGTTAGATCCTCTGTGAACTCCTGCTTTTCTAAGTATGTGTGTGCGTATGTAGGTTTCACCCTTGCTGAACAAGCAGTGCTTGTAGAGATCCTGGTAGCGTCGGTGCGTCAGGCCTCAGAGGGACCTGTGCTGGCAGGGAGGAGTGGAGCGAAGAAGGTCAGTGGAAGATGTCTGTCCTCTCTTTGTATGTGAGATAGCACACTGATAACTCATCATTTAAAAGACATAAGTGTTTATTTTGTTGTGTTTCAGGTAATGAGTGCCAGAGATAAGAAGATTCAGAACGATGACTGTTTGAAGCTCACTGAACATCTCCTGACGGTGCTTCCAAAGCTGCTGTCTAAGGTGTTTATTCCACATGTAGCTGTTGCTATATAAATCAGTGTGATTCTGTATCCAGGCATCTGTGCTGCACTATTGAATTCTGGTTGTTATATTGTAATGTCTCTATTCTCTCTGCAGTTTTCAAGTAGCAGTGACATCCTTGCCTACCTGATGAGGATTCCCCCGTACTTCCTCCCAGAGTGTCTGCACGCTGAAAACACACAGGTATGCACACCTGCACTCAGTTTACACTATTTAGTCATACAGAAATGGGAATGTGGTAATGTGCTTTCCTTATCCTGAAAGGAGGCCTATTCCGCTCATTTCCATCCATGTGTTTTTATTCACGGACTAGAGCAGCGGTCCCCAACCCCTGGGCCGAGTCGCTTGCTACCGGGCCGTGAGAGTCGAGGGTCGGGTGTGAAATTTATGGTTTTCAGGGTTTTTGTCGTTAACTTGGTTTCCCTGGGTCTTTTCCCGTGTTGTAGTTGTGTCTTATTTTGAAAGAAATATTTACACGTTACCTTAGCAACCAGAGAGCATTAAGTGGCAGAGAGGAGGATGTTACTCTCAGTGTTGTCAGGATGCTGCTAATAAAGTTACACAATTACACAGTGAATTTGCATTTATTATTATATTTACAAAATACCATCGTTTTTGTCTTAGTCGTATTAATTTACTTTGTTGTATTTATCTGCGACACCTTAAAGGCCGGTTCGTGAAAATATTGTCTGACATTAAACCGGTCCGTGATCCAAAAAAGGTTGGGCACCGCTGTACTAGAATATCTTCAAATGATTCATAATAGAAGATAACCTTCAAGTGGTTTTTTAACAGAGCGAGGGATTTTCAACACACAATTTCTCAACATACTACTACTAGTTCTGTTTGGTAAACTTAATGGTGAAATGACACTACTCCAATACTCAGCTGGGCTATCGTCTTAGCTTTTTACTTTCATTATACATCACAAAGCCTGCAAATGAGTTTTGCTACCAAATGCGATGTTTTCAAACGTGAGTCGTGTCGCTCCTGTAGGCGGTGTCCAGCCTGTTGACAGAACTGGAAGCTGTTTTAGACGTCCACTCAGGCCCGGCTGTTCTGGAGGGAGGGGCCCGCGTGTTCCTCTCTCTCTGTCGCGAGGAGACAGCTTGGTGCTCCCCCGCCCGAGCTGCTAGAGACTCTCTGGTCCAGCGTTGGGTGGACCGGCTGACAGCACTGCTGGGGGAATCACTCAAGGTGAGTACTGCTGGATTTATGTGGACGCAATTATTGTGTGTCAGGCTTGTATTCATGTATCCTGAAAAAAAAGAGTGATTACCTTGTACTTCTATTCTGATTTTACTTTTACTCATCACGCCTGAAATCCTCGAAATGTTAGAGACTGAAAGCAACTCTCATGAAGTCTGACTTCTCTTACACAGGGTGAAAGTTTCTCTGCTGATGAGGAGAAAATCAGAGAGATTTTAGCCATGCTGAAGAAACTTAGAGCTTTCAACAAGTAAGACTTGACAGTCGTTTAAAGTCAAGCGTGAGTATGGTGCTGCTGATGTGGATTTATGTGGCTGTTTCTCTTCGTGTTTCCATAGTTGCCATGACCTGAGCCAGTGGGGTCTGTTTGATGTGCTGTCTCCTCTCCTGTCAGTAGAGAGCAGCCTGGAAGGAGCTCCACCTGAGGTATCATCCCCGCCTGCTGTGTAGACAAATGTGGTCTTTGTACTGCGCACACGTCTTCAGTGTATTTCCACTTCACTGTGTTTGCAGGTGTTGCTGGAAGTACTGCAGTGTTTGTCCTTTTCCATGATGTGGTCGCTCAGCACCAGCAGTCAAACTCTGACCTGCAGGGTGAGCTACATCCGCTTTACAGCTCAGTCTTTAACCTGTGTGAATGTAGTGATATAGAGATGAGGTGTTAGCAGCGATGTATGTGCACTTACACAGAAAACACTCTATGTGTTCCCAACATTTTAATCATTTTTGATAATTAAAAAGACCGCGTTTTATTTTAAAGTCATATGTAGTGTTTCTTTTTTGCTTTTGTTTGTTTTTTTTGAGTCTGGATGCTTGGGTCAGAGTAAAATTCTCACTCAAAATTAAAAGACATCCCCTCTGAACAGCTGTATTAAAAGTGAAGGAAGATAAACTGCAAATAAAAGTATACTACTGTTCAGAGGTTTTGGGTTCTTTTCCCTGTAAATTAAGGATTTCAATTTTACTGTTTAAGCTAAAATAACATAAAAATTATATAAAACCGGTTGTTATTGTGTCCATGGGGTACCCTTCCTCCCATCTTATTACAGCTGGAATAGGCTCCAATCGCCCTGTGAGCCTGAATTGGACAAATGGAACAAGATTGATGGATCTACCTAGGCTTACAGAGGCTCATTTTCTGTGTTTCTGTGCTGTTTTGTGTTCCCTAATTCAGGATTATCTTTTGAAAGGCTGATTTATCAGCTGGAAACAGTTTTACTGATCACAAAATAATAAAATCTGCATTGTTGAGACTCTGTAGCATCAAACTCTGTGGGTTTAATACACTTCTGAGGGTTTGAAGGGTATACCATGCAGGAAACTGCTGAAAAAAGAAGTTTCTGTACAACCGTGTGTACTACTTTCTGGCTTGTATGAGTAAAATGTGATGAAGCAGCCAGCTGAGGAACTGTAATGTGTCAGTTGCTCAAGCCCTAATATACTTGTGAGCTGATCGTTTTACCTTCTGCTAATAAGGCAAAATGCTAATGCTATAAAAGGAGCAGTACACACTGTAGCAGTCTAGTAGCAATCTCGCAGATGTAATAATCTATTTCCTAGAAATGTTCTTTCAAAAAATGACATTTTTAAATGAACCTGAACCTTTAAACAGTAATGCTAATTTCTTGACAAAAACAGGAACAAATTTAATTTGACAGTTTCACATCTTAACAACACCTTAGGAAGTTTTCATTAATTATTACTGTATTATTATGCAAGTCAATAGAAGTTTTTAAATCATATTTACAAGTTATTACAAGCAGCCAGAAACAGAAGAATTAGAGCTGAAATGATCAGTCAGTTAATCAGTCAACACTGTTTGTGTTTAGGAGAAGGCGCAAGCCCAGAGGCTCCAGCTGCGTCTCTTCTGCGAGAGAAGTCATCACTGTCTGTCCCACGGTGACCTCAGTGTGAGGCAGCAGGTACGCCTGCTAACCATTTCGACACTTCCTCCTCCTTCTTCTTCTTCTTCTTCTTCTTCTTCTTCTTCTTCTTCTTCTTCTTCTTCTTCTTCTTCTTCTTCAGGCCTTTCTTACGTCTTCTCATTTTTTCCAATTTCAGGCCTTCCTGGGTGTGTGTGACGTCCTGACGGCTCACTCCTACCAGCTACGCGTGTGGGATCCCACCTCTTTCGGTCCACTGCTCTACACGCCCAGCCCCAAACTGCAGAGGGCGCTGTTGAACTTTGTGTGCGTGCACGTCTTTGTCGGCTCAGACTATGACAGCCAGAGCAGGGGTGAGACGCCAGCCTGTTTAAGTGGCTTTATTTTTTCTTATCCTTACCTCACTTTAAAGGATGTTTTAGCCTCTCTGTTCAGAATGATGTAAGTCCACAGGCAGTGGGTGGCTCTCTCTGTGCTCACCTTAAATCAGGCTTTAAGATTTCTGTGTATGTTTGATTGTGAGCAGAGAGGAAATAAGAGAGAAGGGGAATGAAGAAGTACGAGAAGTGAAAGCAAAAAGTCCTGCATTAAAAATTGTGACCCGAGCAGAGGAATAAAAGTATCATTAGCAAAATGAGCTTAAGTACTCTCCCGGTGATGGAGTATTATTTATGGCATGATTGGATTGTTAATACTAATGCATCAAAGCCTGAGCAGCATTAGCTGGTCGAAGTTTACTTTTAATCAGGCCTCCTCTGAAGGCTCGCAGCATGAATCTTTGGGGATCGTAAAAAAAAGGATTAATGGGTCAGGAAAGAGGAGAAAACAAAAATCCGATGCTACAAATTTGTATTCATTTCTCTTTAATCCTTCGATGCAGCGGATGGAAGGCAATGGATAATTTGACCTCTTTGGGTCTCAAACATGTAGTTAAGTGAAACCATCTGAGAAGTTTAAAGGGGAAATGACTCTCTGGTGAAACGGCTCAGCAACTCATGGATATCTGAAACACGACAAGGGGGCCAGCGGCAGGGGGGCACAAAAAGCCAAAAAAGTGTCTAAGGCATTGGTTTTCATTTTTATTTTAACTTCTTTTTTTTTTCTAACCAATGCAAAGTATTAGGATTTAATGTTCGTTTTTATGGCAAGAAAAGTAACTACAGCTGGTTTTTGGAATAAAGAACAGAATACTGAAGCGTGCTCATTGCAGCGCCGCGCGGTAGATGGCACTCTCACTCTGCCGCTGCTCTGAGCGAGCCGCTGATTGAGTGTGCCGGCCCCGCTGTGGTAAAAACATGTAGATATTAAATGCACGGCCACACATTTGGCTTAATAAGTCGCTGCAGAGCCACCTGCTGACTGTAAATGGGGTCTGATTTCCAACCTGACCTGACAATTGACCCTCAATTACAAAAGAAGCCTTGTTAATGTCCTCAGACTGAAACAGGGTTGACTAATTTGTAAGAAGGGATGTTAGACTTTGTTATGCAAAGCAATGCAGCTTGTAAGCGGATGACGGTGACACGCTCCTGTCTGCTGTGAAATGAAAAAAACAAGATTGACATCTTGGAAATACATCGTTTTTTTTCCCCTTTTATAAAGTCCTTCAAGTAAACTTATGAATTCATCCACAGCTCACTATATCTAAAACATTTTATTATCTTTAGTATAGCGTCTGCTTTCAGAGACATATTGCATCCAAATATGGGGATAGTCTAGAGAAGTCAATAACTGTCCTGGTGGGAATCTCTTAAATGTTCAACCAAATACGATACAGGATTATTGGTTTTTGAACATGTAATAAAAAGCTATTGTTTTATTGGATTTGCCTGGTAACGATTTTGTTCTATAGACAGTGTTTTCTATTAGCTGCTGGATCAGAGATCACTCGGAGGGCAAGGGCACTGAGTTAAATCATAAAATCATGGCAATCTCTTTCCGTGAGAAAATTCCATTAACTCTGGCTCACCTCCGAGCCTATTTTATTAGCCTTGTGAAAGATTGAAGCCACATGGTGTCACAACCATAACTCCAGCGTTATGTTATCTTTGATATCCACCTGCTAAAGCCATTGTCCTGAAACCAACTAAAACACTCTTTCCTGTGTCTGCTTTGTTCTTTTCTTTCTGTTATATGACTTCTCATCATTAATCACTCTTTGGCGTTCCACCACTTCGCGACCGATCGCACGCCCTGCCTGCTTTTGGGCTCTCAGTCAGTGAAAACTCTCAAGTGGAGAAACTGGAGGACCTTCACAAATGGAGAAATGTGCTCGCAGCCTACTGCAAACTGATAATACACGGAGTGCTGGAGATGAGCATGGCAGCAGAGGTCTTCATGTACTACATGAAGGTAAAGGTGAACTCCTCAAATGAGTAGTGTGACATTATGGGGAAGAGCACTAATAAGCTTTTGAGTAGCGAGGAGTGATTCTTCCTGTTCTGTCCTTTCAAAATAAAGGTTGTTAATATATACACTATTTGATTTTAAACATTCTGATAGTTGCATGAGCTATTATTATTTAGACACACACACACACACACACACACACACACACACACACACACACACACACACACACACACAAAGAGATTGGTAATATAATTAAGTTAGATTATTTTTTTTGTATAAACAAGCAAAAAAAATGACATGTATATTTCTTTGTAATATTTATATTGATGTGAACATAATATACAGGTGTCTTTGAACAAAAGTGCAGCAGCTTTAATCCAACACTAGCAAGAAGACAACTTCTTATAATGTGTTGTGGTGACAGGAAGTACACATGCGTAAAACAAATCGAGTTTCCGTGTACATATCTGGCAGTGATGGGCCTTCAGAAACCAGTGAAAACCTAAAGATGTTTCATTAAACTCTCTTAAATTATGGTTAATGTTATAATCTTGTGTTGTTTAGGTTGCGTGTGGAAATAAAGTCTTGTTTTATAATATCTGTGGTTTGTTTGGCCTTGTTCAGCATCCAGTTGGGTTTAAAACCCTCTAAAGGACCTTTTCAGTTTCTTCAGTTAGTTTTGTGTTAAGCCTGTTTCATATTAGCCAAAATAAGCATTTCATTTAATATCACAGGGAATCATCTGCTGACAAAGCTAACTAGCCAGTGGCAGCATTAGGCAATAACTCCCTTGCTTTACCCTCTTGGGCAAATTTGGTTGGGAAAAAAAATGGTGCTAGCCAAAATTTCTAACTTTGATACATCAAAACAGTGATGATCCACAAACCAATGGGTGGCATCCATCTTTTATATACAGTCTAGACTTTGTAAGAAGATTTTTCTACTAACTTATCCAAGAAGTAGTTTAGCACATAACTAGAAAAAAACACAAATCGTTGTGGGTATTGAACTAACATGATATAACATGTTAAACAGAGACTTTTAAGGGTGCTGCTGGGTGGATTTGATTGCCTTTGAACCACACCAAGGCTGTTCCCTCTGTTTTTGTGCTAAGATATTCAACTCAGCCTCAGTTTGTGTCCCTAATGCATGATCAATAAATCCCCAAAATACTATTTTAACCATCTAGCTTCATGTGGTTTTGTGACTTACAAAAGATGAATATGGTTGGGTACTTGAATCAGGACATAAAGGTGCACTTAAAAACCATTTTTATTTATGGAGGGATGTTTGGGTTGCCTTAATCAAATGTAGCGCTTTAATGCTGCTGCTGTTGCTTCACTAAAGATCTTTGGATTAAACGTCAAGTGTCATCGTCTCCCTCTTTGTCCGCAGTATTACAATGACTTTGGAGACATCATCAAGGAGACTGTGTATCGCACCAGGCAGATGGATAAAATAGAGAGTGCTCGCACACTGGTGCTCTGTTTGCAGCAGGTATTGTCACTGAAAAATATAAACTTCAGCCCCAAACTGTCACTAGAAGGCAGCGAGATACTGATGTGCTGTCGTGTGCACCTGCCAGCTGTTTGTGCGCCTTAAGCAGGAGCAAGAGAGCGGCGGCAGGCCTCACCCAGGAGTCCAGACTTTCACCAGCATTAAAGAGCTAGCCAGGCGATTCGCCCTCACCTTTGGGGACCTTGTCAAGTTTCGTGAGTGTGTCGTCCTGGTCCACAGGTGGGCACGTGACCTAATTTCTCTTTTTGTGTTACTTTTTGCTGATATTTTTCCTTTTTGTTCCTAAAGTCTGTGTGTATACATGTTTAGGAACGGCATCGAGTTTGTGTTCCAAGACTTTACTCAGACTCCAGACTCATCTACACCACTGTACCTCTCCTACCTGACCATCCTCAGCGAGTTCTCCAGCAAACTGCTCAGACCAGACAAGAAAGCAGTGTGAGTGCTGAAAGCAACAAGCAGGAGTTTAAATGGTTTTTAAAGAAAAACAAAAACCTCTGAAGGCTGCTCATGTCTGTGCAGGTTCTCCTACCTTCAAAAACACACTGCTGAGCACATTATTGACCTCAGGGAGGAGTGCTGGCAGCCTCTCATCTACTATCGCGCATCCCTGTTGGCTGTAGCCGAGGGGGAGGACGCCATATCCTACGTAAGCTCGGACAGGAAGGCCAACCTGCCCAATCGCTTGCCCTTCTCCAAACAAAAATGGGAAGGTAGGAGAGCCGAGTTCAGTCAAGCACAGAGTGATTTCCTCACCATCACCAGCTGCTTCAGGTGTGTATCCTTTTTTATTTTCAGGAAGAAAGTCCCCCAGTCTGTTTAGCCCTGGTGAGTCCAAAGTCAGCAAGGTGCACAAACCGAGCTGCAGCCCAAGGTGAGCCCAAGTGAAGTGTTTTCAAACCAGCTACGAAGCAGGTCTCACATGAATCACTGTAACCTGACCTCTCTCATCAGCCATCAGGAGAAAGCAGCTGATACAGATCCATTTTCTGTCCCTCTGGATCCTCCACCCAAAAGACTGCACGCTGAGGGATCTGTAATCTGTGTCACCAAGGAGCCAGATGATGGTGATGGTACCGTGGAGGTTGAGCTCTGAGTGTGAGGTCGTCGGGAGAATCGGTGCTGCCGTCTGCATGACGAGACCTCAACAGATGTTTTACTTATGATGCACCTTGTTACCAGTGTCCTCTGTGTGTGGATAGAAACTGGTGGGGTTTTTTTGTACAGTGATCATGCAGCATGTCATGTTTTCAGAAGGATGTGATCAGAAAGGATAAAGGTGGCCATATTCTGCCATGCAAAGACCAAAACCACAACAAATGTGTTTTAATCCACAGCTGAAAATAGTTCCTTATATTATTACCAACAAACTGCTGTTTCAGTAAAGTTTCCCCAACACTGGACTTCCCAGATGTTTAAGTAAGTAAGTAAGTAAAATTTATTTATATAGCGCTATAGTAAACAACTGAGGTTGTCTTACAAAAAAAAAAAAAAAAAGATAATCCAATTTGGGATCATTTAAAAAAAGATGGAACATTTTCTGAAACTGTACATGCGATTTGAGTGGAGTGATACAAACTGGCTGATTCAGGGACCAGAAGTACAAATTGTTGGTTTTGGCCTTTTAATGGAAAAATAATGACCAACACCAGGATTAATCTGGTGTTATGATTTACAGACCACTTTAATTTGAGGACCATTTGTATCAGTATGTGCATAGATTATTATTATTATTATTTTTTTAAACATACAGCTTTACTGTAAAAAATACTTGATTTTTAAAAATGACACTAAATACTTTCTCTTTTAGTTTTCCTATTGGACACAGGGTCAGTTAAGAATTGTAGTTTTTATTTTGATACCTGCTACTTATGTATTTAATATCAATTAATGTAAATTAAAAAAAAATATTGCCTTCAAGTTAATAATATATTCTATACTTGGAATAAGTTAACAAGCACTTTGTTACTTTTTGAAACAGCTGTACATTTATGTATTGTTGTGCACAGAAACATTGGTTAATCTAGTAAATGATATTCTCTTATCACTAACAAACAGCGCAAACACTTGAAATGTGATATAGATAATTTTCAGCTGGTACAGATACACTTACCAGCCACTGTGTTAGCTACATCTTTTTCACCGCACGTTAATTCAAATTTCCAAATCAGCAATTCGGTGTGTACAGGACCTGGACAAGATAACCTGCTGAAGTTCAAATTGGGTATAAGAATGGGAAGGATTTAAGTGACTTTGAGTGTGGCGTGGTTGTTTGTGCCAGACAGGCTGGTGCCAGTATTAGCTGGTCTCTATGGTTTACAGATGGTCTTAAAAAGATGAAATCTTCAGTGAGTCACAGTTCTCTGGGCGAAACTTCCTTGTTGATATCGGAGGTCAGAAGAGAATGACCACACTGCTTTGAATAGGAAGGCAACAGTAACGCAAATAACTTGTTATAATCAAGGTATGCAGAAAAGCATCTGTGAACAGCAGCAGAAGACCACTCCTGTCAGCTAAAACTAGCTATGATTTGCACAACCTCCCCCAAACTGGACAACAGATGACTGGAAAAATGTTTCCTTCATATAAAGTACAACACTGAACGTAACAAAAAGCATTTCTTTACATCACGCACCACATTAAACTGCACACTCTGTTTTCTTTAGTCTTCCATTAACCAAGGCTTTATTATTAATTTAAAGAAACACAAAACATTTGAAAATGGTTCCTTTTGTTCTGTCAAAGTAGTCAACTGAAGTACTCTGTGACATAGAAAAAAAAGGTCTAAAATACTTGCTCAAATCACATTTACAGCACAGCAAGCACAAAATAAATATTTACATTAATTTATAAATTTATCTCTAATAAATTATAACCCCATCTCGCACACACATTAAAGTCATAACGAATATAGGTCTGTACAACAGATGCTGTGTGTGTGTGTGTGTGTGTGTGCGCCTGTGTGTGTGTCCAGAAGGCTTAACGGTGGCTTGTTTGGCATTTACAGCAACCTCCAACTGCACTGACGAGTTTACAGCAATATAGAAAACACTTTGTTGTGATCACTGGAATGTAAGACTAGCCAATAAGTTCGATATCTGAATCCAATCAGCATGGTTTTTGTCCAAAATACAAAACAAAATGAAAAAAAAAAAAACAAACAACCAAAACTCCCGGAGCTCCAGTGTGTGATTTTTATGTGACTGATTTCAAAACATTTATGTTTAGATGAAACAAAACTTGCCCCAAACATTATTGATGACCAACCATTACATGCAGAAAACAACTTGTTAATGTGTGGGGAGGGAGCAAAGGTCTAACGTGTTCACTCGTGACATCTTGTCTGCCGGGCTGTTTACTGTAAGTGTGAAAATGTAAAACGTCTGGTTCAGTATTGAACTACTGTCTGTACTTTAACGACTTCTTTGTCAAATCTGTGTCAGCATGCACGTTTCTCCATCTGTTTGCAGAAAAAGAATATGGCACTCTGGCAGTGCTTGACTGCATCTTTCTGGTTTACTCTGTTTGGTGATGTTTGTCCACTAACCCAGGTGCATGACTTGTGTTTCTGAGAGTGGAAGGTGCTCAGCAGCTACACTGCAGGATAAAAAACAAAAACAAAAATCATTCGAAGTCATCGTCATACTCATATTCATCCAAGTCCAGGTTGCAGTGCGGGGTGGGGATCTCAAAGAAGTGTCTCTTTGTCAGACCCAGCTCACTGGAGATGTGCTGCCCTAAAGGGCTCAGCGGATTTTCATACCTAAATAAAAATACACACAGACAAAACACTCAGTGTCATCAGGGAAAAGATACTTTAACACATTTTAAACCGTCACGAAACAGAAGTCAGAAGTAGTCAGACCAGTTTTTCTTTGCTGTCAGGCCTCCTGTTCTTTCAAATTTAGCAATGTGGGATAAAATTCACAGGCAAAGTTTAGAACAGTGACAGTGAAACTTTGGAAAGAACAGCTGATCAAGCCTCATATTTCCATTCTAAAAACGTCAGAATGCATTCTGACATTGACTGAGGCCAGTCAATTTTCCCCTCCACCTGTTCCTTCTTCACAGCTTCTATACTGGCCTCGACCCATAGAAGTCATTCAAAGTCATTCAAGAATAAAACTGAATTTGACCAACATTTACAGAAACGTTGGAGACATGGTTGATATATATATCTGCCTTCTTTCAGAGAGCTAGATGAAGTTAATGTACCAGGATATCAATATAACAAGCGAGAAATTTGTATTATTTTTCCTTTGATTTAGTTGTAAAGTTTATCAGTTTATTAGCTTTAGGGGTGAGGGTGATTGGATCTTTATTTAGAGAAACAAGTATTCCCATCTAATTCTTAGCAAGAAAATATATTCCCCAAAAATGTCAAAGTACTTTTTCAGTAACTTGGGTAACAGGAGCACAAGGCATGAACAGAGGTGGAAAAAGTTCATTCCCTTATTTTAAGAGGAAGAAGGATAAAAACAGAAGGTGTCCGGTTCAAAAACAGACTCCCAGGTCCAGGCAGTGGCCACGATCATGACACCCTGCTGGCTGACATTACAATTATCTGCCCTATGCTCAGATCAGTGATGGGACAGGTAGACGCTAGGAGTGGGTTTAGGACTAGACTTTCCCAGAGGAAGAATCAGAATCAGAAACTTTATTGTCATTGTCATGAGAACAACGAAATTAAGAATGGTCCCCGATCATTGCATCATCCCTAGCAATATCAAAATATAAATAAAACAATAAAATTCAATAAATAAAATAGATAGAATACTTAAAATACTAATAAGATATAACAGTAAAACATTCACATACATTCCCACACACATGCTTCAGACCGTGCATAGATTAACACAAGAATGGCGTGATGGACATTTTTTTGTAGTATTCAGATGTGTTATTGCAGTTGGATAACAGCTGTGTTTGAGTCTATTAGTCCTTGCTCTGATTGCCCTGTACCGTCTGCCTGAGGGCAACAGTTCGAACAGGGAGTGGCCAGGATGTGAGGTGTCCTGAGGAGAACAGCTGAACCCTGGTGGCACCCTCAGTTTCTTACCTGCTCTGGTTAGCAGCCATGCTTTAGATTTAGTCGGTAGTGTTCCTAAAACCGCCACACAACATAGCTGTCAACAGTCTCATTTATCACAAACTCGCTCTCAGGGCGGCATTGAGCCATGACTCCTGAAAACTTAACAACACAGTGCACTCTCACTCATCTTATGACTTTATCTATGCCATCTGTGAATACTTTACAGCACACTTTCACTCTTCACACAGAAAAATGACTTTACTGATAATAATGATGAATTTTAGATTTACATAGTCAAGCTTAAGGTTATGTGCCTGCTGTCCAAAACAACTTTAAGTAATCAGATATATGCTTACTAATAGCCACAGTTCATGTTCCATCTTATGTGAACAGATTACATTAAAGGAACCATCATACAGATGGCATTAATAATACTCAAATAAGGATAAAATAATCAGTAATTGCCTCAAAGGGGAAAAGTTCAAATTAAACTGGAGGCACTACGACTTTCAGCTGCTGTTGTTCAGGCTTGCAAGCAAAATCAATCCCAGTTTTATTCTCATTTTTTGCACCAATGAGAACAAAAAAAACATCCAATTGCAAACAAGGAGGCTAAAGCTACCATATTCCAATTTATCATATTGCATCAGCTATTCATCATCAAACTTCAGAGACCTCTGGTGCCGTCCTAAATGTAAAAGCATTTTGAATTTGTAAGAAGAAAAGAACTTTTTTTTAAGACTACGAGTGGACATGAAAGTGAATCCTTTTTTCTTTTATCTTTGCTTAAGAAAAACTAAATGTTTGAGAAAAACTGAACCTTGGGTTGTAACTGCTGCCATTTCTGGCAGACCTGTGAGTAACATCACACTTACACATCGTTACACTGGTCATTGGCTGCCTCCTCGGTTACCAGTATGTCGTACTCCTCTGCAGCATATTTCTCCCAGTTTGACAGCTCCTGTCCGTCCGTCTCCACCTCCTTAAAAACACGACAAGTTACATGATCCACTGGCAGGAAAACGAGACACGATGCTGTGTCAAATGTGGTGGCATCCAGTCAGAATTCAATCTTGCTCACCCTTATGACAGAGAACGGGTCCTTTTGCTCATGGTCCAGGTACTTCTCGATGTTGAAGAGCGTGTCAAAGAAGATATGAGCCATCTTGCACCTCTTAAGATCCCGCAGAGTGATCTTACCTGGACGACAAAAATCAGCTACTTCAAATGGAACATTTATGTTTATGATATTAGGTAACTTGTATCTGTCTATATGAGGTTTAGCCTAGGAAGTAGTACTGGTAACCCAGCTACAACATCTACTAAGTCTTTTTACGGTTTGCCTCATCTTGGGGCGGAGGGAGGGATGGGTGTGGTGTTTTGTCCGGAGATTAAAACAGAGTATGGCTTTGGTGACAATATTTCAAACTCTGGCTGCAAATAACGATTTCCCTACTGCTTATTTGGACAATAAATACTTTAAAAGGTAAACTATACTTAATGTTTACTTTCCTGTTTGATTATATTAAATTAAGAAAGAAGAAATCTGAAAACAAAACTTTAAAAAAAAAAAAACAATTCAGGTCATAAACTTAATTTCACCTAAGTAAGCTGTGCTGCTTGGTGACTTAAACAAAGTGATGGAGCGAATTTCTATCACACTGTGGATAACACCAGCAGCTGTCTCTCATCTATCAGTGTCCCCTCAGATAATGATCAATGACCTGGCTTCAAAATGTGTGTGCACGCATGCCACTGTGATTGTGGCATGCGTGCAAACTACAATGTGAATGTCTGAGTGTGTATTAATGTAAAACAGGTCTGACCTTCGACCTCAGGCTTGACAAGGTCAAGCATTTGGCAGAGGCAGTCCTCAAAGGGCAGCGGCTCAATAGCCATGGCCTCCAGCTTCTGGCACTGCTCCTCGTAGAAGTACTCCAGCTCATACATGCTGAGCACCCCGTCCCCATCCAGGTCCATACAGCGGAACCAGTACTCTATGCTAATCAGACATAGATAACGTGAAAGAGGAGGGGCCAGACATGAGCGCAGATGAAACCTCTAAGCAAAAGGATGACGCAATCAGTGTGGCTGAGTGTCAAGATACCTGGTGTCAGTCTTCTTGTCTTCCTCAGAGATGAGGAACCAGACGAAATCAGCGTAACTCAGCCGCCCCTCCTTATACACTCGTCTGTCCCTGACGGAAAACACACAAAACTAGTATTAAAGCTGGCAGTGGAGACTAGATAAGACTTTCATCTTTTTAAACTTGATTACATTTACCTTGTTACTGTTCCTGAGAATATTCTCTCAATCATCTTCTGTGAAATGGCTGGAAAACAAATACACAAAGGGGTCACTTCCAATCCACTGTGTTTGGAAGAAATATCTCTTTTCCCTCTTAGGCAACAGCTCCTTCAGTTACTATACAACTTTTTCACAACACATGTAATCCATTCTCACAGTCTGTAAATCCAGACTGGCTAGTGCAGCTCTTTTTTAGCTTGACAATGCTATAAATCCTCTGGTCATCATTTCGACTGTACGGTGTTAGAAATTGTGCCAGACTTGGCGTCATTGGAATCGAGTATATATGCTGCTCTCTTATTGATCTCGTGTCTCATTTCCCCTGCTTCACTCACAGACCATCAACCAAGAACATGTGGTGTGGAGTGTGTGGGGAGGAAGTGTCAAAGACAAATCTTTTTTTCCTGGCTGTGTGTTTGTTTTGTGAGGAGTAAGCCCGGACGGACCCAATAACATTTACAAATGCCTTTTTTTGTTCTATGTAGTTTCAGCCTACTGACTGTGCTGCCACTGGCAGCAAGACTTAAGCAGAGTTCATTTGGTTCTGATGAGGCTGAGCACTCCTCTTCTATCTTCTGTATGCATTTTTACAAAATACATGTTGATGGGACATAAAGAAAAAACTATATTGACCAAACTAATGATTTAAAAAAGGCAGGGGTGTGTTTGTGCACCTTGGTCATTGTGTCCTGCTAAGTCCTTCTGGTCTATGTAGAGGTCGTGATCGGTGTCCAGCTCCCAGAACTTGCAGTAAATAACATAGAAATGTTCGTAGGAGAAGAACTCTGTCAGCTGGTTCACATCCTCTTCTTGCTCCAGCAGCGCCACGTTCTACCCAGCAGAAAGTAGAAAAATCTCTCATTATGATTATAGACCAGTTACTATTGAAAATGATTCTTTTAACAGTTTATAAAGTCCCATCCCCCAAAAATTGAAGTTAATATGCATTTCCATATTGATGTGATTTCATTATTATTTTTTGAAAAGAGAAAAAAAACATATGAGATGTTTTAGAGTCCAAACAAATTGAGAGAAATGGTTATTATACATCTGTTTAAATTAAAAAAAAAAAAAAAAAGCAGAGTATGTGAATAAATACCTGGAGAAAGTTACTCTTCCTGAGCTCAGAACATGTTATTTTCCCCGTCCATGACCGGTTCACATTGTAAAATACCCTCTGAATCACCTGAAAAACAATGGACAGTCTTATCTTTGAGATAATGCCATTTCCGTGTTTCACTACAAAGTGCAGTGGTGTATAATTAAGGCATACCGTTGTGATGTATCGCGAGTGAAAGTCTGGTGCCTCTTTTAGAAAGGCCAGGCCCGGGTGTGAGTTCACTACATCCTGGGAACATAAAGAACAAACCAGCTCACTTTGATGTTACTCTGCTTGATTTATAAAGCCAAACAAAAACAAAATAAACAAACAACCAAGCGATAAAGATCACCCCGATGACACGCTATGCCTTCTGCACTAACAAAAAGATACGCTCAGTTAAATTCTGCAGTTATTTCCAGGCACCAGCTAAATGACAGACAACATCTGTCTTTCTTTACAGGTATACAAAGCACATGACTTTCAAAGAAGGAATGAAAATGAACAAAACTGATTCACACATCAGTAGCTGCCAGTGTTTATAGTTTATAAACAGTGCTATGTAAAGAAATTCTCCTTTTTAGGAAATCAGAATTTTCTTTGATTTACAAATTTTTTAAAATTCTCGTCCAACTTGTTTCGGGATGAGCTTGAGCCCTTTTTAACTGACAAAGTGTTAGGAAGGCCAAAAAGAATATGTTTACTGAGTGACCTTCTCTCCTTTCTAACGCCATAAAGTCACAGTGAGGGTGCTGCATTTCAAGTGAACACTGCAGCTATATTCTTGCCGTGAAACTCCCTCATGTCGCTTCTTTATTCTACTCCCCATCTTTCTACTGGAGGAAAGAATTGTTGACATAAATGTGAAGGCGGCAATGAAATTAAAAGGCCTTATTTTCAGGGCAGTCGTCGTGCCTCTTTGACTCTTACTGTGAGAAATTAAATCATAGAGAAACACATAAATCACAGGGCACAGGAAACAGGCGGGGACAGTCAAATCTACTCCACTGCAATCCGCCTTTCATTCATCAAAACAGTCAAAGGCGATTCGCTGAGTGGAACCACACAAATTAAACGGCGTGAGCCACAAGGCATCTCTGGTGGTATGCTAACGGGCGTTCAGCTCAGATCGCCACTTCTGCCAGCATGAAAATGAATCAGGTGTAGGGTGGGGCGTGTGTGGCACACCAACAGCTTGTCAGCTGGGATGCGAATACAAATAGCCGCCACAGCAGGTCCACATGGTAAGAATTTCCAAACAGTCAATTAAACCTCTCTTTTGAGGAATATAAATGAACCATAAGTCCAGGTTTTTGTGACTATTTTAGTACCATAATGCATTTATAACATGAGCCACATTTTCATCTCTATCAGGAGACTCTTCTCTCATAACACTATATTCCAAGCTTACAGTAAGGTGGCTGAATTAGTCCTCCGCCACATGAAAAAGCACAGTCTCAGCAGGGCAGTCTAAAAACATACGTCCAGTTTGCACCACCCAAGCCAATGCTATTTTGCCATCCCACACTGCCAAATCCAGCCCTCTCCCTGGGTGTGCTACAGCCAGTACCTGCAGGAATGGAATAAAGTCATCTTGTTCCAGGTAATTACAGCCAGGCTTGGCCAAGAGGTGCACAAATTTAGAAGCGTCATCATGACAGGTCAGCAGAGTTCTGGAGGAGAAAAGAGAGAACAGATGGTTACAAGGTTACTCCCACTTTGGCTGTTAAGTTGCCTCTGTCTGTTTTATCATTCCTTCAAAAGCATAAGTTTGACAATGTTGTACTAAAAAGTGCTTATGTGAAAGTATAATACATTCTGAAATTAAGATTCTGTATCGCTGCTGGGTGATTATAAGCATGGAGTGTTATGGTAGCAACTCAAAAATAATGGGAGTGTCTGTTGTGGCCTCTTCTAAGAATGGCTCAGTCATGAGCTAAAGTCAAAGGGCAAGTCTGTCCAGTTCTCTGGAGGCTTAAGATATTAATACAAGAGCATGCCTATTGCACACAACCACATTCAGTGCAAATCACCAGTATAAAAGCCCCTTGGTATTCCTTTCAGTTTCATGTAGAAAGACACTGAAAGGATGTTTTCATTTATACACTGTATGTATACAGAGCGTCTTTCCCCTTGTGATGTTTATGAGGGCAAAGATTTTTTGTTTAGGAATGAAAAGGAAAATGCAATAACAGCAGAGATAATAGCAGTGTATGTTATTCCCAGCGAGTGGTCATCATTGTTCAAAGGAGATTGTTTAAGCCATTTGGCTGTGAGTGAATGCACCAGTGGTCTAGTGACAATAAGAGAAGCTATTGTCTTACTTTCTCCACATAGCCACAAACTTGTGAACGGACACGAAGCCCGTCCTGTCGCCTCCAGCTGAGCAGAACAATGGCACTTTCCAGTAGATGGGACACTCACAGGCCTATGGAGACAAGGTGGCAGAAGAAACGGGGTAGTGTGTGATCAGGATTTAGAGAAGATAGAGGAGAAAGATTAAATAGAAATGCAAACTCCACAAAACACATGTGACCATTAATGCAGAAATGAATAGTGAAAAGACATCAGAATCAGAATGAGTGTTTCACGGTTTAAAGACTTCCCAGAGGAAACCTAGCTGTCATTGCTCTCTTTACTCAGGTTCCCCTCTGACCATCACCAACCTTCTTCAAGGTCACGGAAATAATATTTTTCCAGGAGGTTTTAAACATCAGCAAACATTCGTACAGTCAGGAGCTAAATGGCACTAATGAAAATAATTTGCTGTGTGGCAGCTCCATGCTACAAATTATCTACTCACCTTGGCAACCTGCCCCATATCCTCAATGGTGGCTCTTTCATTTGGGAATTGGGAAAATATTTTCTCAATTTTGGAAATGAGGCCGTCAATGTTAAGGTTGGCTTGGGGACGGCCCTGTGGGAAGTAAAACTTGGGAATGCTTTCACTCAGTGCTGTGGTGACTGGCTCCTCCGTCCTCACCTGAGCCTGGGATGAACACAGAGAAACAAGCAGTTAGCGGCTGATGCTAGCAAAGGCTAAGACCACTCAGCTCAAGTATTCCAGCATGAGCTCGAGGCTCGTCTGAACACAAACTCTACACATTGCTGGCATTCATGTAACTATACCTCTCAGCAGCCCAAAGGCCATCAGGGAAGAGTTGTGACTACTCAGCAATCACAATTATTCATGTGACTGACATTTTGCTCCAATACAAATTCACTAAAAGATAAATAATATCTACCAGTGTTTGTAACTTATAATCATTTATTTATGAAACAGTGTCAAAAGGATTTAAGAATTTAGGGCTTTAGACTGGATATAGAAATCTGCAGATAGTAGAAGTCTATAGTCATGATGTGGACAACTTGTGCTACATTAGTCAAATGATTGGTCTAAAGGGTGTTTTGTTTGAAATCTTAATGGAGAATGAGCAGTTTGTACTGAATAATGATTACAGGCTACCTGTGGCCAACTACAATAGGGTATTATACTAAATTTAGTCTTGCAATCTTTGTGCACTGTGATTCAGATGTAAACATGGTGACTTAAAACAACAAGTGTGTTTTAATAAGTCATTTTAAAACTGCTCTACTTTTGTTTCCACTTAAGGAAAACACAGAATTTCAAGATTTTATCTTAAATGTTAGGATCCATGTAAAGAGAAGTGAAAAAAATAATTGCAAGATTTTACTACAAGCTTCCTAATAAATGCATGTAAATGGAGAGGCACACTATCAAACATGGTTCATGGCAGATGTTATGGATGGCTCTTTCAAGTACCCAAGTAAATCACGAGTGACAGTGTTATCACTTAAACGAGTGCTGTTCGTCTACGGCCACTATGGTTGTCTTTAGTGGAGGGAAACACAGCTGAGGAACTAAATGAGTTTCGGACTGCAATGTTATGAATGTGTGCCTCAAAAGGAGAGCAACAGCTTTTTAAAAACAGAAAAATGAAAGCCTGCCTTTTTTATTTGTTTTTGTTTTAGCTGTGGGTATTTTTCTTCTTTATTATTGACTGTGATCTATTTTATTCTGTTCTACGAAGCACTTTAGAGTTATGTCTTGAAAAAAATGTTATACAAATAAAGTTTATTTGTTTTATTGGCAGGATATTATAGGCAAGAAACAAAACTGAAACAGGATTAAGTCAGGGATATACTCTGAACACAGCAGAGGCTAGTGGCTTGAAATGAATGTATTCACCTTCGATGCTTGTGTTTGTGCAGTTTCCTAAGTGATATAAAAACCTGCCTTTATGTTGGAGCTTGCATACGTCTGTGTCTGTTATTATTACTATGATCCCAGGCAGAAAACATCATTTTTTATTGTCAGAGCTTGGTTGCTTGTGCTGTATAATATTATTTTGTTCATTTATGCTTTGTTTAACCATGAAAACATGTGTTTCCTGACTATGGAAAATAACATATTCTCTATTCTAACAATGGAGACATAATATTATGTCCAGGAATGTCACAGTGAATCCAACTGACCACACCAACAGAGCATAGCTGGCATATTAGGAAGATATCAAACTCACTGATAAAAATGACCACTGTGTCACTCACACGGTGCTATGAGCCTTACACATAAAAAGACAACGCGCTCAGTGCCAAATGAGTTGTTATGCTGCACTTATCACTATGCAGACTTTAAAAGACGTACAAATTACCTTGTAAAATCATCACTAGGAACTTGAATGACTGTGTAAACATTAGACTACTTCTTATTGTTGCTATTTTATTGCCATTTTATTATTGTTGTAATTTTAATGTTTGTTTGAAACAGGTCTCTCTTGTAAATGAGACAGTGAGTCTCAATGGGACTACCTGTATAAATAAAGGTTACATTTAAAAAACAAAACAAAAACCCAGTTACTAAATACAGCCTGAGCAGACTATACTTTGCTCTCAATCGTCATTCTCAAAGACTATTCAAATGAGTCAACAATGCTCTAACCGAATCATTTTGTGAGGCCTCTAATAACTACATAAACACACCCACACTTTGCTCAGTTAAGACACCAAAAATAACATCTTGCTGTTTCTTTTGGTCAAACATGTATTCTACCCAAAGTTTATTAGACTAAGTCTCCATGTAACATCATGACTGTAACAATAAAACATTCAACAATAGCTTAGAAAGGCCTTAAATTACAGATCTAAACATAACAGGATGGTAAATCTTTCCTTGCCAGCTTCTACTTATATGACTGTTAGTACTGTCTGAAAATGTTTTGTTGTACTCTAATAAATGATGAATGCTGCTGATCCTCCGCTCTTGTCAACTGTGTTGGTGTGAGCCATGGCTATAAAAGGACATAAACATCTCCCGTTGCCCTGCCCCGCACTGTCCCCTCTTTCTCTCACTTCATGCTAACCGCTAGCAAAGCTCTTGAGCACAACTGCTAAGCCACATGACATTTTACATATTCCCCATGATGTGGTCTGAAAGAGGACAGAGAGGCAGCTGTGCATAACATACCACAAAAGATGAAACACCATCCAGTACGCTTAAATTTCCTACATCTCCGTACAAATGAAGAATACCTTCATTAACAAAAAGAAGAACTGATTGCACAACAATATTTCACATGACACAGCTGTGCGTGAAAGCAAAGTTTACAATATGCCCAGAAAAAGACTTAACTACTACTTTGCCTTTATTTGCCTAATCCGTTATTGTACTTTAATTAGTAATTGTGCTACAGTGACATCTGAATACCAAGAAAGTAAGCCCATAAATACCAGTCAACATTAATAGACCTGTCCCCTCACTGAAAGGCCAGCAAAGCCTGTTTGACACAGCATACACTCACACAAACACCTGCCTGTCCTTGCTGGAAGGCTCTCAGCCTCTTCTTAAACCGAGAGGGCAGAACAAAGTCACATCCACGTGCCAGCAGAGCCAGCTCCTTCCTCAGGTCAGGGTCCTGACGCAGGGATAGCTCCTTCATCCTCATCCTCGCTCCACACAGGACGAGGAACACATAAACATAAACAACACTCAATCCAGCGTTATCCCCTTGACCATGCAGTCACCACTGTAAGTTAAAAGGCAGTGGAAGCAGTGAAGCTTCTCTGTGCGTATGTCCCTGTGGTTGTCCTCCGTTTGAGTGAGAGCCACTTAATGCATGAGAGCAGCTGCTACTGTGACTCTCTCTCCCATTCCAGATCTGGTCTCACAATTTCAGCTCAGCCTGCTGCTCTGTCCCAGCCTCTACCCAACATGCACACGCACACACACAGACGCAGCAGTGTCAGGGAGCCCTTGCCTCAAAGCTGCTGGGGAGATAAGGAAGAACTGGGTGCATGTGTGTGGGAGTCACCTAGTGTATGTGTGGGATGGGAGGGGGTTCAATGGATCTGCCCTTTCCAGTTTGCATTCCTGAGTCCTCATTGAAGGTTATGTAAAGAGACAGACCTGTTGTTGCAGCTAGCAGTCGCCAGAGTTCAACTACAGGATGGATCTCCATATGACAATGTCACACTGTTCAAGCTAAATGGTTTTCCTTCTGAAAGCTTCCACAAAACAAAAAACTTGGGAAACTGACCCCCTTATTCTTTAAAAGGCATCAGGGTGCTAATGAGAAAATTCAGAATAAACCCCTGAAGTGATGGAATATAATGAAAGCTGCATATTACTTCTACTGTCACTAAATTTGCCTCCAAGCATAGATCACAAAAAGAGATTGAGCCAGAACAAGCTACTGATGCATGGGTATGTAAAGTAAATAAGAAGGGTATTTACTATTTAATGACAGAAAACAAGGGTCCACTCATCAGATCATATCTAGACAGCCATACATTTTCCCCATACGTTCTGCATGCTGTCTTCTGGTGGTTTTTGTTTTGCCTTCCCTTCGCAAGCTTAGGCTGCCAGCCATTCCACATCTTATTATAGTTGATGGGCAACAGAGCGAGGCAACGGGACATGCCAAATTCAAAGACTGATGACCGAACCAGTCCGTGCCTATTAAAAGCACCACCAAGCACTGTTTGGGCAATCCAAGAAACTAGATCTGGAAAAACATGAGTGTATCTTTAGTCCTCAAACAAACATCTACTTCCGATTGCTGTTATCCTGAAATGACAGCAATTACATCAATTCTCCATAAACGCACTGATCTAACAGCTGTAGAGTTGCGTTGACTGCAGAGATTGTAGACAGGGCAAAGCCCAACGCCTAAACACCTTCTCATGCAAGTAGCTAATCAAACAGAAATGTCATAGAAATGTCCGCATCAGAAGACTATGTAAATAAACCTGTATCTGTTAATGGCATTGTCCATAGAAACTAAAAGCACACCCACTGTATTTTTAGATGACAGGACTCCACAGTTTTCCACTGGTTTCTGCTCAGTCCCAGTCCCTGGCGTCTTCCCTACAGGATGCTGCTGCTGCTTGATAAGCTGTTTGTATACATTCATTTCACATCAGCTGCCTTTTGCTGATGCTCTCAATACAAATGAAACGTAGAAAGGAAAGCACAACCAAAAGAAACAAAACAAAAACACTCCAACAAACCCTTGACCAGATTCAAGCTTGAACTCTCATCTACTGTTCAGTCTATTTTTGCATAAGCAAACAAAATGTGAAGTCTGTTCCATAAACAGAGCCATCACGACACAGCAGGGATAACAATGTGTTGTTTTACACATGTAAAAATAACCCCATGGGTGTGAGAAGTGATGGTGCACAGGTTCTGTATAAAGTTTGTGCTTTTTAATTAACCAGATAAGACGAGCTCCAGCAGGCGCTATAACAAACTAAATCATCTTAGGGCCACTCCAGGAAAGTTGTCTGAACAGCACCTTGAGAGGCAACTATCTTACAGACAAGCTGCTAAACATCCCCGGGCTGATGGGTCACTTAGTAAACAGAAAAGCAGGAAAACTCAAGCTGACCCCATAATGTGTCCAATCTCTAAACTGTGAAATCTGATTTGTACACAACAATATGTTAAGTCATGTTGACTTAACCGAATTACAGATGAGATTATGAAACACACTGTTCACTGTTAGAGACCTCTGGCAGATCTACGTGTTAGCATTTCAAGCACTCAGATGGCAAGATGAAGGTGGATTTTAGATGGGCTTCAGCAGACTCATACTCTACAACTATGATATTCAAGAGACCAAACCCACCAATCCTATCTGACAGTGACATGATTTCTACATCCAATCAGTGGCGACTTAAACCATCACAACCCTTTGGTAGAGCCACAGCTTGTTCACAGAATGAGAACAAAGCCAGTGTTGCAGTGAAATCCAGAAAGCTCTAACTCAAATCCCCACAACTGGGATTTGAGTTAGACCATCTATGATGGGGATTTGGGATACATGTGAATATTTGTCAGACATTCAACTGAGTAACTGATAACACAGTGGTCACAGACAGAACATGATGTGAGTAACAAATGTCATAGCAGTCTAACCTAGATATTTGAATGAAAATCAATGTAACCAATATGAACAAGAAGTAGAGCAAAGGAAGAAGCTGTAGCTGAGACACAGGCACACCGGTACTTGTATAACAGCACTGCAGTCTGTTTGTTTAAAGATTAGGTTGTAAAGGAAGTTTGTAAAGTTTTTTTCTTCTATTGGCACCATAAGATATTTAAGCAGGATGATAAAATGTTGATGTACCGTACTTTTTTGACATTAATGGCATAACTAGGTAATAGGAATTAATATGTCAAACAATTACACTTTTTATCAAGATATTCAAATCTCATGAAAGTAGGAGATGCCACCACTGAAGAAATATGCTTTCAATGCATCCTGTAGTTTTACAGAAAGCTCACAGTACTAGTTAAAAACAACATTTGCTATTGTACAACGTTGACGCACAAATGACTGAGACTCCAAAATAATAGCACTTGCGGGAAACACTTTAACACCTGGTGCTCTCTGACAGGTCAGACAACTGATAACGTGACCCCAGACCCCCTGCTTCAAATAGCTTCTATGTTGCTGAGTGCAACCAAGCATGTTTTAAAAAGATGTCTTAAGAAATGCACGATATACCAAATGCAGATGCGGAGAACAGAAAAAAAAGTGAAACCCTCAAATGCAATGTGCTCTCACTGCCCTATATTTCAATAACTCACTGTTTGACCAATTGGACTCCTAACATTGAAGTGATTTTACGTGTTGAGCTACACAGCAGCTCTGAAAGCCAAGCATTCACGGGAGAGCTGATATTTACTGTACATAGTGTAAATAAAAGACCTGCAACTACATATCCTGACAATGAGCAGCATCTAATGGAAGCAGTTTCAAAGGAAATTACGCAGAAGATGAATGTGCTGCCACACCTCATCTCACTGGCAGAGTTCTGGGTATCCAATGCCAGCACAAGGGAACCAAGGCTATCTATATCAGTGTCTGATGTCAAAGTCAGACCAGCTGTTCCAGGCTGCATCAGTGTGACATAAATCGAATTTTTTAGTAATCCTTTGAAGAATGCATCTGTATGCAGGAATTCATTTTGTTGTCTTAAAATAGAAGTATTGCATTTATTCACCCTCACAATCCCTCTAATATTGAGTGACACAGTGTGGCCACATGCCATGACACATCACAGCAGAATATACAAACTGCCCAGCAGTTGCCTTATAACTGATTGATCAGCGGAGAGAGGGCATTAGCGGGCAAATTTCACAGTGGTATGTGAGAGTGCGTGTGTGTGTGTGTATGTATGCAAATATCCAAAAGTTTAGATTCAACCCTCCAACTGTTCAAATGATTAAGGCTCAAGATAAAGAACAGAAACAAAGAAAGCCCCTGATAGACAGTTAAAGATAATCGATTACTCTAGTTTCAAAGAGTGACTCTACAATCCACACTTCCTCTTGTGGTCAGGCTATTAAATAATCAACTATAGCTATGAAGAATGAGGTTTTACCTCAACCCCAAAATTTATAATAGATAAAACTGATGGACATTTAATTAGTTAATTTCATTTTATTGTCCTCTATTGAAATACGCTGTTTATCTGTGCCTATAAGGCTGTGCAGTAAGTTGTAAGACCATAGTTAAGCATAGTTATTTATTTTATAACATACTACCACTAGTGCTACAACTGGTCCTGCTAGTCATGTTTCTAATATATAAACATGTAAGTTGAAACAAACATTAGATCTCATTCTCCTGCTCTGTTATTTTACATGTCTACTTGAAGATCTCCTCATGCACCTCTTTAGCATGTCACTAACATGTAGGAGGTGGGGTCCTGAGGACCGTATGCCTCCAGCTGTCTCAGGCTGTCTCACTGTCATCACATGCACTAATGTCCACAATCTATCACTACTCTAGGCTTTCACGTTGCACTTCTCATCCTAACAGATTATGAGTCCTTGAGCAGATATACAAAATATTTACGGGCAGCTAACTATTTTGTGTAGATTGTTTTTAGGCCATAATCTAAACAATCCAAAGCAAAGCACCTTGGACCCAGCACAGTAAGAAGTACAGCACACAGACTGAAAGAAGTAACCAGAGCGCCAGGGACAGGCTAGGTTCAGACACTCCCACTTCTCATACCACACTAATTCATGGGTGAGGCCTGAACATTTGGAAAGTATTTGACTAATAATCACTACATACGCCTACAGACAAGAAGGCTCCACTGTGACTGGGTAGAGTGGACAGCCTCTAAATGTCTTTGATGCTGTAGGTCACTCAGCATCCTCTTGTGGCCAGTGAGAGCAAACAGAGATCCCAGAACATACAAGTAAGGGAAACTTGACAATTAAATCAGTGTTAATACAGAATTTAAAAAAGAATTACAAAAAAAACATTGCAAAGACAGATGTTAAGCAAATATAAGTGAAATCCACACTATGTCCATTTAGAAGTAGCATTAAACGGGACATGTATGCTTTGTATGACAAAGCTCAACTTATGACTAAAACAGAATTTTTTTTTTAGATTGGAAAAAAGTAACTAGGAGGAGGATAACATTAATGTTTACAAACTTTTCATGTGAGATATTTCGATGCTAAAGTAAATTATCAGTGGCAGAAGCCAATGTTTATCTAGTGTGTTGCATCAGTGTTGCACTGGTTAAAAGTTGTTTTAGATCTTGTTTAATAAAGTGTGATGAAGAGGGAAGTTTCTTTTTTCTCCCTTGTTTCCATGTTGCAAAAAGGAAAACTAAACAATAACAACAACAACAACAAAAAAGGCCCCAAAAACTCTACCACTTTTGGCTAAATTAGCATTTTTAACACTGACCCAGAATTTCAAGCTCAGACATGTCCTTTTTGCAAGTACATTAAGTTTGTACGTCATTCATTTAACTCACAATAGCATAGCAGTTGTTCGGGTCATTACTGACTGGAAAATCAACAGTTTATGATTTCAGCTAGTTTAATTAATTAGAGTTTAATGAGCCAGATAAACATTATTTGATCCTAAAATGGTCAGAAATAACAAGAAAACCCATAGTTTTCTATCAAATAAGGTGACACATAGAGACTGCATTTCCTGTTCCACATCATACTCGCTTTGCTGCTGCCCCACCAAAAGGCCCATTCTGTGCCACGAAAACCTTGGTTTAAATGTGCAAATATGGATTTAATTTCAGGTTACTGTATGGATTGCACAATACTAAAAAGATATGCAGATAAACTGCCAGTTAAACATACAAATAAGTGCATTAAAACTATAAAGATAAACTTACCAGACTGATAAGCTGTTGTGTAAAAAAATGCCAAGCCAGGATTGCTTTATAGTTGGCTTACCAGAAAGCAAAGAGAGGTTCCCCTTTCGACTTTTAAATACATGTTTACTATCGGTATGCAAAGAGTTTAAAATATTCAAATCATTGTGCAACACACCCTCAAGTACCTCAAGGTGGTTTCAGGAAGAAAAAGAACAGGGTGGCACACCTTGTTTTTCATACTAGTAAATCAAAAACTGTCTGCAGTGTAATGCCTTTAGGATAAAAAAACAAACAAAAAAAAACGGACTAACAGCTGGCACAATGCAGAACTCCTTGTTTAGTGGATCTTAGTATGTTTGTGGATTTTTTCCTGTGGCACCTTAAGACCTTTTGGCTAAATTTTTCAACAATTAGTTAAATGCTTACTAAAAAACATGGAAAATATTTTTTGGAGTTATTGTTCGAATACACAGTTTACCTTCTTTGTGCTGAGAGATCTCCGTAGTACTCTTCCACTTGGTCCAGTCATTCTGGTGTTACTGCTACTTCGGGAAGGCAGGGTACTGGTAGATGGGGTGCCGAAAGGTGTACTTAAGGGAGCAGGCCTCTTCTCTGCCAGGTTCTTCTGTGATGCCACATTGTTGTTTTCATTGAAGCTTAACGACCTTTTATCAGGAACGTCCCCAGTACCTAATTCAATAGGCTGTCCACTTTTGATTAGATCAAGATAATTTTTGAGTATTGACTGAGTTGTAGGATCACTCAACCAGTTGAGAAATAGCTCGTCTACTTTCATTTTAAGAACCGGCTGGAGAACTTGTGGTGACGGCATTTTGGGCAATGTCGTCTAAAGCTTCCTCTGATGACCGTACCTGCGAAGAATTAAAAGCATCTTTAAACTCACACCACCAATATCTGCCTCCCACACAACGTCCATAGATGACACGAAACTGTCAGAGCAGCGGCGCTGAGTAGGTCACTGAGCAAAAAAACATGACACGAGCAGTAGCCCTTGCTTTGAGTACAAACCAACACTCACTCATGTTATTGAAATTTAGCGCGAAGCGTCAATGCTTTAGCCCATAGGCGAAAGTGGAAAACCCATATGACTTCAATAATGTTTCCAGCCAATTTTAATCCACCACACGTCAAAAACGGCTGCATAAAGTAAACATTTCAAAAGCTTCTGTTAATTAAACCTATCCTTCTATGGAAGAACGGGGACTACAACAGGTTTAGCTACTATAGCTTTAGCAGCTAGCGCCAACTAGCCAATAAATGCACCCACCTTGCCGTGAATGGACAGCAATGCAAAACACGTTAATATGACTCTACATTTCCTTCATAAGCGATGATACTCAGCGTACGTTCGGCTAACAGTCAAAAATAAAAGCACCATCGAAAATCCGGTGACATTCATTTCACTGGGAGAAAACACAGCAGACAGGAACAACTTTTCAGGCTCTCGTTCCCCTGGTAACCACACAGCGTTATCGCGAGATCGTCCACTCTCCGCGGAGTCAGTAAGCACTTGAGCTGACGCACACCTGTTAAAATTTAGAAGTGTGGAAGTATTTCTCATATAATGGTTCTATTTCCCCCGCTACATAAGCCTATTCTAACACTGTAGTATTCTCATTTATAAGTAACAACAAAAGCCTTACTGCCAAGTCTGTCTCAGTAAGTATTAGAAGTGTTTTCAAAGAAACTAGGCCGTAGCCCGTCGACTTGGACTTATTAACGTCCAATGATTTCATCTCCTAAGTTTAATAAGTTCATTTTTATGACTGTAGTATGTAGTATTATAGTGATAAAAAATATATAAGCATGTAATATAATACATAGTAAGTTTACGATATATTGTGGATTAGTATAAATTGTATGAGGTTGCTATTATTGCTTGTGCATCTTGAGACACTAATTTAATACAGGCGTTCATTCAGTCTTTTTCTCATTTAACCTGTACATCTACATTCCCTTTGATAATGTATGTTGATGATATGTATTGATATGTTTGTATGATGTCCAGCGAGAGCTGTTCATCAGTGCACTACTCATTTCCATGAAACTAGTCCTGTGTGTCCAGTTTAGCATCGTACAAACCTGATTCCGACTGTGCATGAATAACAATGATGCATGTGTGTCCAATTTCACTCTGTCTACTCAAAGCAGCTGGACTGAGCACCTGCTGTATATGGAGCTGGACATACTTATTGATTACTGTGCGGAGGAGTGGCCCCAGACATCTGGCTCCCTCATTGCATCCCCCAGCATAGAAAACAAGCAACACAGGAAAAGGTCAGTTTAGATTATTGATACCATATATGACACCTGCAATAAAAGAAAGCACAGTGGAGTATTTTTTTTTTCATCAGAAAGGCATGCTTTATAACAGACCCAAGACCCAGGCTTCAACCACTGATTTAATGGTTTGGTTTTTTTGTACTTGAGTCTTGTCTACATTAGTAAAACTGATTTCATGATCACAGGGTCGGTACTAATGGTACACCAATTTCACGTGGAATTCTTCTCATTTACACAAGCACTGCAGCCAAAACTAACATGTTGGTTATTGTTTGTTTCTGTGAAAACAATGTTGCTGGGTAATTATGTTTATTATGCAGCCAACAGAACAAATTTTGTCTGGACTAATCTTTCTCTTTTGGCATTGACTGATTATGCCTGTAAACATTTTTTCTAAACACCAGTTTTTTTGGCATATGCGCTGTGTGTAATTATTTGTTTCTAATGACTTTAATTTACTTCACTGGAGCTTTATGACTTCTGACATGACGGATGTATTTTCGAAGGTGATTTAGAATTTTTAAAAAGTTACTTTTTGATGGAACCCATACCGCAGTGGTATGCTGACAGGCTTTACTGATGTTTCTCTTTCTTTTCGGCATGAAAGACATTGGGGACACCTATCACTCCAAACCTCTATCTCGTTAATAAGAACATTCAAAGTGCCTGTAGCTTTGTTTTTAAGAGCGCATTAACGGCGGTTCCACAGTTGTGAAAAATATCGACTGAATTCCTCTGATTGCTTCCCTTGATAACACGAGTAAATCAAATCTGAAACATCCAAAGTTGTCTGAGGCGCGGCACGTAATGAGAAACCTCTTTGTTCTGTAGAGCAGCGAACCTTACATGTGTTTTAGAGCCCAATCAATATCCGAAATGAGAAGAGAAAAAGTCAAGGTCTTGAAACTTTAGACTTTGCAACTTTTCAAAGTGTAATTATAGTGTACAAATAGGATTTTACCCAAAGCAGTGTGCATGTTGTTTTTTCACGCCTTGAAGGACATTTCAAAGGTTTGGCCGAGTCTGAAACCACAGGGGGACAGCTGGTTAGCGTAGGAAAGTGTTAGTGAGGGGTTTATGTGTGCAGCTCGCCCTTACTGCTGTCAGCTATGCTATATGGGCGCTCTGTGAAGTAGACGATAAGCAATCTGCTCTAATAAGGGGAGTGAATAAAGTTAAAAGTGTTGTGTTGTAGTTATGTGCTGTAGAGAAATATTTGGACCATACCGTACTCACATACTAGAAAAGGCAATGGGCCATGGTTATTTTAAGGTTTAAGTTTGTTTGACATTGGTACGTTTAGCTACTACTCTTTTCTCTTCATTTAAAAGATCCAGATTGCAATGTGAGATTTTTTTGTGGCTGAAGTTTCACATAAATTACTTACATAGAAGGAGAGCAGTCTTTAATAAGTAATGTACGGGTAACTTTTGTTGTGTAAAAGTGTAAAAATGGCTTTAAAACATACTGTAGACAGACAACAGTGTCTACAGTGCTTTTACTTACACTCAAAGAAAATCTGATAGTTCTCTCAAGCTGTTTTTTCTTGAACATCTTACAGGATCTGATACCAATCCAAACATCTTCACCTTTGACTTTGGCTTTCATTCAGTAGGGACGTTTACAACGCAAAGTCAAGACAGTGACAAATTTGTGAGCAACGTTGCCACCTTTGTCTCAATTGCTTCTAAGTGGTCTTAACCTCTGTTGCACATTTGTTTTAAACCAGCTCATTTGGTACATTTTTGTACAAGGCAGAGATAAGAACAAGGCCCAATCAGACAAACAAATGACTTCTCCATCTGCTTGAAATTTGACAAAATGACCCAAATAGTTTTAACATATTTCCCAGAAGATATGTGGAATAGCAATGTAATATTTTCTTTTCTGTTTTATGACTTTGAATATATAACAACTAAATAAGTACATGATAACAGCGAGTTGAAAAGATTTTGATTGTGAAATGGAAATAATATGCAGTTACTGTTAAGTTACGGTGATATTATTCCCCAGTCGTTTTGCAAACACAACAGAAACTAGTAGAAAGTGCTTTCTTAAAAATTGTATTTCATTATGTAGTTAAACTATTTGTTCAGCTGCAATTTATGCGTATGTTGTTTTAACTTTTAATATAACTCATTGTGGCACTGTTCTCCTCACACACGAGCAGACTTTGCTTCAACATATATTGTCAAATGTGTGCTGCAGAAAACAGCAAACTGCATAAGAAATGATTTTAAGCTTGGAGTAACAGGAGTAAAAGTAAGCAGTAGATGCGTAAAAACTAATGCTGATACAGACGCTGCTTCTTTTCAATATCTCAACATTTAGAGCAACATATATGGTTTTATCTTTCCCAGGCATCTCCTTCTTTTATCTGCGCTCCGTAGAAAACACAAGTGTACTTGCTTTAGTTAAAAACATACAATCCTACTGAACCAAGAGCCAGTGTTAGCGCTGGAAAAACACATTTCAACCTCTCTGCCTGTCGATGGGACTTTTAACATTGTAGAAGAGTAGATTTAAATTTTTTAATGTTAGAGGTCTTATTAAAAGTCCAAATGATTGTATATATAAATTACATGGTGGACTATAATGAATGTAAATCAGTGTAGGAGTAGTATTGACGTGATTAATCATTAGATTTAAATCAAAACTATTTTTACGAGCAGATTAATGATCACAGTGCCTGTTGTTGCAACTGTTTAAATGCAGGAACTACTCAGGAACTCACTTAGCTGGAAATATTTTAAGCACAAAGTTTCTATTCTGAAGTGCATTAATATAATCAGAAAGTTGCTCCCATCCTCACTAGCCTTTATTAGATTATTTTTAAGAATCTTTATTTATTTTTTTGCTGTTGTTGTTGCACAGCAAGTGATGAAACTCTGGCTGACAGGGTGATTTAAACTCTCAGATTCCTGTGGCATGTAATACAAAACAAGGTACACGAGTTACCACAACAGTCCTGAAATGTCATTTTTATATGCCTCTGCCCATTGTGCACTGTGTTTGTTTTATTTCCAGACACTGCTGAAATAATTGTTAGCATAAAGCAGAAATTTTACAAGGATGTTTCTATAGTCTAGTGATATTTTTTGAGCAGAAATTGCTTTGATCTTGGTCTTAAACAATCCTCTGTTTGATATGGCTTTCAAATGAACTGTGGTATGAACCTCACGTTCCGCCTCCCAAAATGGCATCGGGTAGTGATGAGCCTTCTCGTAGCTCTTTCATGGCTACACTGTAAACACGCAACGCTGTTTTTATTCCTTAAGAAAATCACAGACGCAGAATCAAACTGTCTTCAGTCAACATTTAGATTCCTAATATGCTGTGCGAAATGGAGCCGCGGAGGAGGAGACTTCTTTCATTAGACACTTCACTGAGGCTCTGAAGTTCACTCCTTCCATCTGAGATGACTTTAAAAGAGAAACAATGCATCTGCCTATTGGGGCCTTTGGAGATTTTCTCTCTCATCACATATTAATGAAAGAGGTGCATGTATGGAGTTGCAAAGCTTAAGCAGGAAAACCTGGTTTTGAGCATACCAAAGAGAGTCGACAGATATATAGATATATTTAATGGAGTCGTATATAGTGTGTCTAATCAACTTGGTATACTATATGTTGTTTCTCAGGTGAAATGCTTTGCAAATTTTCTTCAGTCTAGTTCTGCAGATGCTATACAAGGATGTAAAATGTGTAACAGTTGCCTGTAGAGGGTGCACTTTACTTGGGATGTGTTAGGGCTGTACTCCTCTCACTTGCTTTCTAAGCAGACACAGATACATACACAAACAATTCACTCAAGTGTAATGATCTTATATGAGGCACACAGACAGCATGAATCAGAGGTGAGTTCATGCCAGTTATTCTGCTGAATGCACCGTACATCAGTTTCTCACATTGGCCTCCATTTCTCCTTTAATGAGACAGGCCCATCAAGACGGAGCGGGAGCTTTTTGATATCCTCAGAGGGGCATGGTGAGCAGACACATTAATGCTCATAATTCATAGCAAATCAAGGAAGATTTTGTTGGAACAGAGGATCACACCAATTACCAGTTGTTTATTGTTTGCTATTGTTGTGTTTACTGCAGTCTAATCATATTTGGAGGTCGGCCACAGCACTACATCAGCTCCAAGTGGAAAAGCTCTTTTGAAGCCTTTCATTTCGTTGTGCCATATTAGCTGCACTGAGCAGCCCTAGACAACATGCTGCCTTTGCTTTCAAGATAAAAAGAAGCAAGCATTACATCACTTTCTAAATAACTTTACAAATTAAGAAAATTGCAAGTAAATTGGTCACCTAGAAAAAACAAAAAAAAGGTAAAACACCAGCCCATTAAGAAAAATGTGTTTCATCTATTAATTTGCTTCGAGATAGTAATCGTTTCAATAATGGCTTGAACATGGGAACGAGAGTTCGTGTTCGATTCTGGGCTGATGTTGTTGGTTGCTAATGTTTGGCCAGACAGAGCTCAGTCTTTTCCCTTCTTGCCCCTCCTATGGAACAAGCAAATTCGTGGCATGAAAGCAAGAAAATCATGGAAATCAGCAAGGCCTTCATTATACCAAGGTCATTACGTCTGGCTTTTATCCTCCTCTGTACTTATAGGAGGTAAGAGAATCCTATTCTCCATCACCCAAGGCCTCACCTTTGAACACACACATGCACACATAGGCTTACACCAGAGCCAGCATTTGCTCATGCACGGGCACACACATATACACAGGCAAACACACGTAGGTTTCTCTTTCATTTGGCCTGCTTGAATTTCATCATTCATTTTTACATCACATTAGTGTGGTGTGTTAGTGGTCGACTTGTCTGCGTGTAGAGGGCGGCTGTTACTTCAGGAAAAGACTGAATAATGCACGGGAGAAGGCAGGGAAAGGCTCAAAGGAGGTCTGTAACAGAAGAGATGATTGCCTCCTTATACTATACATATATATGGCACAGTTAGGGTGCACACAAAGCGAGGTAAATAGATCAGTGTCTTGAATCTTGCTTCACGGTAAACTGGAATGTAGGTGGGCTGTTTTTGGGCCATGCAGTAGAGTAAGAGTGCTTAGTTGACTTTTTTAAATGATAAATCACACTTAAATGTTGTGTCCTGTCCCCTTACATCAAAAAAGACCAAGAAGATGGAAAATATAAGCAAGAGTTGAGCCAAGTGGGTGAAATGTGCTGCTGTTTTGTATCATTAAATCACATTAGATTATTCTTGGAAAAATGGCAAGTATTAACAGCAGATTTAGTTTCTCTAAGCAGTCAAGGTTATTATTTCAGATCTTTTCAGAGACATGCGAGTATAACAATACATTAAGTTACTTTAATTAGGCTATTACTTTCAAAATAACCCAAACCTACAATCTGGAGGGGAAAAAACTCTCCACCTTTAAAGTTAATATTTTTAATGGGCATCACAAGACAGTTGAGTCTTACTCAATGCCTCCTTCAGAAAAAGCAATAACTGTGATGTTAAGGGGAAGAAAAGTGTTCTCTTAATGTGCGCCAAAGATGGTCTCTTTTGTCTGCCTCACTGGCTGTGTCTAACTTAAAACTCTCGATTGATCTGATACCACCAAGAACTGGCCTGCATATTAAACCAAAGCTGCGATACATCTCCTCTAAGACGGATGAATTCGGTGCATGTGTGTTTTAGTGGGCTCGTGGCTGCGGTCCAGGTTTGGATTATTACAACAAAAAAAAAAGCTGAAAAAACCTATTCAGCGTTTGCTGTTGTCCATTAATAGTCATACACACCATAATATCCCTCAGAAGTCCAGCTCAGCGCCTGCCAACACACATTGGCCTTCGCTTCTGATGCTGACATCATTTAATCTTTAGGAGGAGCTTGAAGTTTCTATCCCAAATCCTTGATCTGGTTCACCTTACAGGACGAGCCTCTTTGTCTCTAATCCAAAATAAACAGACGCGTTATTGTATTCTCTCTCGTCCAAGGCACACGGACTTCTTTGCCTGTCTTTAGGTGAAGCAGTCTCTCTACTTTGCTGCCCATCCACATTGAAAATAATTAAAAGAGCAAAGTGAACACAAATGTCCTCATCTGCTGTGCATGGGAACTGACAAAAAGCCAGGAGATATCCCTTTTCAGAAAAGCACGCGTACTGCCAGCGCATAAACACACACAAGTCCTTTGTAGATGTATGCGGTACAACAGTATGAAAAACAATCCTCTGTTGTCTCACTGTTTTTTTGTGCCTGGGTGTTTTATAAGCATTGGAAAGGATGCACACTTCTCAGATTAGGACTGGCAGAAGTGCTCGGGAGAGTGCGCCAGGAAAAGGATGAACATTAGGCACCTGATCAGACAGGATCAATGAAAAGCAATTAGATGATAAGTCTGCAGGAGCAGGCCTGCGTGCGCACGACTGCAGGGGCCAAGACCTTTACAACAGCCAGAAGAGTGAGCGAATAAACATATCTCCTTCAGCCTTTATGCAAGAAGTGAATAAGGCTGAAGGAGTCTGTGACGATCTGTTTAGCGTAGTACAGTATTTATGTGCGTTTGTCTGCTTCTGTTTCCTTGTGCGGCTTATGTGTTTTGCCTAACATCTATTGTCATAATGATGTGTGATTATTAAGGGAGCAGGGATTTCACAGCAGGGGAAAAAAAAGGGGCTGAGCCGACAACAGGTTGGGCCTCCCTTTGTGTCTTTGTTTGAAAGCTCAGCAAATCCATATTCATGCTCCCAGTATGCACACAATAGCAATATGCAACACATTTGTTTATAATCTTTGTTTATTTGGGTTGCATACATTAACAAATTCCCATTTCGTACTGCTGTAATTCAAAGAGGAGGTAAAAGGTAACGGTAAGGAAAGGTTTCTCGCAAAAGAGGTGGACACAGTCTCCAAGAGCTGATGCATTGTTATTTCAGTTCTATCCATGGGAGAGTTTAAGCTCTTGCAGTAGGCTTGCTATTAGGCTAAACCAGGGTGCGCTGTGTTCTGTGTGGGTTGAAAAGACGAGTTCTGACCATTAGCGTAGCTCCCGTTCCTGGTTGCAGAGTACAAAAGCGCATAAGAGTTTTTCTTCCAATTTGTGGGTGTAATGACGACACACACAACAAATAACTCGGCGCTTAATCCAGTCTTTGTTAGTTCATTGAAATATTTTTCCCTTTGTCTGCTCTAACTAAAATATCCATCATTTGTGGCCCTTAAAACTAAATGGAGGTGTAAACATAGCGTATAGGATGCAGTAAAGTGCCTTTCCTCCTTACTTGATTCCTGCATGTGCTCATTTCCAACACTAGATGGCTGTCTGTGCTGTGTATGCCTTGTGTCAGCACCAGTGCAGCCTCTTCATGCTGCTTTTTATTGGCCTTAGAAATGCAAGGCTGAGCAAAAGATTTTTGTTAATAATGCTTTGAGACACTCGGGTTATGAAAACACAGGGCTGCACAGACACAGCACCCAACTTAATGTTTTGATGTTTGAATTTGCCAGCCCTTCGTTTTTTTTTATGATGTCACGAGCAATGGATTAAATACACTGTCATCAGAAAAGTCAGTTGCAGATTCGCACACACGGAGGTGAAAGTGCATTTGAGTGCATTTAAAAATAAACTCTATGTGATGTCAATTCTAATATATATTCCACATATTTCGATCTTTTTAATGTGGTTTAGGAAAGACTTCAACTAAGCTGACAGATTTCAAAACAAGTCAGAGGTAATGCTAATGTCAAAAAACCCACCAAACACATAATTTATCATTCCAGTTATCGTATAATTATTCTGACTGCAGTGCCATTTGTGTATGTGCTTTGTTTGCGTTGTTTAAGAGGCTATTTGTAGTTTCATTATGTGCAGTAAATGGGACCACATAGAGCACTTGCTTGTATTGACTTTGAAGATTGCATTTCTTCCTTCTTCAGAGGCTGTCCGTCTCTTTAGCCTGAAGCTCCCAAACCACACAGCCGGCCAGTTCATGGTGGCCTTTTATTATGATGTCAGCACTTCGCTTAAAGAGCATTCAATATCTCCAGGACGGCCGTTGGTGGAACATCAATAGAATAACACAGACGAGCAATAGATGGCTATTCCTCATAGCCGGTCAGTTCATTTGCTCATTGATTTATTGGTAGCTGACAGTGTAATGGAATTAAGTAGCAGTGATTATCACAAGCAAACAGGTTATTTGTTTGTTTGTTCTTCCTGCATCTGTTTGCAGAGTTTCAGCACTAGCTGTGCACAGGTGAAAGATTACACACGCGCTTACGGACACGTAAATAGATCTACGAAAACTCAAAGTCCTACTGAATTATTTGAACAAAATGAGAAAGGTCTCAAAGTGCAATGTATGTTATGTGATTTATTATTAGACAGGGTAAAAACTAGGTAATGCAAAGGAAAGAGAAATGAAAGAGCAGGAAAAACAAAAGCATCCCCGATGGAGGGGAAAGCTATTGGACACAGCCTGATTTTCAGGCCTATTAAAAGATGGTCATCTAGAAAGCAGGCGGAACCTTGTAAGACAATTGAACCAAAATCACCCACATAAATCAGAGCGTGATTACCTCAGGAGCTGGAGTTATTGGGTGTTAACGTTGCTGTGCACGCGCTTTAACTTATTAACACTCTTAATAGTGAGGAACAGATTTTAACAGAAGTCCTGCAAAACCCGAATGAGGTGGAACAACAACAGCAAACCAAAAAAGAAGTAATGCATTCAACTGGTGTTGGTCTGTTTCATCTCGACAGTGGCACCTTGATGCTGAAGTCAAAATCCTCCAAGATTTCACAAAGTTTGGCAATTCTGTGTTGAAAGGTTTCTCTGTTTTTTTTTTTTTTGGTAAATGTGTACAATCATATCTCTCCATCTCCATCTACTACAGCATCCCTGGTTCTGTAATTCATGTGTGTGTGTGTGTGAAATGAAAACCTTCTTAGCAATATGCAGATTTCTTTATGCAAAACAGTATTACCTATGGTGCGCGGACGGCAGCTAATGCCTTTGATCAGTCTCTCTGACATTCTAACTACTGAGAAGAAAAGAACTTAAAAATTGTAAAGGCTCTTAATTGAAGTGAACATAAAAGAAGATACATGGTGTTAATTGGTATACGCTAAGAATAATCTAGACCTTGGAGACCACTGTCCCTTACCGGCCCCCCTGCCAAAGTGTCAGGATTTACATCTTTAATTCAAGATTTCCCCACATTAATTACCTCGCAGGCAGCGAAATGCGGATTACTTCATTTTAAAGTATAATAAACATCCAAATAGCCCCTCCACCCTCCTCATCCATGAATATAAATTTTGGTTAGTGTGCAAAAGCAGCACTGGGTCTCGTGTTCTTAAAGAGGTTGTGCAGCAAGCATGTGTCTCAGAAAGAATTTGAATTTAGTAAAAACATAATTGAAGTACACATTGTTGGATGAAAACCTTTAATCATAACAGTTCAGAGTTATAACAATAAAGTTAGAACGATGCATATGGAGATTTAAAGATGAAATTATACTTAGAGGTCACTGTGCAGGTGTTACACCAGATTGTTTTGGAAAATGCAGAGCATATTTGGCATGGTATCATTGGCATAACGACTAATTTGTATGTGTTTCTGTGTGTGTGTGTGTCTGTCTTTTCAGTGAGGTAAAGCAATTTGAACACTGGACTCCAATATGACCTTTGATTATGAGAGGAATAAAGCAGTGCTCATATCCCAGGCCTCTCCGTTTCCTCTCAACATGATGAATGGGACACCCTGAGCTGCAGGACAGAACAACCATTTGAGAATCCAGGGTGACACACACACACACACACACACACACACACACACACACACACACACACACACACACACACACACGTACACACACACACACACACACACACACACACACACACACACACACACACACACACACACACACACACACAGAAGTGCTGACAGACAAATGACACTCTGATGGAAAGTGAAGCACTTTTAAGCCCTTAAATGCCACCACCACCAGCAGCACACACACACACACACACACACACACACACACACACACACACACACACACAGTCTGTACTATTCTAGCCGCTGCACTTATCTCCCTCCCTTTAGCACATTTAACACTATACTGCCCTTGAAAATAACCAGCTAAGTTGTGGCTTTTATCTCGTGAGCAGGTTCATGTATGGATTTATTAGTGGAAAATAGACACATCTACCATGGCTTATTGAAACAGTTTCAAACGCATCCCAATGTGGTTAATATTATGCAGTTTATTAAGCAACAATAAGCAATTTATGTAAACACAGTTCAAACGAGCGCCGCTCCTGTACACCTTAAAATCCTCCTCTTTTTTTGAAGTGGTGTTATTTTGGGGATTCATTGTAATTTATTGGCTCAAAGTGCACAATACAGTGTTAAAACTGATTTGATATGGAAACCTGCAGGGACATATTAATTAAAATAGCAATCTAATTAGCATTCCACTGTGACCTAAAAGTTGAATATTATTAGAGCTGCAACCGTCGGCTGTGATGAAAAGAGCTTACATGACAGTGAAATTGAAATTCAAAGAGCTGGAGATAATGTACACACAGATCAAAAGAACAAACGGTGGGGAGAAAAATAACACACCAAGAAGTTTTACATTTCCTCACAAGGGGGAAAACCAGTGTGTTGTGCACACTCCTGCACCCACATTCACACACATGAAAACACTGTTACACTCAGTATTAGGTAGTTGAGTATAATTTAACCTAAAAATGTAGCACGTAGAAATGTCAGCGCAGTGACAAAGAACTTACACTGGTAATGTAATAGCAGGTAAGTTCACTATTTATAAAGTTTAGGAGGAAGAGCAATTTGGGCTGACATGAATATTTTTATCTTTAGGTTATAAATTGGCTGTTGATGTTTTAATTCACATCAGTTCATATGAAGACATAATGTTAGAAAGTTGAAAAATGTATCAATAATACCAAGTAACGTTTTAGTTTTCTACTTACTCAAAGACTATTTTACAAGTTTTAAAGCCTATTTCTCTGCTGGAGCAGGGAAAAAGTACCCTAATTGCAGGACCTACATTATACTTTGTGATCCGATAATAGGAATGTGTCGATATGCTGGCTGAATATAGCAAAGAAGACAATATAACACATACTGTTATCAGTTTGTCTGTTGTGCTACATAATTAGTTGTACATTTTTAAAGATAGCGTGAGGAGCTGAAAGAGCAATGAGGATTTTTTTGTTTAGCTGGCACACACAGGGCATAACAACAAAACGTTCTTATCAGCACTCCTGACTTTCAGAATAGTTGCATAGTTTTGGAAGTATTGGAAGTATTTTAAAGTAAGTGCTTTCTATCTAACAATCACACACATTCGCACTTGAGGTTTATTTTACTCAAGCAGCCAGAGATTCAATGAGAATTAGGTAGCTGACCTGCTCTGCCTCTTGAGCCACAGCCATCTCACCAGGATATGAGTAAAAGACCAGTTATTATAATATTTCTATGAGTAAAGTTAAGAGGAGTGCATTTAAAGCACTTGAAGTAGGAGTAGGACCACTCATGATGCAAAATGACTTTTTTGTTATGTTATGACATTTTGTACTTTTATTACACAGTAATATTGTTTCTCTTATTATAAAACAATAATGTAATATTTTTCCCCAGTGGAGTATAATGAGGCATGCAAAATACCTGAAAACTTAAGTATTCTAAATAAACATGCTTGCTTGCTTTACACCACTGCCGTTATCACACTGTCACAATAGTACGTCAGAAAAGGTAAAGAATGTACAGACAAACACTTTTCTATCCTGATCTGTTGAAGTAAATATTGTGTTTTCAAACCGAATAATAATACCAAGAGTTATTGATTATTTTGTCCACAAATGACTGTCCTTGATTACTGAAATCTTCCTGTACGCCTGTTGCGGTCTCTTTTTTCCTAATGATTTTGTGCTCTTGTTAAATAGACACTTCAGATAGGAAAAAGCTGAAAAATGACACGCAGTAAGAATCGAACCTGAGGACACCCTGCCCTGAGCAGCAAACCAACTGACTATCTGGACAGCCCTGGTTTTAATATTTTATGATGATTGCTGACTTTAGGTCATAGGTTTCCAGCCTGTTTTCCCCATCTCTTGGCTCCTGTTTGAAATCCAATAAGCAGTTCTTCACAGTCATATTGAAGTATAGATTACCTACAGTACACAGCAGGAGGAAGCAAAGGAGAGGTTTACATTGCTGCGATCATTGACTCTACACTTGGTCTGACAGATTTCATCATTTTACCAAAGCGGTTAACCTGTATTAACTGCCACAGCTTTCCCCAATATACATTAAGCCTAACACAGGTCATGACAATCAAAACAGTCCTCACAGGGGTCAGTGCGCTCCACTCTACTCATTGTTACTTCGGTTTAACCTTGAGGGGTTGTATGCTTTTCCCTGCCTCCCTTTGGGGAGACTTGCATATTTCTGCATAGCCTTGTGCACCAGTTGAGGTGCCTGTTCTCTGGGTAAGGGCCTCTACGCTTCTCCTGCAGCTCTACAAGCGGGTGTGTTAACATGTGTCCCTGCAGTGGGCCGCCGCGCCAGCCAGCAAGTGATAATTATTCATTAGTATTCATTAGTGTGAGGTGCTGGCCGGTGCAGGGCTCATGTTGAATCAGTGTTCTGACGAGGCCTCGGCCCGGCGCGGGTCAGTGAGGAGCCAGTAATTAGGCCCACCAGTCAGGAGGCATTTTCCTAAGCACAACACATGAGCTTGAGAGAGACGAGATGCAACCACCAGGAGAGAGGCTGCAGGAAGAGAGAGAGTGTGCATTTTATTTTTAAAAGAAAGCCAACCTTGGCCTCCTTGCTTCCCTGCCTGGGTAGTGCCGAGTATCTTAACCTTTCTCCATCACTCACTCCATCTGCGGTAAAAATGCGAGATAACCTTGGCTGTCTGCTTTGTTTGCCTTGTGCGCTTTCTCTTTGAAGATTTTTTTTAATCCTTTTTTTTTTTTACTTCCCTCAGCTCTCCTCTCCATTTTTTAATTGAAGGATATATAGCGTATATGATTCTGTTTCCTTAAATCTAATATGTTGGTTGCATATGCTTATTTATGGATCTTTGCATGTCAAATGGTTGATAATAGCAGCAGGTATTATCACTTACAGAGATAATTGTGTAACAGTTAACATGACAGAGTGGTCGCCTCCCAGGAATGCTGTTAGTATTGTAAATGGGACCGAGGCCTAACCGAATTAATCTAATTGAAAGATAATTACACTGGCTGCAACAAAGCTGGACCAGATTCATCAAACTGCTTCCTGCCCCCGTGAGCCATTAAGAGGAAGAGATCTACAAGCAAGCACGGGAAGGTTAAAGGCATCCGGGGTGCTCAAAGCTGGCTGTGCCGAAGCTGTCAGTACATATCTGACACAGAAAAAGAGGATTTGACATTGACTGACAGCAATTGAGAAAACAGGGGGTCAAATGTTGAGCTGTTGCGAGACAGGAGAGAGGAAAGGCGCGAACCCCCCAGATCCAAGTCTCTGTGGAGGACAGCAGAAATCCAATGAGATGATAGCTTATCCTGTCAACACATAATGTCAGTTTCCCTTGAATATAAACAAAGAGCATAAGACACTGACAACCTCTCACTCTGCTTCTCTTTCTGTTTCTTTCTATGTTGTTGTTTTTTTTGCTTGTTCATTCATGTGCAAGCATGGGTACACATGGATGTGGGAAAGGGAGTGCCTCACATAACCTCGCAATATCCTGACATGATTCCAGATTAGACGAATTCCCTAAACTACAAGCGAATGGCACGACACCCTCGTCTTTCCCAACAAGCCCCCCTCCCTTTACATTTCCTCATTCCTTCCCTTGGTCTCCAGCATGCACATTTTTTCTCCTTTGGATTTATCAGATTGGCATAGGTGGGTTGACAGCTCTCAAACTGGCACTGCAGAAGGGGGAGATCCCAGAGTGTGAAGGTTAGCTGGATAAACCTATCTGGGGTCTGCCCAGGAGGAGGAGAGGAGGAGAAGGATGAAGAGGGTGTGTATGAGGGGGGAGGCCATGGGAGAGCTGGAGAAGGGGAGAGGAGAGTGAGGGAGAGAGGCTTGGTAGGGCCCCGCTGAGCACATAAGCTTCCATGCTGAGCGCAAACGTGGCTGGCTGACAGTTGTGCTCAGCCTTCACTGTAATAATGAATAAAAGGAAACTCCCTGCAGATTACACATCTTCCGTGTTTTGACATTGACCTTAATACATAATTTAACCACAAAGCCTGAACAGTGTGTAACGAGATAAGAGAGGACCAGAGGATAGAAAAAAGATGCCTGGCCTAAAACATACAGGCCAAAAAAGGCGCCTCAGCCGTAATGGCTCTAATATGAGCCAGTCTGTGAGGACCAGTATTTTTTTTCTAAACAAGATGGGAGTATTTGTGGGAGAAGACTGGAAGATTGAAGGCAGCAGGAAAATTATGGATATGTGTGCGTGTGGTGTGTGTGAAAAATACAGTGATTTTCCTGCTTATCGAATTCCCAGTGGGAGGAGAAGGTAGTGCTGCTAAACCTCAATAGAATAGTAATGTGCCAGCCCGGCTGTTGTGTGTGTTTGTGCTTCTTCCCACTGTTCATATAGTTCTGTTTAGTGTGTAACTGTAGACTGGCTGAGTGTGATATCTGAAAGAGGTATTTGTCACTCTCATTGTCACTTCTCGGTCTGTGTGTGTGTGTGTGTGTGGGGGGGCATCGTGTGTTTGTGTGTTTTCCTCGGGGCGTGTGAGCATTGTGATGTCTGAGTGACTGTTAAGCGCAGTGTTTGCTGAGCCAGCACTCTCTGCCACAGGTTATGTCACTTCAGCTGAGGTCACCATGTCACAGAGACTGTCAGGAAATGCTTTCTTTAGCCAAACTCCCTAAGGAGAAAGCTACCAGACTCTCACACACACAGCCTTTAGCTGAATGTGTCCTAAGTATTCACATCCTAGATGAGCCACCATTATGTTACCAGCAGCTCGAAAGGCTGCGACATGAAGAGGGACACAGCAGTGATCTTGATGCCATTTGTTTACTAAAACACAAACAAAGAGAATAGATTAAGCACAATTACTTAACTGCAGTTTCTGTATCTAACCATTCATGCCATCATGGATAATTTGTATCCAGTATCATTTAGTACTTAGTGTTATTCATTAGACATGGAATCCCATGTGGGATCAATGTTTTTTTACTCTTTTTCTACACTTCCAGCACATGTTCATTTGCTTAGCCCTTTAGTTGTTACTAAAAGACATGAAAACACCTTGTTGAGGGTATGAAAAGATTGTGCTTTAGCTTAAAATACAAAGAAAAACACTTATTTTAAAGCTTTGATTATTATCTTGCCTGAGTGGCACAGCTCAGTTGGCATGTGTAGTGCAAACACACACTTTGTACCTGCACAAAGTCAATTCCTGCCAATGCACACAAAAGAACAGACTGAATTTCAGGCTTTGCCATGAGACTAGGAGCCACTAATACAGACCTGGCCCACATCCTCACACGGTTTCCTTAGGGTCATAATCAGGGTCAGCACCTTGAATGTAAGGACATAGCGACTGGTCCCAATCCTGGTTTAAAAAATACACCTTTTGTTTTCTACTTGCATTTGGCGCATTCATGTGTGTTTTACTGTTAATGGTAAATGCTGCAGATTGAGAATCATTACTACCACATTAAAGCGATGATTACATCACTACTCACCTGCTAGGTGCTGTTGAATACAGATACAGGTCTTAAATAAGAATTAGGAAGGCTGTACTTGCTCCTTCCTCTCCTACCCTTTCATCCTCTTCACTGCTCTCACACCCTTTCGTCTTCGGGCTCTACATGCACAGACTGTTCTGTAATTGAAGCAGCACGTCAGAGCCGTCTTCCTGTCTGCATGTAACCCTCTGATTCACACTATTCTCATTAGTGTCATAATTACCTCGTGTTGAAAAGCAAGGGCCTGAACGAGCTCCTCAATGAGCGCTAAGGTGAGAGTGCGGGCTGACCTCCAGCCCAACAGGGGGCAGTGGTGATGTACTGAACTCAGCCTGCATGATGTCCACAGCTGAGTGCATGAGGTCTTTTTAAGGGCTGCCTGCTGTTTTGCATGGTAACAAGCAGTTGTGAAGGGAAAACCGATTGGGCAATAAATGAAACAGGAAAAATTGTTCCCTGGAATAGATAAGTGCTGCTGCTTTTTCATACATTTTCTGTTTCTTCTATCAGCTATCTCTTTATAAAGCCGCCTCCTTCTCCCAGGAAAATATACACACCTGTCAGTCTGTGCCTAGTCCTTGGACTAGACCTTTGTCTCAGAGCCCTTGGAGTTCTTTAGGGGATTTGCTTGGCTGCGGCCTAACCGGCCCTGAACAGCCAATAAAGTGGTCCAGCTGGGTAGGACATCTAGTATGTGTGTTGTAAGTATGCCTGTGTGGACTTGTGCCATCATGGCTCAGTTAGCACACAGACCCACAGCTATGACTGTGGTGGCAATAGTACTTTGGTGCTTTGCCATCAGGCTTCCCTCCAAGGACTGTGTCAAGACAGTGATGATGCAGGGTGGTGCTCTACTTCTGCAGCAGTAATCTAATGAGCCTGTAAACACACTCATTTGACATCATTAATTGGAGGGAGATCAGAGATCCAAGAGGGTGTGTGTGTATAGTGTGTGTGTGTGTGTGTGTGTGTGTGGTAGCAGTTGGAGGGTTCTCCCATCAGAGAGGGTTCTCCCAGATCAAAGATTTAGAGTGTGAAATCCCTGATTATGCGACAGAGAGACACATTAGAGGCAGTTTTCTGCCAAGCTGAGAGAGCAGCAGTGTTTGGTCAGTGCCAACAGAAGGCCTTGTTTTCAGCAATAGAAAGCACTAAAGCAACACACTTGAAGCTGCCCTCTGTTTTGTCAATTATACAGTGAGTGGATAAATCAAAGTTGGAAGACATGGAGTTTATCTGCGTCCAGTTTATTGATTTTTAACTATTTCAGGAATCGTAAACGTGTGAAACTACATTTTAAACGCATGGTGACAAAGCTTCTCGCGGTGCTTTTGAAAAAAGTTTGAATCTTCTTTGTGACTGTCACAGAGTGCGATCCATTAGCTTTAATTGCGCTGCCATACTGGTTCAGTCACATTTGTCAGCTGGATCTAAGCGGGGGGGAAACAGAGGTGCAGTGCTAGAGTTGCTTGCTACTAGTAGTCCTCTGCTCTGAGAGCAACCCAGTCCAGTCGTTAATGATCTATCTGTCTACCACCCGCACAATGGCCCACACCGCTGTTCGCTTTCATTTACAGAGTGCCAGTCTCTGAACTCCCCTCATCAGCCCTTTGTTCCTGACTGTTTAATGTTTTTTGGGGAGTTGATTGGTGTAGCTTTGTATGGGATACTTTTGAGCAAGTGGCTTAGAGAGACAGCTAGAGCAGGAATTTTCTAGTTTAATACATTATGAAGATTTCACTTTCTGCCTTTGATTCTGTACTGACAGTTATCCTTCAGTCCTCCTTTAAAGTCCCACTTTCAATCCCTAATGGCTGTCATGTCGCTGCACTCTCTGGACTCTTACTCAAAGTGTCATTGGCATAATGGTCGGCAGCCGTTGGCCTCTTTTGATCATCCATGCTGTGTGCGAGAGCAACTAGAGCTGAAACAGTGAGGTGTATGAGGTGTGTGTGTGTGTGCGCGCGCACTGCTTGCGCCTCTGCTCGGCTGCCACTCCCAGGCAGAGCTCCACCACCGGAAATCTAAAATTCACTTTCAAATAGTTTTCCTCCTGTTCTTGGTGCCTAATAGCCACGCACTGCAAAGTGTGTGTGCATGTGTGTACTCATTAAAGGGATAGCACGGGTTTCTCCTGTATCAGCATCTCAAGCTCAGCCCAGTTTGGCACCCTCTCAATGGTTATGCATACTCCAACAAAGAGATGAAGGGCCGCAAGGGAGTGAGAGAGGCCAGGAGTGAGAGAAAGTGTGTGCGTCTGTGTGTGTATGACGGTGAGCTGAGGCCTTGGACGAAGCCAAGCTCAAGTTCAAACACCCCGGCCTGCGTTCGTATGTGTCATGCCAATCCAAGATAAAATCACACTCACCAGGCCAGAAAGAACACATCTAAGCAAGATGATCAGGGCCAGGAAACATCCGGAAGGGTTCTGAGGCTTTCCAGCAGAGACGTGCTTGTAATAGAAGCCAGTGTGCACTTACTGAATGACATTATGTTCAAACATCCTGGGCTGAAACCCTCTGTGCTTGGATCCAAGTAGTGCAACACTTCCAGGATCAGTATCCTCTCATTTTCTGCCTGCTTCACTTACCTGCCCCATCCAGGTGTTAGGCAGGCTCGGCCCAGAGCCCAGGGCACTATTGATGCTCAGACAGTAAGACTAGCCGCAGGGCTTCTGCACATCAGTGTATGTGGTTTCATGAAACCAGAGAACGTATTCTGCTTTGATGGACTCACTTTGAATATATTCCTTGAATTTGACAAGAGCATAATTTATTGTATAGATATTAGTGAAGTAAAATCTCTTCTAGCAATGCTATTCCTTTCTTGGATTCTCTGCTGCTGTTTGGTCCTTTGTGGCCTTTTTCCTGAATCTGCTGTTGCTTCCATTGTGTTATATTATCAAATTTTCTCCCAGTCTTCCTTCAAACCCTAAAAGGCTATTAAATTATACAAAGAAAAGTGCTTCACTGTCTGAAATTTGAACAACAGTTGTTTCTCAGGTGGTAAAGGCTGGTTGTCAACTAAACTCGGGGTTGGCAGTGCGATCCTGGCCCCTCTCATTACAAAGCACCCTTGGGCAGGAGAAAACTCAACCTCAAGTTGTTCCCTATAGTAGGCCAGGATACACACTCATACTCGCAGTCACTCTGGTGTGTGAGTGTGTGTGACTGGGTAATGAGAAACACATTTTGACGCACTTTGTGAACCTAGTTAAAGGTGGTATATAACTCGGTGCACAGAGCGTTAGCGTATGCCGTCACAGTGCCGCATGTAATATTGTGGTTTCTCATCATATGTTGTTTTTTCTGCAAACTTTCCCCAGTAAACTTAATCGATTTGCCTTTGGACTTATTTATTTAATGCACTTACTCGCACACACATACATGTGCAGCCCTGCCCTCCCCTTTATCCAGAGAGGGATACAGATCAGAGCACTCGGCCAAGATTGTGTGTGATGTAAAGTTCTGGAGAATAAAAGACGTCTCTTCCAATAACATATTTCCGCCATGTATCGAAAGACGTGTCAATTTCAGTTACACCTGGCGCGGCAGCTGTAAAACAGCGAGTTCTTCACTTCTAAAAGACAATGCCATAACAGTCACTCCCCACCTGAATGACTGATACATTAAACATGCAGAAAGCAGCGGGAGGACACCAGGGAGGGAGCGTTCAAAGACGAAAACAACGCATCCAAAAACAGAAAAAGAGAAATATGTTGCTTGCTACAGTACAATGCAATGCACCTGTCTGGTGATGCTGACTAGCAGGAAGGATTAAGGATTAAGCCTTAGTCTTTCCAGGAAAAAAAGAGTATTTTACTGTACAGACAGTAAAAAGTAAGTGCTAATATACGCATTTTCTTGCTGTATAAATCCCAGAAATTCTGTGTTACATTCCAGCTCACAGTGTATTTCTCTGTCACTGTATTATTCCAGCTACGCATATATATCTTGTCCCCAGTTCTGGTCTTATCCATGGTCTGAAAGCAATCCCAGAGAGTCAGCTGATCACACAGGGCTTTTGTAATAGCAGCAGAGGACCGTCTCTGTCCTCTAGTTTCATGACAGGACTGTCAGAGAACATGCAAGCTTATAGACCAGACGTACTAAAATCTGCAGCCCTTGCCTTGGTTATGAACTGCTGACACAGCTCCTCTGGCCTGTTGTAGAAAATTAATTCAGGCAAGTCAGAGGATGCCTCAGTCAGTGGGATAGACAGACAGAAGGGGTCCTGCAAGGCAACAGTGTGAAGAGGATAAGAGTCTGTGGTCCTCTCTGTTCACTGCTGGACACATTAAGACTCCATTAAGGAAGCCTGACACAGATGGTGATGGCTGCCTCCGTTCTAACTGAGCAACTTATTAGAGAAAGTGGAACTTCGGCTCTCTGTCTTTTTACTCTGGCTCACATAGAAGTCCACATGACAGTATTTAAAGTCAATGAAATGTTTGTTTTGACTTGAGTCATTATTTAGACAAAACAAAAATTTGACACTGTTATTTGTGCTATCTAAATTAATGAAGTGTCATTTATTTTCATGAGCATTAACATGGTTTAATTTCTATTTTGTAAAATGGAGTCACCAAGTCGTCATTGTTCAGTCTAAATTTGAGTAGTAAAACAGGGTTACACAAGTATTAAATAAAACTTCATGTCTGTAGCACTGGCTGCAGCCAGAGCGAACAAAACTCTCTGCATGATGATAAATGAGAGATCCTGTGTGATCCAAGATGATTTCAAGTGGATTGGATAAACATATCTAAACGATGGTAGAACTAGTTAGGGAAACTTTGTCAATTGAGACATAGCTTATGATTTCATGTTTGTATATCATTTATACATTAATTATAACATCCTCTTCTTCTTTCGGCTGCTCTCTTTAGGAGTCACAACAGCACATCACCTGCCTCCATCTTATCTTATCCCCAGGATCCTCCTCTATCACTCCAGACCTCTGCGTGTCCTCCTTCCTGACATCCTGAATCTTCTCTGAGGTCTTTTCCTCATGCCATCCACTGGCCCATATATCCACTATTCCTCCTTTTCACATGTCCAAACCATCTCAGCCTTGCCTCTCTAACTTTGTCTCCAAAATGCTCCTCCTGAGCTGTCTCTTTGATATACTCATTCCCAATCCTGTCCATCCTGGTCAATCCCAGTGACAATCTTACCATTTTCAGCTCTGCCTCCTGTCCTGTTAGTACTACTGTCTCAAAACTGTAATATTGAAAAATATTTCTGTCCCCCATCAGTGGGCTGACTTTAGACACTAGTCTCGGCTATATAGACTAGTATAGTAATAATAATAATAATGGATTGGATTTATATAGCGCTTTTCAAGGCACCCAAAGCGCTTTACAATGCCACTATTCATTCACTCGCACATTCATACACTGGTGGAGGCAGCTACAGTTGTAGCCACAGCTGCCCTGGGGCAGACTGACAGAAGCGAGGCTGCCATATCGCGCCATCGGCCCCTCTGGCCAACACCATACATGACCTCTGCAGCTATAAAAGTTTAGCTATAGTTGTGCCTATAGCAAAACTATAGTTGTGTGTAAATAAATGGTTCCTATTGTTATGACATAATTGACAGACATAATGGAGCCGAACTGCATACTTTCTTGTAGACATCCCCTTAAAATATAATGTGGGCTTAACACAGCACTAATTTTGTGGGAACAGTTAAAGTTAGTGGGAGTAAGAAAGCTATGAAGAGCAGCAGCTTCAACTTTCCACTTAAAATCATGGCAGCATAGCTCAGTAGCTTGCACTTTCTGACTGGTTAAATATTGTAGATGCCATCAATTGCTTGCAAGACATAATCGTCAATAAAGAGGAGGAAAAAAAGGACAGAAAAACATGTTTGTTTCATTGTCGTTAGGTTATACAAGGCTAGACCAGTCAGTACAACTGAGCAACGAGTCCCTCAGCAGCTGACACACAAAGTCTACCCAGTGGTTTGAATATTCAGTGTTGATACAAACAGGTGACAAGTGAAAGGAAAAAGCATCACAGTTTGGTGGTTGAGAGCACTATCTAACACGTGAGGGTCTTCATGCTGACTTTGAACGCCATAGCATATGAGCCATGTTGCTTAATAGTGTGCTGTAGCATTCAGTGACCCTCATATGGATGGGGACATCAATATAGATTTTTCTTCAAAGAATACAGTATAATTTAAGATGACAAATGGACACAAACCATGCCAGCAAAATGACCCCCAACGCTTAAAACACTGGATACTCCCACAGTGTGAGACAAACAGTTTTTACCTATAATTATTAAGACAAATGTTTTATCCCAGTTTGGACAAAAAAAGTGCATAGTTGTATTATTTTAGGTGGTAATTATTATACTAAAAAATGAGGAAAATTTCTAATTCCAGTCAGGCTTTCAGACATCTAAAATAAAAGATAAGAGCATCAGCGAGTGGACTGAGTAGCTTCTAACTGCTTGCCAAATCCTTCACATTTACCCTTGATTAATATTACTAATTGTGTCTTTCTGCAAGTATTTTATCTGAAGATGAAACTGTGATTTTATTTAATCAGCTTGCAACTTCTGTTTCTAGCCCTACATTCAGATTGCAGACTTAATCTTTAGTCTTTAGTTAGGCCTTGGGGAATCCTTGTTAATAGATCTTCTTGCTTAGGGCCTCTGGCTTAATCCTTGCCATTTACCACTTCCTGTGCTAGTTTTCTAAATACTCTCAATTAGGTGGCTGGCAGGGCATTTTGTATCACTCTATGTTCTGACCACTCCTCTTTTTTTTGTGCAAAAGGGTTTTGGGGGGGGTGACCTTGGCGATTATAGATATAGCCATGATTGGACCTTGGTGATTCATCTTCAGCATCTCTCTGGATATACTGCTAACTTCATAGTGAAATGATAATTAACTCCCAGCATCAATTAGCATTCACCATGTAGAAGGGTAACGAGGAGCCAATTACAAGAAAATATACATAATCAATTATTTATTCATTCTTAATTACAGTGAGTTTTACCCTGTTACAGCAGCGGTAGTTCAATTAATGACCTTCAGCTATCTTCATTTGAAATTGCCACGGAGCAGAGGAATTTACCAAACCCCAGTGTGAAACAAAGCCGGGGAAGCACAAACACACACATGCACGCACAAGCTGAAAATGAATAAGAGAAAGCAAGAGGGAGAGAGAGGAGAGAAAGAAAGAGATGTAGTGAGAGAGAAAAGAGAGAGCAGAGGAGGGAAGGGACTGGCACTGTCTGTCAGTCAGATGCCCAGAGTTGCGGTGTGCACGGTGTCACCCACACGACCGAGCCGTCTGTCGAGGCCACCTGCCTCATTATGGGAAATGTATGCATCTGGGGCAGGCTCTGGCTGGCTCATCCTCAGCATGGGCAGGGAAAATGGCACACTGGCAACTATTACTGCATTATGTTAGCAAGCGGTACACACTGCATGCATACATAGTGAACCGGGAGACAGGAAACTAGCAAGCCAAGAGTTTTGCCGAATGGACTGAAAAATTATGGAAATGACTCTGTATATGTGCGGATTTGTCACATGACTTCACACTGGGATAAGACTGATATTGTTCTAGGAGTGCTGGTTTATAGCATGTAGCAGTGTGCCACATAAATCTTTTTCTAATATTTGATGAGGAAGAGTTCACAGTAACTGCCGTTTTAAATTTGTATGCACAAACTTCTCAAAAGGAGCGCAATGTTAGAGTTACGTTTGACAGATGACAAAGAAGCTGTTTGTTTTAGATAAGCACAGAAGACAGCATGTCAGTGAGTAGACAGCTGCATGCAGACCCTGTGTAGATGTCCTCATCTCTGGCCACAGGGTCCTGCAGAAACCAATAAGCACAAACAGAGCAAGCTGATCACAACAGAAAACTTTCTCCCTGTCCATCCCTGCTCCCCCCTGCGCCCGCCTTCTGCCCATACCTGGCCTGAATACCATTAGACTTAATAGAGCGTGGTGTGAGGGACAGCCAATCATGATGGCGTCCCGTCAGTGACACCGACATGTATCTTGGTGCTCATTATCATCCTTGAACAGCTCCAATTTACATCTGATGCTCTGACTAATTCTGCTCCAGTGTTGTCAAGAGGCATAGGAAGTGGCCTGGCCGTGATGACAGCGCGGCTGTCAGGAGCCCGTGGATGGAGGATTCCTCGGGGCATGATTTAATGCCCATGTCAAGCCCCGCTGTCAGCCTCTCTCTCTCTCCCCGCTCTCTGTGCTCCTTCTCTCCATCCAGCCATTAGGATTCAGCCAGCGGAGAGATGGAGCAATAGAGATGGCGATTGGCCTGCTTAGGATTCACACTCTGGGCAAGAAAATAACACGCCCTGTTTCACAAGTGATTACCCTTTCCTTGTAAACTGCAATTAAGGCTAAAAAAGAAAGGCAGCAAAGAGGTGATGGAGAAACAAAACGCACATGACCGCCAAGCGAAGAGGAAAACCTTGAGCATTTTCCCTTGCTGGTTTTGTAGCTGCTTGTTTGTCTAATTTCCATAGACAACTTTTCACTGGTATTTTGCAGAGTTGTTTTGGTTTCTGTTTGGTTGTATAACACCCACAGATTTTGTGCCCCTCGCTCTCCCTTTTGTAGAGTGATTAGCATATTGCATGATGTCTCTGCGGATAGTTCCAGTTGCACTATGCAATCCTCTCTCGCTCTCTATATATTTATTTTGGTCAGGATAGAGAAGAACTGTTGTGAAGTCCAGCCCAGCCATCTGAAAAGTTTATTTTGTATGAATTTCTAGAACTCGAGATTTGTTAGGGGGTTGAAAATAACACTGTGCATGCTTTTGCATATGCATGCGTCTGTGTGTTCGAGAATAAGACAGACGCTCTGTGCTTTTCTGAAACAATGGTCAAACCTGAGACACCTGACCTTTTTGACCTTTGCTAAAGGTCAGAGTTGAGCAGGCTACAGATAGCTGGAACGGCTAATCAGGACAGAGAGGACCAGGGTGCAGAGATTTTACAGTCCCATGATAGCAACTATGCGTCATACGAGTCTGAAACATCGATCTGCAAAATATCCCCCCCCACCCTCAGTCTGTGTGAAGGTATTCTTGCAATATGTGGCTGCAATATGTTGCCCTCCCTCAGTCTGTTGCCTCTGTTACAAGGGAATGATGGATGACCAGAGATTTTGCTGCCTAATGTGCAGAGAGTGAGGACATATGGCTCAGTTTGCTCTGTCCTTGTGAACGCTCTTTAAACATGAGAACAGCACTGAATGAAAGGAAGAACACCGCAACTGCCTCAAAGTAGAGGCCGGCACAGTAGCAGAAATTAACCTGGCCGTTTCCCCTGCTTTAACATTTAATGAACATTAATTAGATTCGGTCTGCCTTGTGCATGTTTTGGCACAGCTTCATATCCTCTTTGGCCACATTAGGCTTCGGTTGGAGCACTGATTACAGCACTAACAACGCTTTAGCTGTATGGGAAAAAACACATTCGGTTCACAGCATTAGCACTGGAAATCAGTCAAAAACAAGGAATGTTTATGTGTGATTTGGGTGATAGATGACAGGCATTTTTATGAAGTGTTTCTTTGGTATCCTTTAGCTATGGCTCAGCAGTTGGCACACTAAAGGAGGCACAGTGGGGAAGTGGGCTGGATTGGGCCAGTTAGCATTGGCTCTGACTGGTAAGTGTCTGGTCTAAACCTGCATGACTATGTTTTTTAGCATGTTTCCACCACAAAACTGTGAGGAACCTTTGCAGATGGTTTTAACAGTCTTTCAAAAAGATGTTTAAAATATCTGATAATGGCACAAACTAGAAGTTATATGTAAGTCTATAAAATCAGATTTTAGTTAAATAACAATTACACCTAAATAAATACATGGAACTACTACTACTATGCAGTCATCCCCCTCAATTAAATAAATATGATCGATTTTTACGACAGTTAGCGGTTTGATTGAAGAAAAGGCAAGTATATAAAATGAGGCTTAAATATAATAAAAAATAAGATGCTGAAATGCTGGGAGTGTGTCCACTAAAGTCACTAATTGACAGCTCTTGCATCAGCCCTAAGCAGGACAGCAGCAGGAAAATATACCTGAATCTATTTTAACCGAGCCACACAGTATAAAGAGGGGGAATCACAATGTGCATTGAGACAGGGAATATTTTTTCCTTTGCAGATGCTTCTGTGGTGTGGACAGTTTGCAACTCTTTATAAATATGAACTTTGTTAACATAAGATCCCAAAGTTTACAGCAACTCCTTATCAGATTTATGATCCATACTGCCTGGCCTGTGGCGCTGGTTTGCCACTATTTATTTTGAGATCAGGCAATATGAATAATATATATAAGTTGTAAAAATGTTAGTGTTATAAAAATAATTCACAAAAGCTAAATAGATGTTAATAGTCCTGCTAGTTTAAGAGTAAGTTTTATTGATTATTACGTCTAGGAGCAGTTAGCTAACAGAGATACATACATACACAACATATTAAAGCTTATTATAGTAAGGTTTTTGCAAGCTAAATTAGCAACTATGCATAAGAACAATTGGTAGCTTGCACATGCATGTAGGCATTGGGGTATGTACTCCAAAGATAACAGTTTGTGATTGGAGGAAAAAGCCCAGTGACATCTTGACCTGTTCACCACTAACAGTGGATTATATGTGAATCAAATTAATAAACTTTTCCTGTTGTAAAAAAAAAAAGCATTTTATAAATGTGTTTGTTGAAAAAAATCAATCCAGCTCTTTTTCAGTTTATCATTTTTAGGAAATTTAGACGTGGAGCTGTTCTGCAAATTATCCATCGCAGGATTGATGGTGTGTAATGCCCTTATGGATTTTAAGATGTTTCTAGTGCAGTAAACAGGGGGTAGCATGAGAAATGTGTATTTTAGTTACACACACATATAGCTTACCTGATAGTAGCAGGGTGTTTTCCGAGATAGTTGGTGGCCCCGCCCCCTTGTTGTATGGCGACCCCTACATTCCAAAATTGTTTGGAGTGTCGTTTCCATGGCATTAGAGGATGGGCATGATCAGTGTGTGTTATGCCTTGGCTCTCAACATGCTTTGTGAGCCAGGGAAAGGAGTAGGTAATCAGTAATAAGTACTGATTTTTAAGTAACTGGACATGAATAACTTGAACTTATTTTCTAATATTATACTACAGCATATTTCTCACTAACTCATTCTCTTTCTCTTGACAATATGTTAAAGATGTAGCAAATTTTAGGGTCAACTTGAAAGAAAGGGAGATGTGAAATCAGAGGTCAGAGGTCATATGTGACATGATCTTTGGATGCAAACTGTAATGTCACATTTAAATCCCCAAATACCAAACAATATACACATATAACTTGTAAGAATCATAATTTCTAAGGCTTTTTTTCAACTTGACTTTGGGGTGAAGAGTGAATGTGAGCCAAATCTGAACGAATTGTTAGTATGACCTCACTCTATACTAGGGGTGCAACAATACTCGTATCAATATTGAACCGTTCGATACAGTGCTTTCGGTTCGGTACGCATATGTATCGAACAATACAATTTTTTAAAATTTATTTTATCAACTTTTCTTCTGACAATGCTGTCTGTGTTGAGCGCTCAGTGGATCTGCGTTCGACTACTCCGCCTAGGCTGCACTATCGAGTGCAGATCCACTGAGCGCAGCACAAGCTAGCAAGACAGAAGCTAAGCTCGTTACAACATGGCAACTGCCTTAACGCTACCCAAAACTGAACCTCCCCCACCCTCATTCAGATCTGGCCTTTGGACCTATTTTGGTTTTCATGTGACCCTGATGGGGGAATGATGAAGCGCATCATGGACAAAAGTAAAACAGTATGTCGGATGTGCCACGCAATGCATCAATTGGTGGGAACTAGTGCGTTAGCGCAGTTAGCTTGTTAACGTGTTGACGCCGTCCAGCCCCACGCACGGGGCGATCCGTGGTAACTCGTTAACGGAGATTTGCCGTGTTGTGGCGTTAACGTCATTTCAGATTAACGCTGACAGCACTAGTGGGAACACAATGAATATGACTGCACATTTACACCAACATCATCCTAGTGCAAAGACAAGTGGAAGCAGACAAAAACAACAAGCACGCATGCTACAAACTTTACCCGAGTCATTTAGACAGCCGTTAGCACATGATTCTCCTTATGGGGACCTGATATGTTTAATTTGCTGCTGAGAATAAACCCCAGAAGAAGCGTATAGTATAGCTTTTATTTTGGAAAGAGCCATTTCTCTGTAATAAACTCTCTTTTCCAAAGATGAGTGATTTCTCAATCAGATAGTTTTTTTTTTTTGTTATTATTTTTTTGTTTCAGCAACATTAAATTTAATAACTGTACTTTTGAGTTAAAATATATATTTATAATTTTAATAAATGACAAATTAAAAAGGCATGAACATTATTTTGTATCGAAAAAATATCGAACCGTGACACCAAAGTATCGAACCGAACCGTGAATTTCGTGTATCGTTGCACCCCTACTCTATACCCCTACAAAGTTTAACCAGAATTCATTCAAAACTTTTCAAACTATTGTTTTTAGAGACAGAAAGGCACAAATTCAGGTAAACTGTACCAAAAACACAAGTTCCTTGGGGAAGGTAAATATAGAGTGTACATAGTTCAACATGCTGTGGTGGAGGAAAAAATGTTCACAAATATTCCTGAACAGATACGCATAGTAAAACAAATAGATAAAATGATAAACCATGAAGATTCCTCTACTAGAATAAATGATGAAACAATGCTTTAGTCTCGCTGAAGGTGCTTGAATGCACTCTGCATCATTTTCAGCGTTTTGTGGGAGTAATGACTGACCTTAATTGTCGCATTGACGTTTAAACACACATTCTCCGGTAAAATAAATAAGCACTTGGTGCCGATAGCGTATGAGCGAAGAGTTGTTGTGGCAACAAAGAGCCGACTAAACCATGCAGTTATTATTTTCAGTTTGTGGTTAACTTCCTGTCTGAAGATGGAGATTGATGGATACCCAGAGTGCTCCTGTGTGTCTTGAAGGGAACTATTGATTGCTGTTGCCATTGGTTTCAGCCTCCATTTGTTGATCTGCCCATGAAAGCCCAACTGCATGGATCATAGAAATGACCTCAGCTTTTTTTAATGATGTTTGAGCCTCAGAGAGAAAAAAACCCCCTGCTGCACCCACTACACTAACAGTCAGGCCAACCGCTCTGCTGTTTCTCTCCAGATGGGCATGTTATGTTTGTTTTTCTGCGAGCTTTGGTCGACGGTTATTAGCATTGATGCTAAGGAATTGGGAGATGCTTATGCAGATGTATGAGTGCACAACAATTGAAGCAATTTTGCTAATGATGCTCTCTGAATTATGACAGTTCGGCTCTCCGTTCATTTGCTAAATTGTGTTTAGTGTCGTTTTTATTGCAATTTTTATCAGTGCTTTTTTTTCACCCCTTTAAGAAGAGAAGGGATCATTAGCTCAGGACTATTCAACCATGCACAGAGGAAAAATGCCATCAAAGTTGTCACAGAAAATGTCCTTGTTCTCTAATTTATAAACAAAAAACACAGATTTTCCCTTTCATGTGGCTTCTTGGAGATAATTATGACAAGATGAAAGCAGTTAAATTCCTCCCTCTGTTCTCTGCTCTTCAGATGGTTCCCCCATTGTCAAAAATGGAGATGAGATTTCATGTGGCTGTCATTGCCTGTGTCCCCGTCTCTCTCTGTCTCCCTCTCCTACTCTCTTGTCTCTTTTCCTCCTACTTCCTGTCTCTCTCTCTCCTTTTCTGACAGTCTAGCTGTTTCACTCCTCTTTGTCAGTTTTTATTGAACTCTGATATTTGAATCTGTAACGCTTTCAGAACTGTCAATCAATCAGTCACTATCTGTCTTAGAGGTCGCTGTCCCCTAATGGAAGAGAATGATTAGCTTTTATCAGCTCACTGATTTATATGGTTTAAAGCGCCTGCGCACAATCAAAGGAACAAATAAGTCCTCTTCTTGCACGCATATGTTTCTGGGCATGTGTGTGCAGAAAAACACACACACACACACACACACACACACACACACACACACACACACACACACACACACACACACACACACACACACACACGCATGCAATGTTGATGGGATGTCTACCGACCCCTCCTTCCTTGCCTGCCTCCCTCGCACACTCTGAGGCGACGAGCTGGTGCACTGCAAGTGTGCCATGCCACGCTGTGGTGTCTACAAGTGTGTACGTGTGTGCCCTCCTGGGAGGTAATTACCAGAATAAATACAGTAGAGGCCGTGGCTGCTAATTTATGCCTGATTGTTAACAGTCAGAGTATTGTTTAACATGCGCACAGAGGGCCCTTGGTGTTTTATTTCATGAACGTGAGCATGTGAGAGGAAAAGGGGACAATTTTGCATCTTTGTTTTATGTTCATCCTCATACTCCTGTCTGAGTCTGTGACCCTGCTAGTTGGAGCGAGCAACCATTCAAGCAGTTTATGTTGTCTTAAAATATAAGTCTGTGCATCTTACATGAGCCCACTGCTTTTTCTTACAGATAACCTTTGGCCATTCGCAAACTAACAAAGCCACGTCTTGCTCTGAGAGATTTCTGTGCATTGATCGTGTTTGCGCTCTTTAGTCTATTTTTGTTATGGCCAATTTGAGTTTCAGGCCTTGTTAAAAGAAAAGTGAGGACACTGACCAGCCTTTACTTCTTCAAAGACTTGTTTGAGGGTACAGACGTGGTTTTGGTTTTAAGGTTGGATTTAACTTAAGCACGTAGTTCTGATGGTTAAAACCTTGTTTAGACAGACAACAGCACTGCCTGAAACAAACCCAACTAATGAGGCCACTGTGTTGATGCAGCAAGAGTGCTGAAGAAGAGGGCTTCAAGGGTTTAAATTGGATATGACTCAACTATGCAGTGTAGCGTCATCTAGTAAGGTATGATAGCCAATCATGATAAACAAAAGTCCACATTCCTTTCTACGTTATGATCAACCCTGGAGAAAAATAGTGATGAAGTGTCAGTGCATTGCAAAATCCTCTTAATCCTCTCTATTTCCTCATTTTAGTCCCGCCTTCTTAACAACCATGATATCTCACATTGATTTGTGAAGCCCCAATTTTAGCATTCTGGCCATCTTGTTTTTGGAGCTAGAAGAGGCCACATTCGCATGAATGCATTGATCAGTGATATCAGCTAAAGCCCTCCATAAACTGCAGGGGTGCATCAGACAACCAGATACTTGCTACTTAGTAACATATCAATAAAATGGTAGAATTTAATTCACCAAAAATGGAGCACAGACTTTTTGGATGACCTATTAGGAACTGTACAATAATTGCATTAAAATGTTACCAAATGTCCTCTCAGAGTTTCAGTTCAGAGTCTTGAAAGCAGTGGTGAAGTCCAGCAGAGTAGCAGACATCTACAGTACCGTCTATCAATGCATGCACTTTATCACATGGGTTAGCACCTACCTGTGACTCAGATTGGGTGCTTTCATAATAATAAAAACTTTTTGTAAGCTAGTAAGTTAGGTAAACATTTACCCACAATACAGTCAGTATGAATTAACTATATTTTTTTGTGCAGGTTATAAACTTGCCTTTTAATCTGTAGTATTGAGGATTTTAACACAAGAATCTGCGGGCTCTGCATCTCGCTTTTGGACCCAGTCCCCAGTGGCAGTTTGAGGAACTGCAGTTTTTCGCACTTGTGTTAGTTTCACTATACAGCTTCAGAGATCACTGCTCAGTCTGAATGCAGTGGATGTGGTACAGTATGTTTGTATACATGTTGTACAGTGTTTACTAGACATCCATCCGTTCTTTTCTGCATAACCTTGTCAGGGCCACGGGGTGGGACTGGGGCTTGAGCCTAACCCAGCTACCACAGGGGAAGAGACATACGATTCGCAAAAGACAGTAATGCTATTCTATGTTTTTTCTCTTTTGTCTGACAGTCTCATGAGATGACCTAAACTAACAATGCATTAGTTCTTTACTCAAAATTTCTCCTTATGCAAGTTCTTTTGTTTATACTGATGATGTAAACTCAAATAAGGTTAAATAAAGAAATATGGTTCATGGCTATTTCGAGCCAGCAACTTGTACACATTTGCAGTTTACATATTGTATTAGTATTTATAGCAGGAGGCCCTAATTAATTCCAATAATCACCAGTTTTGGACAATAGAAACGCACTTTGTTTGGCCTGTACTCAACGCTCTTAAATAATCCTTTAAGGTTTTCACTTCTTATTCGAACTGCGTAAAAATGTTTAACGTACATAACTGGTAATGACTGCATGTGAAATATTTTTGTGATCCTCATCCACTCACTGTTCTTCCAGAACAGCCCACAGCCACTCTTTATTGACTTTCTTTCTGTACCTGAACTGCACAGTTGTTATCAGACCGGTCAGCTGTAGTTGTGCAGTTCAGGAGCTTTTAACGCCTCACAGACACCTCATGAACTTTATGAGCATGACAGGATAAAGAGTTCACAGTGCTGCAGCTGAGAGTGCTGCTAAGACTCAGTGTTGCTCAAATTATCTGTGAAAAGTCACTCGAATGGAAGTTCAGACGCAACCACCCAAATGAGGTTCCAATGAAGTTAACTCTCAGTCCAGAACTTTTAACGATAGCCTGGGTCTATCAAAGATATTGGATATTAATTCATTAATAATAGATACTAATGAGCTTTGAAGTGGTGTACTGTTGGACTTAAGAAGTCCCCAGTGAGTAATGAAGCCTGTGGAAACACCTTTGAGGTGCCGGGGGCCTGGGGGTTTGGCTCAAGGAAACACTACAAGTCTTTGTATTAGAGCTGATTGAGCTGGTCTGTGCCCCAGCTTCGTTACAGCCGACCACTTACGCGCCTCGAATTCTACTTAGGAGACCGCTGATGAATTTGTATAATTGAACGTAAATAATGAATTCCCAAGGAAGAGATTTGGCCCTGTTGTAATTGCCAGAGATCAGAGTCCACAATACCAAAATTCAAAACGCCCGAGCCAGGCGGTCGTAAGAGCCATAACGATGGCTTCGAAGAAAAAAAGAAAGGAGTGATATGAGAAGGGGAGGGGAAGGGGGGGCAACAGAGGAGGAGTAACAGAGACACAGACGGAGAAAAGAAGATGAACTAATGAGGAACAAAGACCTAACGAGTTTCGCGAGGAAAATGAAGTGTTTCCAAAGTCGTCTTTAAACTTGGTGAGATGAAACGTGGGAGCGGCAGTTGTTTTTGACAGCTCGGGACGAGACAGGCCACAGCTCAGAGAGAGAGGGGTAATTCCCTATTCCTTTATATTACCCGCTCTCTCTCTCTCCCTCTCCCCCCCCTCTCTCAGCCTCTCTGCTGGGAGCCTGCTCATCCCTCTCTCCACTTCCCTACATTGATTCTTGAATTAGACTGTTTTATTGAATAATTAATAGGCCTTTTCCCATGATTGATGATTTGCATGGCTTGAATATTAGCTTTTCAATCAAATGCAGCTTGTTCTAATGTAACCATATTGAAAACATGTCAGACACTGTTTACCCACTTTGTGCGCGATGTTGTCTTAAGTTCTGGCTGCTGAGGCCCCACAATGCTCAGCGGTGGGGAATAGCCTTGTCAAGCACTCGCTCGGTGCTGATTACAAGGCCCTAGAGTTATGACACTCACGCTGAACATGCATATATATACATACATGCATATACACGCGGCTAAGCATGCTGACATTCAAATTCACTCACACACACACACGAGTAAAACCCATATAGGCATGCATGTAAATACAGTCATATACACAAATGCACACCTACAAAAACATACACAAAAGCGCATCTTATTGTTTTCTGTCCACTGAAAAGACATCAGTTCCCCAAAACAGCACGCCTAATAGTTACAGTAGCACTGTGCTTAGTTTGACTGGCAGCACGGCCAGTCTGGGAATAGATTGTCAGGCATATTGCGTCACATCACAGAGAGAGAACACATCAATGCAGGGAGAGACACATGCATTAAGATTCCCTTTTAATTTGACTGGGATTGAAGTCGAGCGCTAAATTACGCCGTCATCCCCCTGCTCAGGCTCCCCCTCCCCAGCACACTCCACCCAGGCTTGTTTTTTGTTTGTTTCGTTTATTTATTTATTTCCCGCCTTACTTATTCATTCATTCCAAGGGTCCGATTTTCTGAGAGCGTGTCAGCGCGTCACGCGTCGCATGAAAGCGCTTTGCGTGGCGTTGTGTCTGGTGTGTTTAGACGGTTCCAAACATGTGCATAGTTAAATAATTTAGAGGAAAACTGACTAATGACAGGCAGTGATCATGTCGAGACGAAGAGGCCTGGGTGACTGCTGATCAGGGACAGAGCCTGTCTCTTCTCCTTACACTCCCTGCTACTGTGTGTGTGAGAGTTTTATGTTGTGGATGTGGGAAGGAGATTTGTTTGTGTTGGTGTCTTAGTATTGCAGGGAGCTGAAGAGATTGGAGTTCATTCTGCTATATGTGGAGAGGATGGATGTTTCCCAAGACATTTGTTGAAAATTGATTTTGAGTTCCATTCGTCACTTGTGTTTTGTGTGTGACAGTTCATTCACTGTGCACACAAGGAAGCTCTGAATACGCTAAGTTCCCAAGACATCTCACTGAGAAATGCATATGAACCTGAGATTGAATGCTCTGCATAATTTTGTGTCTGATGAAACAATATTCTCTAGTTGTTTATGACAGAGGTTTATCCTGCTCAGTTAGACAACCAAATAAATAATTCTTACCACTTTTAATAACAGGGCACATTATCTTTTAACAAAGAAATACTTTACCTGCATTTTTGTCAACAGCAAACAATAGAAAGGAAAGTTAGTGGTCAAAATCATATCTAAAGCTAAATGTAAAAGATGGAGTTAGCCCCTGGAGTTAGTTTGTGGACTCCTTTTAAAGCTCTTGACCTTTGGCCATCACTGGAGGGTGACATGTCTGCAGTACTTCTGCAGACTGTAAAAGACAGATGTAGCCACTACAACATCATCTCATTTTTAGCGTCTTGTTTTGTTTTTTTCCAAGCCTAGAGGAACGAGTGATAAGTTATTAGCTAATACTTGCAATCCTTGTAAACACTGTACAGACAGAAACCTGCTAATTAAGTGATGAAGTGCTAAAATCACATTCAGAAAACCTGGAGCACTGACTTTTTGGATGGGTTGTGATTGGGCTCCAATTAAAAGAACAGGGAGGTATATTTTAACAATCAAGAGAGGTACAGGCTAGAAGTAGTGAGAGGAGGTCTAGTAGACAGCTCATCATCCACCTGTCATGCGTAACTTTAAGACAATTTAAATATTTGTGTTAAACAATTTTCATGCCCTGTGTACAATTATCACAAGGTGGGGTTGGGGATTGATGCTGGAGACCAAACTTTCGTTTTAGATGCTTGTAAACATATTTATTTCTGTTGTAAAGTCTGACAGTAAGTGTTAGTGAGCTTCCCCCTTGGTAATGTTAACTTTTGTTCTTGTGTTAAGCAAAAGTAAGATGAATAATGCTGCCAATGTTATTAATATCAGGATGTTATATATGCCAACAGCTTTATTTGTCTGCATTTGTAAGGCTAAACACGATAAAGCAATTGCAAGCAAAGAAAATATATATTAAAAAAGCATTCCTTAAATATGCTATATGCATGTTTTTTCTCGCAAAGCAATCAGTGATTCGTTTTCAGCTAGCAATAATTGCCATATTTTCACAGAATAATTCAATCTGGCTAAAGAGAAATATGAGTTAGGAGGGAACTGCATTGACATTTTTATTTAGTAAGAAGCCAACCATCTAAAGAAAGACAGCCAGCATTAAATGAAAACACGTATAGAACAATAACAACCTCCCCAACCTCAGCTCCTCTCACTATAAAGGCACCTTGAAGAAGAGGGCTGCTCCCTGGGGCTTACCAAGTATCTGATCTATTATGCAAAAAATCATTAGGCTAAATTAAAAAGCTGTTTGAGGGTAACCAGATCCTTTAATGAGGTCAGCGAGCAGAGGAGCGACATTAAAACACAACCCCAGAACAGAAACACAAGACAAGAAGAGAGGGAGGCCATCGATTATCAATCACGTAGGTCATTATCTCACTGATTCTCTCTCTCTTTCAGTCACACACACACACACACACACACACACACACACACACACACACACACACACACACACACACACACACACACACACACACACACACACATGCACAAACAGAAACACACACTTGATTACACACATTTCATTCCTCTCACATTCTCCTCCTGTCTTTATTTATCAGACAGATAAACTTTGCACTGTTTCAGTAATCATCCCTTTAAGCTTCCTTACGACTTCACTGGTCAGTCTGTGACAATAGCAGTAATCAGGACGCGTTCTGCATCTCCTTGTTTTCAGGAGTGTGTATTTGTGCTTGTGTGAGTGTTTAGGTTCATCTGACAGTCTTTGCAGAGTTCCCGGGAAAAGACATCAGTTTATTTGGCATGGTGAATCTCTGTCTATTTAATTACCAGTGTTGAATCTCAAGCAGGCTGCAGATCTAAAAATACAACCAAAATGATGTTAAAGAGACAAGATACAGTAAAAAGCTGACAATTATGGTAATACGACTCAGTTTTGATAAAGATATACACCAAGATGTGTCCAACCTGCCTCCTGGAGCTACACAGTAGTGGGTGAAATGTGTGTGCATGCGTGCGTATGTGTGAAAAGCTGCAAAACAAAAATCCTGCATCTACATTAACTGCATTGATTTAGAAATAACAGATGTGCTCCTGATTATATTTACATCTCATAACCATGAAACAAACACATAATCTGAATCTTAATTGGATGACAGTTCAACACTTTAAAGCTTAAATCTTTTAGCCTGTATCAAATGGGACAGCGGGCCCCATCTATTGATGCAGAGTAAAGGTTAACATGCTGACCTCGTGTAAGTCAAACACTTTAGTATTCCTTCTCGTGCTGCTCCTGGGATTAGTTGCATTGCAAACAAGTCGCTGTATACTATTGTTGTACTTAATGGTAATTAGAGTGATAAACAGTGCTTTTTGAGGAGGCTCTCTAATAAATGCAATGTAAAATATTTGATCTGAATCTAAAAAAAAACTCAGAAGCTACACTGATTTATTCTTTCCAGTGTGTCTACTACTGTATCTCGATAAATAGTGAATGTGCAAACTTTCATGTTCCCCAGATGATGAACTTTATTAATTTATCTGGTAGCACTAGAATGAGATAAACCCTTTTGCTCTTTAAGTAGATGCTTTCACATCCATTGGGTGGTTTGGCATCAGGTTTGGTTCAGATATTTTGATTAAACTAATGGATTCAGCTGCTTGTAACTGAAGTAAAACGTGATAACTGGAGAACGAGGTGACGTAGAAGCTTCAAATTGATACCATCGGTGTACTGACCTTAAAATCCAGGATGAGTTCGAAACTCAGTGACCTCGACCTAAAGGTCAAAGGTCAGGGGTTACGTTTTTCTGAAAATCTTTAGAACAAGGCAACGCAGGATTTTGAAATTGATGCTATAGGTATGTCTACCACGAGCCTCGGGGGTAGCACTGGCAGTTGGCAGTGTTTTTGAAATTTCAGGGTCTGACCTTTGGTGAATTTGCTGGAAGATTGTGGGATTGTGTTAGCACACAGATGAGAGCTTCAGACTAAACTACCCAAACGTCTGCTTTTAGAGTGGTGGCCACACTTTATGATCAACTAATCAAGTGCATTTGATTAGCAGCATCTGGCAGTTACTTACCCTTTGAATTCCTACAGAAGCAGTAATGGTTGTATTTAAGTGTACTTAGTTTTTCTCAGGACAGCATAGAGACTTGTGTGTCCATATATCTAGTTGCATGTGTGTGTAGACTTGTGGTATTTGGAGGGTTAATTAAAACCCAAAATAGCTACCTGCTGATGTATCCGAACAATCACTTTCGCCCTCCCCACCCTTGTGACCCATCCTGTCTGTCCCTTCTCCCCTCTGTCTGACCAGCTGCATACATTCATTTTCTCATCTGGTATCATCTCTCCGTCACCTGGTCGTGCTCTGGGGACGGTCTGTATGTGCCACTCTGCGTCAGTCGACCTCTTGACCTCTGGTGAGCTGAGTGAGGAGTCTCAGTCAGGGCCAGTATCAAATGGGACAGTTGGCACGGCTCAGTCAGATGCAATCACACTGTCTATGTTCAGCGCTGTCATTGCACAAAGAGGGGCCATGGGTGGAGGTGAGTAGTGTGAATAATGGAGAAGCTGGCACTCACCAGAGAGCTTCAGCCTTCAGACATGTAGCAGCTTTGGCCCTGACCGCTCTTCACCTGTGAAAGGGGTTGTGTGTTTTTAGGTAGCTGTTATTATGTTACTCACAGTTTTCTGTCATTGACAACTGTCAGCTGTAGAGGACAGAGACAGAGGAAGCCTCGATGACTGAAATACTTAAAAGGACACGCAGCATTCATTTCACAGGCTGCAGTGCTTTGAGAGCAACAGTTGTCAGCTGATCTGAGGACAATTATTAGAACACCTGCTCTGTGCTTTTGGTAACATGTGGCCCCCTCCCAGGCTCCAGATCACAGACAGTCTGACCTATATGCTTGAAACACACACACACACACACACACACACACACACACACACACACACACACACACACACACACACACACACACACACACACACCTACCTCCTTCCATCTATACATGTATATATAATGAATGTATGTATACGTGTGTTTTTGTTGTTTTGTCTTTTAACTATATTGACTACGCTCTACTTAAACAAATCCTGTCATAGTTTTCCCAGTGACAGGGGGCCATAGGCCAATCAGCCTTTGATTTTGTCCTCACAGTAAAGCTCAACTGACAAATGTGTGATAAGAGAAAGGTATGTGTGTGTCTGTGTGTTTGCGCACAGCTTGCAAAGGTATGATTACTCTGTGTTCTTCCCGTTTGAATGTGATTGAGCACTTCTCTGTGACTGTTAGGTGGTAGGCCTGCAGACTCGTGATTAGAAGGTCACCGACTCAAACCCTGCTCCAGCTGTTACCCTTCAATCCCTGCACAGTCCCAGTCACAAATGGGAACATTTTGATGACATCACCAGTCACAGAGAGGTCAGTGGGAAGCCTACGCTGCCCCTTCCCCTTACTTCTCGGATGGTGCTAATGAGGCGTGCCCCAGCTAGCTCTCGCTCTCTTCCTTCTTGCCGTCTGCCGTTCTTCAGCGGTCCTGCACTGTTTCAGAGTTGTCAGTCGATCACTCTGTAGACCAGAGACACCCTGCAGCTCCTGCTGGTGCCGCTTTCTAATGATTCGCATGCAGGAGACTGAAAACTGAGCCTGCAGCTCAGCCAGTGAGCAGGCCGCCAGTCAGACATCTCCATGCTTTCGTGTCCCTTAGATCTCCTCAACCCTGTGCAGTGGGAGTTAACCTTAACGCAGTGTGAGTTGGATAACTGGCTTGTATGCTTAAGGATTTATCAGTCAGATCACTCCCACAGCAATGCTATTTGATACAGGTGAAATTTATTGGCTTATTGTAAGGAAGCTCCATGACCCTCTTTATTGTCCTGGGGTGAAACATCTCTTAAGATACGATAATATAGCTTTTATTAGTCCCCGAGTTGGGAAATTCACAGTTGTACAGTAATTAGTCACAAGGGACAGGATACAGTAAAAATAAATTCACTTGTTTGGTATTGAATTAACTTGAGCAATGTTTTGTGAAGGCAGAAGCTTCAGCAGGAATGAACAAAAGCAAAAAGGAAGAAAAAATGTTACCAATATGCAAAATTGGCTGAATTGTTTGTTCCCGACCTGTTTTGTTTTGCTTTAAGTAGAACTTAATGCGTTTATTTATTTATTTTTGGTTAGCCACAATGAGGCTGTTGGGATAGTCATTAGGAATTCATAAACAAAATAATGATTGTACCATTTTTATCAGATGTTGCTATTTATTGCGAGCAAGCTGCATTTTTTTCATCCCTCTACGGCAGTTCCACGGAGAGTCGGCCGAGCTGCTCTCCCCTCACATCTGCTTGTGTACAGCCTGTGTAGTGAATTCACTTTGCCATGATTGAAGGCAAGGTTTTGAACTCCAGACACAGTTAAAAGACAATACATTCGTGGTTGCATGTGACTTTGAAAACTCAAATCTTTTGCTGTTTCTGAAGGGAACACTGACAAGACAGGGAGCGAAGCTCTTTTTCATGCAGTTTTGTTTTTCTTTTAAACAATCAAAAAAAAATGTTGCTCACTTTATTTGCCCCTAATCAGCATGCCGCTGCTTTGGTGGTGGATTGCAGAGGTGTAAACTCTGCTCTTTTCCTCTATGGCTATGACTTTTGTACTGTGCAGCTTTCAAAACAAGACAAAAAAAGAGAGCACGCTTTGAAAAAAGACCAATGATTATTTTCTCAAACCTGTTTTATTTTATCCGATGCCAAATATTTGTTAAGCATTTTGTTATGCTCTGATGTTGGTAAGCCACCGTGCTTCATGTGCTCGCTACACCTGCAAACTGTATGATATGTCGTATAAATCCCTCGCTGCCTAAAAAAATAAAAACAACTCTTAGAGCAGAAGGCGTGGCTGTGGGTGGTGATTGATTTGTAATAGCTGTTAGTCTGTTAATAAAGTGATGGCCTGCTGAAGTACAGTTTTTATCATTGCATTGACTTCACATGATGTAACTGATGTAAACAGGATATCAGGATGAGCTCAAAGCAGATGTTGTTTTGGACCTCTCCAAACCTTCACTTTAATGTGACTCATTTGGCAAATCGTATTTTTAATAACCAGCTTCTCCTCCTCCTCTTCCTCTTTCCCAACTCTATGTCAGTGAAAAGCATTAGAGCAGCTTGTCTTGATAAACAGAGAACTGCACAACGTCTTCAGCAATGCAGCTGGACAGAGGAGTGAAGTCAGAAATTGGAGGTGACCCAGTTGATGTTCAAACCAGGAAAAGTCACGATGAATGAATGAAACCATTAATCATAATGTTTGGATGCTCTTATATTAGCAGTAACTGTGATCTGTGGTTAGCATCAACACTAAATTAGTGTGACATTCGGCTGGTTTTTAACCGTTTACAGTCACAAGTCGGGGTTAATTTTGAGCAGGCTGTGCCCACTCTCCAGCAGACACACTCGCACTGAGCAGAGCATGAAGAACATGTGTGAGAGATGATTGGAGAGGGAGAGAATGAAAGAGTGAATGGAGTGAAGGCTTTTTCGCTCCAGAGCTCCAACTGCGCTGCACATTTTTCATTTCCCACCAAGTTGAAAAGATCAGGTAATTGAAAAGGAGACAATCCAGCAGCCAAGGCTCCACAGATGCCAATGAAAAGCTTCAGAGATATTAGAGTATTACACTTTGGGCCCTGTCTTTGTATTTCTTTCACATGGGGCCAGTGGAAAAAAATGGCTTTATAATGACAACACCTGAAAAGTGCTTTCCATCAGGCTCATGCATCATTGTCAGCAGGCGAGATGAAACTGTATTGTTTCTTTTTGGATGGGTGATATCAATGGAGAGACAGCAGGCTGGAGAGAGAGAGAGAGAGAGAGAGAGACAGCAACAGAGATGTAGTGTGGTATCTAAATGCAAAGTACATTGAAATGTAATGCGACTCAGATGTTGAACTTGCTTTACCAAATCATATGAAACTGGGCAGTTCTAGACTTTTATTACTTTTTGTGCATTTTCTCTGGCCACTGTCTGTTGATTTATGCTGCTGACTTGTTCTTGTGATCCCGTGAAAAGTTGTGTCCTGCAGTGCAGTCCCCCCCACCCTGCAGAAATCTACGCTTAATATTTATTATCAAATAATGAATAACTCATACAACATAAATAAGTCAGCAGTCAGATCTGAATACATGAAAGACTCAACAAAAAGCAATGAGAATAACTCGAAATTTATATGTGAGCTGAATAATAAGACGACCAGACAATCCTTTAATCAGTACATTGTGGGATTTCTCGTGCATCTTGTATTCTGATGTGGCGCAAGGTTAAATGTAAATGTAAACAAATTAAAATGTATTCAGCTGCACGAGGACGTCGGAATACTTAACATGGACGTCGAATAGGAAGTCTTCATATTTTGGATGGATCTCATTTTTCCAAACATACTGCCCTCCGTCAAGCCTTCCGAGTGGGATTTGTCTAAGATTAATAGTTTTATGATTTATAGGCTGGCAGTGTGTGAGCAGCGCTGCACCTCCAAACAGCCAGATATACAATTATCCGCTGCTCTTGCCCTATATGAATGCCATTTCCCTGGCATCCCTCCTTAAAAGAGACACGGGCCATTTGTCTCCCTAGCTGCCTCCTAACCCAGGCCAATAATAAGCCATCTGCTGGATCTGAACATGAAAGATTAAAATGATATACAGTATGAAAGCTCTCTATTCAGTTGCTAATGTCCAAGATCCAGGGATGCAGAGGCCAAAGCTGTCATCTCTCTCAGGAAGAGGTAATTATCACTCTTCCTCCGAGGGGCGGCCGCTGCCTCCGCTTCAGTTTCACGCAGGACCCGGCCCCTGTACCGGCTGCCACCGGCCAAACCTCATTTAGTGGGCCAGAACAATGCCCGACCAAATGTCTGGCTAATCCCCACAATCCTTTGTATTCATTGAGGACTGGTCGAATGGGCCCGAGGAGTGGGCCCCGCTGCTCGTGTGTACTTGTGGACGTGTATGTGTGTGTGTGCGTGTGTGTATGTGTTTTGGGGCAGGGGGTCAACTTCAAGCCCAGAGTGCTACAGGCGAGGCGGGTGATTATCTCACTCACTGTCATTAAGTCTTCGTTTGTATGTGTGTGTGCGGGGACGTGGACATGCTGGTGTGTGTGTGTGCGTGTGCTTGCATGGGTTAGAGGCTGTCGCTTGTAAAATATGGGAGATTAGAGTGAGACACATTTGTTGCGCGAGCTTGATCTACATCTGAGAAACGGTCCAAAGAAGAGCAAGTTAAATTGGCTGCGTAGAGGCTGGGCAAAATGTCCAAGTCTGAACCAAAATGTATTGTATTATTTCAGGATTTGATATAAATTTATGTCAAACTGCACATCATGTTAATCCTAAATATACTGAGAACTAAAACTGAGAATTGGGAATGCAAATGTTTTAAAATGGTTCTATTGATTTTGTGATTAAGGTACACGACAGATTTTTTTTTTTTTTAGATCAGGGGGATTTTAGAAGAAAAACACTATTTGTTAAAACTGTGTAGAGATGTCCCAAAAATTGATTCTGCTCATCTGGACGTGACGTTTTCAGTGGGAGAAACGTTTCATCCAAGTGACTTCTTCAGTCTCAGCTGACTGGAGGTTTCCTCAAACTTATAAACAGTACATTTTCATAATGACTGAAACCAGTGACTAACAAGTGAATCCAGTTTCACGATCATTAATATTCTTCATGTGTGCCATTCACTTAGAGTTGGGGAATGCCTGTAATCACAGCATTGATGGTAAAATATGTACCCTTAGGCCCCCTCCTCGATTCAGAAGTGGTCTTTTCCTCTTCAATTAAATGGCCCCCTGACTCCCCGGTCAAATCAGCATTCCACCCTGTCCAGGAAGTGTACATCCTTATCATTGAATGAGTGTCCACTGGCCTGTAGGTGTAAATATACTGCAGAGTCCTGGCGTGTTGTGCCATCCGCTTCGCCAGAGGTTGTTTGGCAATCCTCCTGGCACTTAACAGCGTACACTAGTTTACTCTGTTTGTGTGGGGGGACCCGATCCTTGGAGTGCACCAATTTTTTGCCTTAGTGTGTTTTGGGGTTTGAAAGCCATGGAGACGTGGTGTTTGGAGAAAATGTGTCTCAACTGTTCTGATACTCCTGACACATAAGGGATCACTAAGGGTTGTACAAAGATGTGTAGAGCAGGTCACCTACTGATTAGAAGGTTAGTGGTTCGATCCCTGACTCCTTCATTTTGCGTGTCAAGTATCCTTGGGCACAATACTAACCCCAAGTTGCTCTCCGATGCATCCATCAGAGTATGAATGTAGTTGGGGAACACTAAGTTTAGAAGAAAGCGATTGGGTGAGTGTTGTACAGAGCGCTTTGAGTACGCCGGGAGAGTAGAAAAAAACGCTATATAAGAATCAGTCCATTTACTCATGTACTTACTTATTACTTGTTTTTTAAGTCAGTTCCTTTAATTGCTTTCTCAGCAGCATGATATTAGACTCATGACTTTAACTCTATTTCACAGCTGTTGGTAGATGGTAAGTGGTGCAGTACTTACACAGTACAGTGATTTTCTATTGTAATTGAGCACTCAAAGCACATTTTTCCGCAAACCGCACTCAGCTAGTGCTTTATTCTATGTGCTTAAGTAGTTTCTAATTATCACACACACTCAAACTCGAAATGCATTTGGGGTTCAGTATTGTGTCCAAGGAAACGTTGACCTTTGGACTGGAGGAGCTGGATAACCAATGCCATCTTCTTAGCCGCAGGTGCCCACAGCAATTGGGTTGGGTTTTATAGGCTACTTTATTTATCCACATCAATGGGACACATTGTCCAAAACAGACATTTTACTGCTAACAACTTAGTAAAAAAGTTCTAGTAAGTAAAATATTTCCATTGTCTTATATATATGAATATCTAACCCTATATGGAACAAGGTGATTTTTATTGCATGAGGTAGTAGAAATCTCAAAAACAATATGTCACAACTAGAGATGGACCGATCCGATATTACGTATCGGTATCGGTCCGATACTGACCTAAATTACTGGATCGGATATCGGAGAAAAATAAAAAATGTAATCCGATCCATTAAATATCACGAAAGCACCTCACAAAACTTGCAACACGCCATAACTCACCTCAGAACGTTAGCACGTCGGAGCAGTATGCATCACGTGATAGAGCGGCTGTGGCATGCGGGACCTGTCGGTGGTCTGGATAGCATTTGGAGCTTCGCTAGCAACCCGGCATTTCATCTCCGACAAAGTTATCCCCGAGAGAAGTAAAGCAAGTGTGTAAGTCCATCTCTGAATGTTTGTAAAGCATTCCTGCGTTAAGCTTACCAAACGATATATGGAGCGACTGCCTCTTCTGGCTGCTACTTCAATCATGAAACTGCTTAATGATCAGCTGATCGGCTTTTCTGTCGCGAGTCCGTCTCTCTGGTTTGTTTTTGGCCCACTTTGCACCAGAAAGAGGAAACCATCGGCTGAACAACAGCAGCACGTTTAAGCTTGATCAGCTGTTGTTAGAATTTATTTAATATTACTTTCTACTCCAGGATCTTTTTCTATGTAGCTGACGGCTGGTAACTGTGCAGGGGCGCATCTAGCAAAGTTTAGCCAGGGGGGCTGATAGGGCATTAACAGGGAAAAGGGGGCACAAAGACATACTTTTCTTTCTTATTCTCATTTAAAATCTCTAGCTTTTAATAAATAATTATCCGAATCTTACACCCAAAGTTTTAATTTGATGTAAAATGAATAGAAGTCAATTACTGTATATAGTGACTATTAAGTCTAATATATATACCCTAGTAAGCTATAGTACTTTTTCCTTTGGGAAGGTACCATCTGTGCAGTCTGCAATTTTGTTGAAGAAAGATGTTGAATCTATTTAATATTTCTTGAAAAAGAATTGATTTCTGTGCTTTTTTTTTTCCACACTGCATCAAATTAAGGTTGATTACGTCGATTAAGCATCATGAGGTGGAGCGTGAGGGGTGGTTCCCTATTTTTTATTTATTTATTTTTGTTGTTGCTGGGAGTTGGAACCCTATTAGTTAGGTTGCTTAATATTTACGCTAAGTACTCTTTAAAATACCAGAATAGGGAGGATGGTGTAGGTTTAAGTTTATTAGATTGATCAGTATTGCTGAACTATGAAATTTTTTTTTTTTGCATACAGGTATAACAGAATAGCTTTAGTGTAGTTGTTGTTTTAAACTTGAGTATGAACTTATACAAAATGCAGCAAGATATTTAAAAAAAAAACAGTTTTGTTGATTAAAAAACATATCGGATTCATATCGGTATCGGCAGATATCCAAATTTATGATATCGGTATCGGTATCGGACATAAAAAAGTGGTATCGTGCCATCTCTAGTCACAACATAACGTTGGAGGTAAGTAGCTGATATTTTGGAGAACTTTATCCAGCACAGTAACCATCTTAAAAGACATGAATCCCGTATAGTGTGGTCCAAACGTTGCAGCTACCTTTTAAACACCATGTTAGAGAATTTGCTGTCTTTCATTGTCACGTTTTTATATTTTCTCTTCTCATCCTCATCTCGCCAGTTATAGTGTGCAGTGCTGTGGAGACTCAGAGTCTGAGCTATGAGCTCTAACAGGAGAATAAATAAATTTCCCCGTAGACCAGGCGTCTGAATTCAGAGTCCCGAGAGCTTATCGAGGACCAGTATAAGTGAAAGAGCTCAGCGTGTAGGTGGGCTGGGTGAGGAAATCCTGCAGTTCTCCCTGTTAGCTGAGCCCAGCTATCCTTTCTTCCCACCAATGTGCAACTCATCTTCTTCTTTCTCCCCCATTACCGTAGATCTTCTGACACCACCCCATCCCCCCGCTCATCCTCCTTTTACTTTCAGAGGAAAAAAAACGCTCCCCTCATTCTCCTTATCGTAATACAAGCCTCAATTATGCATAAACATGTCAATTTGGCCGTTCAAAGAGGAGTGACATGGAATCCAGTGGAGAGAGCTGTCTGGAGATATATCTGAGACAGTGACAATGGGAAGCTTAATGCATGTTTTAGTGACTGCCCTGTCTCTCACACCTTCTTCCCACATGACCTATCCTCACAATCAGATTATTAAAAGCATCTGAGAGAACTTAAACCTAGCCAAGTGAAATGCCACGATACACTCCCTAATATATTTTTACATTTCCCTGCTGCTGTGGTTGCTGCTGGGCTTCATCGTTAGTCGAACTTGAATGAAGCCGCCTTCAGGTCTTTTCTTGACCTCACATTTCCACCAGACTGTTGAAATCAAAATTATCTGAAGCTGTGGTGAACCTCTCACTGCACAGCATTCAAAGTCGAATTGTTCTGTTGTTTTTTGTGCTACAAAATGTTCGAATCAATATGTTTGTCTCCAGGCTCAATACATTTACGTCTTTCCCTGCCTAACGCCTCACTTCTTGCATGTTTAAACTGGATTGTGAAAGAGAAAGAGAGAGAGAGAGAGAGACCACCCCAGCCTCTGCTGTCTTGTTCTCTTTACCTTCTCCTCTGTATTTTTTTTCTCTTTCATCTGAGTCCAACTGTACCTTCTCAGTGAGACGACATGAGTAAATGGTTCTGTCAGGCCTCCTGAGTGGATTAAAGTGGCCTTCAATTACCTTCATCATTGACCTTATGAAGCTGGTTAACTGCAAAATCCTTAACCCTAAACTCACTCATTGTGCACTCTAATTCAGTCTAACACACACAGGGTGACAAACACACATTTGTGTTCACAACATTATAAAGGGGATGAAAATGAGTAGGAAAGAACTGTATTGAAAAAATAGGTTAGGGCTAAAATAATTCATTCTGGAAGTTTCCCTTTTTTCCGATTTTGGTCGAGATCAAAGCTTGGTTTCAGGTCTAATTAACCAAACGAATGCAGATCCCAGACCTTCTGGCTGCGGGTAAGGCCTTGGAGGGATCCCTTGCTGAAAATCCACATTAGATTTAAATAATTAATATGACACCTTGAGCTCCGCAGAGAAAGAGGGGCTCCGTGTTGGAGTTTAGAACAATGTCACTGCCAAGTGTAATGCTGTTTGTCTCCATGAAAATGAGCAGCGGAGAAAGCAGCCACTCTATTGTACTGCCCCCTTGGCGGATCAGGGGACTGCTCTCCCCTTTGTCATGCTAACAGGGAGCTTTAAGGGGCCGTTGGTAAAGCAGGCCTGCGGCCTGGGCTCCATTCCTTACTGGGCCCGGCTGAGACAAGCTGGGCCTGGCTCTGGGGACTTGGCGCTGGGGTCATTTTATGGTTTTTAATCCTCTTAATCCCCGTTAGAAGGGGCTTGGTGGAGACAAATCTGCTCCCAGAGGTCCTTAGGATTCAAACGCTGCGCTTGAGCAACTGTATCATTTGATAACAACAATGGTGGAGGAGAGAGAAAGAAAGGGAGAAGGACAGACGGGCAGAGAAAAAGGAAAAAAGATAGAAATCTACATTATGATTGAGAGATATAGATTTTTATCTTTGCCCTCTGGTTATTAGTTCACCCTGTCAATTGTTACTTTTTGCACTTTAGTCTTTCGAAGTTTGCGGCAGAGTGAATAAAACGGTAAAGAAGCCATAAACATACACACATAAACACCGGGTCTGAACCTCATGCTAATGACCCTTATGTTGCCCTGTGGTCCATTAAGAAATGCAGCGTAGTCTTGTTCTCTGCGTGGCCAGCACAGCAGCCCATTTTCAGAGCTCAGAGCCGGGGATAATCCAAAGGGTCCTATTCAAATTAATACACTCCTGTTAACCTCATCTCAGACAAGCTCTCGTCATTATCACTCAATTAAAACTGCATATATGAACAGAGCTGGGCTGGAGAGGCCTCAGTCTGTCTGAGCTTAGTGACCAAATAGTCAGGCCGGGGGGGGGGGTGGGCAGTGAGCCACAGTGGGAGCTGAAAACAGTGAGTGATCAGAACAAATGGAGGCTTATTGTACACTAGCTAATCAGAAGGTCAGACACAACACACCAGCTGGAGATCTGACCAATAATAAGTACAAATTATAAGGATATTTAGGAAATATGTGACCTAATTTTTGAATGTTGATGTTCTTAAAAGGTAGTTTTCAGATTATAAGTAGAGGCTGTGGTGAGAACTAGTGGGCCACTACTATAAATACTTAATTTCAAACAACACTCAGTCTTCTCTGTCACTTTGAGTTGAAAGAGTATGAGAGAGGATGGTTAGGTTGAGTCACAAATGCCCTTGGCTCACCAAGAAACCCAAACATAGTCTAGAACGTTCCTTTTGTGGAGAATGACATGAGAAAATTTGAGTTTGTGGTCAGCCATTTCTTGACAGCAGAAACCAAAGCATGGAGTGAAGCACAGGAAAAAGAAAAGTACAGAGGGAGAGAAAGTGATTTAAGAATAATTCTGACACTGAGTTTGAGTCTTTAATGTGACAGATTCCTCTCGTATTCCTGCTCCGCTTCATACATATGAATAAGCACGCACTTACAGTATTTGCACCAAACCTCTCTTTTCCTCAACTCCTCCTTTTTGTTTCTCATCTTCAAATTGCTCCCCAGATCCATTCTCTGCTAATGTACCCAGAGTTGGGGTATTGGGATGAGCACCTTCAGTGCTGAACCGTGGTGTGGGAACAGGCTGGCTGTCTGTGTTCTGCATATTGCCTGCAGCCAAAGACTGAGAAGGAGCGAGCAAAACAACAACCACAAGTCTGGCCTGTCTGCAGAATGCCAGGACTGCTTAGTGGTTGGCAGCCTCCAACACACCAGGGGTACACTGCTGTCATTCGCTGGGAAGAAATGCTTGAGATCCCAAATTCCACAGGCAGGGCACATGTTACTTGGAATGAGGAGGGTAAATCACTCTCTTTGCATACGTAATGTTGGGTTCTGGATTGTCTGCAGGTTCTTACTAGTTGAAAATAGTTGAAACCTCTGTGGCCTAACTTGGAACAGCTTGAAGTATTTACTTGAGAAAATCTGTATATTGTTCTTTTTTGTCTCGACTGCACCTGCTGCTCTACGCCCCGGATATCAGGTAGTTTGTTAGAACTAGCATCTGCAGAGGGCTTTACGTGAACTGTTGCCTCCTGCAGAAGGCTTTTTCCCCTTCATTTTGAGAACACACTTGGCATGTATCCTTTACCGCTCTTAGTTTCCCACAACCCTCATCCATCATCAGCATATTAAAGTAGGTGTTGTAAGTCAGTAAAGACCTCTAAACCTGACTCCTTGACAGTCTGCAGTATTTTCTTTTTACTGGACTTGTGGTTAAGGATACTTGGAGTTGTTTTCCATGTGTTGAGTAACAAAAGTAATGCGATTATTTTTGGCTCATTAATGTAAAGTTAACGTAATCTGAAAAACATCCCCGCCTGTTCCCCTCAGACTCAACTGATTTAAATGGAAGACATTTAAGATTTTAATTTAATGCTGAAAATTTTTATTAAAATGTCTTTTGTCCTGTTTCCCTCCCCTCACACCCAGCCAGTCGTGGCAGATGGCTGCCCTTCATTGAGCCTGGCTTTGCTGGAGGTTTCTCCCGGTTAAAAGGGAGTTTTTTCTTCCCACTGTTGCCAAGTGCTTGCTCACAGGGGAGGTTGTTTAATTGTTGGATTTTTCTCTGTACTATTGTGGGGTCTTTACCTTACAATACAAGCTGTATATTTGGCACTATATAAATTCTAAATATTTTACAGGCTCTTGAGGGGTTGGTCAAAATTGTACTTTTTAATTTGCGATGATCTCAGAATCGGTGGATTATCTGAATATGATGAGGAGATTTGGAACTGCATTGAGCACAAGTGTCGCAGTGCAGATGTTCCCATTGAAAGTTTTATTAAAGTGAGTACAAGGCACATGCCATCTTGTTCAAAAGAAAATTGCTGGCTGAACAAGCAATAAAGCGGCACATTATGAAGAGTGAGTCCAGTGTTCCTGGGACCATCTGTGATCCAGGCCCGTCTGCGTCCTCAAGCTGGGAGGATTTTGGAAAAGTCTGCAGAACCTAAAGTTATTTGATCCGTGTGATTTGTCTAAATAATTTACAGCTTTGTGAATTCAAATGAAAAATCAAAAATATTTACATCATATCAAGGTACACTTTTCAGTGCCTATTAATTATAATGAAGTTATTGTGCAAAAAGAAGCTAAAACATTTGCTTTTATTCACAGCATGAATTGGTCATGACGTTTCAATATATGGTAAACAAATGTGATCATATATTTTAAATGCATTTAGAGTTTACAGCTCACTACATCTCCATTTGGAAAATGAACTTTAAAGTAGTAGACTTGTCGTCTTTTGCCTTTACAGAGTTTTCAGGCCACTTTAAAGAAACTCTGTTTGCTGTGTAGACAGAGCATTTTATGTTGTATGGAAATACAGCAATGTGTTTATATTTTCTGCCATCAAGACGAAACTGCAATATGTCATTGTGTGGTGTGTGTGAATGTGGGGGAGTCCATATGTCTCATTTTTACAGGGAAAAACAATAATATGATTTATTCAAATATAATTAATTACTAGCATTTTTAGGCATCAATAAAAAAATTTTTAAATCACTCTTGTTAAAGATAAACCAGTGCAACAAGACGGTGCTTGAAATGGCTCAACTCCAATTGCCATTTGCTATAAACTTTGAATTGTTCTGTATATGTTAACATGTTACTGACAAAGACTGCCTAAAAATAGCAAAAGAAGACAAAAACACTCAGCCAATCACCAATATAGCTGTATTACTATATTTTATTTGTTTATTTATTGTTGCAGCTGGATCAGACTGACCCTGAACCCCCCAGAGTTATGCTGCTGGAGGCTTCCCATGATGCACTGAGGCTTTCTTCTTCGCTTACCTCTTTCCAGTCTGACTGACTTTTGTTCGAGTCAGTTTATACAGCACTCTGCATTTAATCATCAATTATTATTAATCTCTAGCTCTCTTCCACAGTGTGTCTTTTGTCCTGTCTCCTTCCTGTCACCCCCAATTGAAATGAATTGAATTAAATATGTGTCCATTTGCCCTATTGCAGCCCCTGAACTATGACACACAGTAGCAGGTGTTGCTTTTAGATGGCTCTGTTGAAGTCCCAGTAGGTCTGCAATGCTTGCTGGATCTTCTCCAGTGTGATAAAACAGTTTTTCTTTTTTGGGAAATTGATAAATTAACTAATCTGGAGTTTAAGAGTTGTGTCGATGTGGTCAAACACTTCTCTGTTCCATTGTGTGCATTAGTTTCTGCTGAATGTACCACAGAACAATAGTCTCACACAGGGAGACAGATTCATGGTGCATGACCCCATGAATTTGGAATAAAATAATGAGCATGCTCCTAATTGCATTCCCGACCTGATACACAACCTTCAGGAAAACTGCTGAAAACTGCACTGTCATAAACTCATCTCTCCAGTAATGGTTCTCCACACGAAACTCAGAGCTGTTTGACACAGAAGTCGAGCTTTGCGATGAGACCGCAGACATTCAAGAGCAAAATGTCATAACGGGACTTCCAGGGAATCATTTGAAAAAAACAACAGCAGTGCTGAAGGCAGCCTGTAAATGCAAGAATGGTTTTTAATTTAATGACTTTTGGATGGCACGCCATAAATTACTAAGTTTTTATGTCTCTTTTTTTCATGTCTTGAATAACAATAGTAGTAACAATAAACCATTATTATGAGAGGTATGAGGTTGCAATCTTAAAAGAAGCCCACTAATGAAAGAAATTCCCTGTGTCTACTGAGTTCACAGTGCAAGTTTGACCCTGTTGTCCTTCTCCGCAGTACCAGCCAAAACTAAAAATGCCATTCGGGGCACCAGATTGCATTTTCCATCTGGTGGACTTTCAATGCGACACAGGAAGACATGCGAACAGCTTTTCGTAATTGTGGTTTTATAAAGAACGCCGGTGTCATTTGTTACACTGCTCTCGTCGCAGACACATTGTTTCACACTGTGGGTTGTTTTCCTTTGTCAGGTCCTAAGTCCTAACTCTAGATCCTTTGATCAGGGCTGCGTTCACCTCCCTCATGTTTCTATAGCCTTTGAGAAAGACAAACACAGGCAAGATACCTATGTAATGAGCATAGCACGCATGCTTGTGTGTATGTGCACTTTATGAATCAGAGTTCATTTCAAACACTTATTTCTTACTGGGAGTGCAGCTGAGAGCGAAAACACTGCTTGTTGCTGTGAGTGTGTGTATGTGCGTGTATTGATGTGTGTTTGCATGTGCACTGACAGCCTTTGAGCCAGTTCTCGCCTTCACTAAAAACGCTTAGGGCACAAAGCAGCCTTCCCCCCTCTGCTCCTGAGCACAGGCCTTGCTCTCGCTCTCTGACAGGAGCTGAAGGTAAGCACCAAAGACATCCTGACACACACGCGTAAAAGCACTTTTGATGCAGGGAAAATGGACCGCTTTGCAGTGTACAAATAACAGCAAAATGTCAACAGAATGAGGCGAGTCCGACGGGAGGCAACAACACAAGCCAGGTTCAAATTATATTAGAGCGAGCAAAACATGAGCGTCAACCACCAAAGGCCCTTTGCTTGTCTGCCTCGATCTTCACATTGTTTTGACTTTGTCTGTTTATCAAACCATCCTTTTCTCTTGCGTTAAATCAAAAACGTGATAACTTACAAGAAGACGACAAAGAAGAGACGCGAGGGAAACAAACAAATGGAAGAAAGCAAACGCTTTAGAATCCACAATAGTAAAAAATGCTAATTAATTTATAAAAATGATTATTTATAAGTTTGACCCTCACAAAGTCCAACTCCCCCATGCTGCTCTTCTGTCACTGCTAAGTAACTTTAGGCTTACTTTCACATAACTTATATTGTCAATTATGCTGTCAGGCAATAATTGGAAGAGATGAGGATGAATTTCCAGGCCATGCTTTGTAAATAATCATACTTGAATTCTTAATAAAATCATAATATGGCAAAGACAGTGTTTAGGTTGCCAGATTGCTTAAACTGCCTTAGACAGGCTGGATATTACGACTTCTTCTTACAGGAAAAGCAGTGGAGTGGCTTATTATTACAGTTCTTTAACTTATGATGTTTAGATGACTAAAACCCCTAATGATTGATCAACATTTATTACTGCCTTTATGATTTATTTGAAACATAAAAAGAATTGTAAAGGAGTTTATTGCAAAACAGAAACACCTGCCAAATGTCATTTTTCATAACCTGACAGCCAGAAACTTTTTTTTCTGCTTTATGTGCTGTAACTGAGACATAAAGCATTAATACATTAATTAATCAGCTCTTATTTATTGCTTTTTTTTACAGTAGATACTACATTAACAAAAACAAACGCAGAATTTAATGGAAACAGTAACAGTAACATCAGAGCTGGAAGACAGAAAAGGCACACTTGGCCGAAGCGTTTCATCCGTCGTAACAATGTTAGGAAAAAAACAAAAAAGAGCGCCGGGCTGTATTTGTGGATCGGGTTAAAAAAAGAGAGAGAATGTGGAAAAAATAGAATTACAGACTAGAAGAAAAAAGAAGTAAGCAGGTGGAGGACAACTACCACCTGATCTGTCAGCTCGAGATTAGACACTTGCTGCAACAAACATCATCAAGTAGGACTGTGTATCGCAAAGAAATGAGGGTGAAAGTGATGAAATCCTGCAAGGATAAAAGGCCGTCGATTTCATTGTTTTTTTTTAAACACATCTGACCAATGTTTTAGTACTTAAATTATTTCAAATATTGTTTTCTTTTTAAAGTTTTGTAATGGATTTGGTTTGAACACACTAAGGATTTGAGAGCCTTCAGCACACTTCTTCATCTCTCCATATCAGGGTCTCGGTTTGGTAGTAGTAGTTTTAAATTACTGACAATTTCAGGTTAGAAAATATAGACGAATACTGTATTTATGAGTAAAACCATTCATACATGTCTGCACAGTTGTGCCTCTGATTTGAACGTGTGCACGGTTCTCTCACAAGCCCTATAACTCTCCCATACACTGCGACGCCTCCCCCATCTGTCTGCCTGCGCTGTTTCTCCTGTGAGGTGTGTTTGGCGAAGGCCCAGGGGTCAGGGCCCAGCGATGCTCTGGAAGATAAGTGTCTGCTCTAACCCAGGGCTACACCTGTAGGTCACTGCAGGGGGATGCTAATCCCTCAACCACCCGCTAATACTGATGATCTGCATCTGAGACCCTCTCCCCAGGGAGTGTGTGTGAGTGCATCATGTTGGTGTGTGTGTGCGTTTGGTTGTAGGGGCTGACAGATGAGGCAACAGGGGGCCCAGCAACCCGTGTCTATATGTGTATCTGTGTGTGTGTGTGTGTGTGGTATGGGGGATGGGAGATGGGAGAAAGTATTTCTTTCTGCACATTTATGTATATATATGTGTGTGTGTGTGTGTGTGTGCGCGTGTGCGTGTGTGTGCAGGCAAAGGTGGAGCCATCTTTAAGGGATGCTGGGAGGATAACCGGTCCATTTTTCTTGGCCTCCACCTTCAGAAGGGGCTCGGATGCTCAGATCCTAGACTGAATAATTTGTCACCTATTTACATGGAGCCAAGAACTGGGGAAATGGAACGAGCAGGTGGTATCTCACTCTCCCTCCTCCCTGTGCCACAGACAGATGTGTCTAACTGCAAACATCCCCCCATCTTCTCTCCTTCTCCTGGGGCTCTCTTTCAATGTGTTGCACTCTTGATGTCTAAAATAAGAAAGGCAAATCAGTGCTGCTCAGAACTGGCCTAATAATGTTTTTGTTATCTGACAAAGAGTTATTTTCTTAATTGCGCAACAAATTGATGGATAACAGACAAAATTAGACACCACAGTATCACACAGAGCACACAGTTCTATGCACAACCAAGAAAGCTTCAGATTATCTCATTTGATAACCTGGAGCCATCACATTTTTGGAGTTTGATTCAGGTCTGTAAACACGCAGTACCGTGAGTTTGACTCTTTGTTAGTGTGTTTCTGCTCTGATCTCACACTGCACTATGACTGTCAAAAGTGACATAGAAAATCAACATTAAAAAAGAGAAAAGAAAATAGGATAGTAATGTGTAATCCTGGTAATAGTTTTACCTTATGTCCTGGCATATTGCACATTGTGACAGGGTGGAAAAAACTGTCTAAAAGGCGGATACAAAACTGAAAACAGAGACTTTAAGATTGTTTTTTTTGCATCTTTGTTATTATTTATCATAGATGCCTCACACCAACCTTTTCATTCTGTTGAACTTCCTCTCATTATACTCAAAGTTTTTAAAGAAGCATATGACCAAAAGCAATTCTGACTTTTCCACTATTCAAGTATGGATTTATATTTTACTCAGACTATTAGCACTTTTGCAGCTACAGCTATTTTTTCCTTTGAAGATAAAGTTTACATGCAAATCATGCCTTTATTATTCAATTTTATTAAGCTCCTTAGTAAAAAAAATTAGATTGAATATTTTGTGTAGACTTTCTCCTATTAGAGCTATAAATGCTAATGGAAAACTCCTCACGACATAAACAGATACAGATGGTGTTACCATAACGCAGCATTAAAGAAGATAAAAAAAATGCACAATACAAGTAATGTGATATTACCTCGAGCTTTATTCTCTCTCAAGGCTTTGCATACGAACTAATTCCTGCAGTTTTTAAGAAGCCAAATAATAAGATGCATGACTGCAAACAGTCACAAAAGTCACAGGTAACGAGCTAACGTCACTCAACATAATAGCCAATCATAAGAGCCGCTCTTCATGCCCGTTACAACATATTAGAGGGAAATGTTTAAATTGTAGCACTTTTTTTAAATGCTGGAAGACGGGAAAGAAAGTTAACATGTGGTGGTGACGACACTGACGCTTGATTAGGTGCAGGGTTGAAAAAGACAGTGATTGGGTCTCTCCTCAGGCTACCTTACTCCACACAAACGCACACGCACGCCCACACATACATACATACGTAAATGCTGCTCGCTAATCACATTTCACCCCAATCACTAAACACACATTCATATTTGAAGGTTTATCCCAGGCGGCCATTTCAAATGATTATGTATGTGATTCCAACCACACAGAGCACAGAAAGTGTTTACTCTTTTCATTGAGGCGCTGGACAAGTTGAGAGCAGAAGCTAAGTGTACTACAGTCTATGGCAGAAGAATAAACATTTTCCTTTATAGCCCGAGGACCCACTTTTCATCTGTCAAGCATCTTTTAATAATTAATATGTTTAATACACACACAGCATCTGCTGGGTACAACTCCCATCCTCCCATTCAAACTGACTAGCACAGCTGCCACTGTTTGGGTGTACTGTACAGGTCTGGAATATGATAAGATGTGTTTTTTCCCCCCTCCTTTCAATACACAGACAAAATACTGCTATGCATGCTGACATACAGAATACAGACACTTGCAAATACGCAGGAACTTCTATATGCACACACTACTGCAAACTAGTTTATGCAGAAGGGGTGAAGCCCCGACTATGAGCCTACTTTTCCCTATGTGTTTTTCCTTGGTGAGCGGGCCAAATGGGGATTGTGTAAATTAAATACATTTCTTTTTCCGGCAGCAGAGAGAAATGATGCCAGATTAAGCCCATGAATATATACATGGGCCAGGGCTGACCTGTCTCCAGACGCCTGATTTCCCTGGAGGGGTGCTGACATGGTGAGGGGCTTCAGGGGTGTGTAGGTGTGTGTATGTGTGCTTTGGTGCGCGTGTGTGCTGCACGGTGCACCTCAGACAGAGGTGAGGAGATCTCTTGAACAGGTCCAAATTGAGCTTAATCTCATTCCTCATTGTGCTGGAACAGGAATGAAATTGCACAATTGCACTTTAATCGACGATCGAACGCCCCTCCTCTCCCTCCTCCTCCTCCTCCTCCTGTCGTCTTTCTTTCAGTCTTCTCCTTTTCATTTCTGTAGCTCTCTCTCTCTTTTTTTATGTCATTGGTCTTAAATTCTTTACGTGGTCCGGTGGTCGTGATTGCCTGTTAGCCTCTATTTGTTCCTCCTCCTGTTTTCCTTTTGTTCCTTTGGAAGCATCTAATAATGTCGGTTCAAGCAATCAGGAGGTTAATGTAGTTAGGATAAGGGCAATCATAAACCAATAAAAGCCGTCCGGATGCTCCATTTCTCTTTCGGTGCACATCTAATCCAGGAAAATTGTGATTTCGGGAATCCTGCTTTGCATCCGTTGCACTGGAGCGCGTCTCCGTCATGGGCAGGAAGGATTCAGTCAGTCCCCTAGGGTTGATTGCGCACACGCACACACACACACACACACACACACACACACACACACACACACACACACACACACACACACACACACACACACACACACACACACACACACACATAGCCATTTGTGCCACACAGGTGCGTCTGATTATCTAAGGTAGGAAACCTTGGGTCAGCTTTATATTAGTCATATGAAGACTATTTGCTTTTCCAAGATTACAGAGTTGCAAAATAAAAAAATTTTCATTACCTGATTTAAAAACAGTTGGGCGATTATATTCAGCAGTCTGCCTTACTAGCTCTCTCCTCGAGACGCTGGCGACAAAATCAAATAAACAAACCACCGTTTCCTGGAGAATTTAGTTTTGTTTTGAGTGAAACAACTTGAGGAAAACATTCACCACGCTAACAATGACTGTGCAGATTAGAGAAACCCATGGAAGTAACCACAAAGAAAGCAGCCACTATGGTTGGATGCATCCCATACCTCAAGTATTCCATTTACACACTCAAGATGATAACTGAAGATGGAAATAAAACACCTGTGTTTAAGTGACGCTGCTACAAGATGTTTAAAAGTTATAAATTGGCGCCTAATTAGCTGTCGAGCTTTGGGTAAATGCACATCTAAAATAATGTAACTGTAACCACAGTTATTTGGAATCTATGTGTAATTGTACAATTATTAAAAACACATTTCCTCCAGTAATTTGGTGTTTTTACAGCGCTACGCTCTGCTGATAATGATTCTTCACGACAAAATGTCTTTGCAAACATAATGAAAGGAATGCATGTAGGGAGAAAAAACAAAACATACACCAAGGCGAGATCTGCCCCTGCTACATATTTAGATAAAAAATGAATGCAGGTACTTGAGCCATGTAAAATGTGTTGATTTGTTGCTCGATGTGTTGGAACAAAACAATGCAACAAAGGTTCCCAGGATGTTGTATCTGGGGTGGATGTAGTCATTATGGCCCATAATGAAGGGCCCTGCTTACCGCTGTGCATCTACTCAGCAACACTGATGGACTACACACACACACACACACACACACACACACACACACACACACACACACACATTTAGACACATACATACACAGGCCAGGCCGCTGCCAGGCTGTCAAGTCCAAAAATAATTAGGCATCAAAATGAGTTTCCCTGTTGTTTTTTTTCCTCCTCTTGTTCGTTTTATTCATGTGCTGGAACTTGGGAGACTGGCTAATGCAGTTAACATGCTCTCATCATGAATTTTCATTACACCATTACATGGGTACATTACAAGAGCAGGGGAGCTGCGACTACAGGGATGCCATCAACATGCATACACTGACAGACGCACACACACAAACAGACAGAAATCACAGACACACGTGCAGTAAACCCATACATTTATTCAGATGCACAACTGCATACTAAGTGATGCTGTATTGTTCTGGCAAATTTCAGTAATATACTGCATATAGCTTCTTGAAACATACCTACATCTTGCATCTGTGGCACTCTTATAGACTGAAGGAGGAGGTATGGTCAGAAGTTTTGGAAAATTCACAATGCTCTCTTGCTAAGAATGACCGCTGATCAAAAATATGAAACTGCAGAGGAATAACACTGGCAAACAGGTAGCCCTGCTCATTTCAACAGCAAATAAATCTCAAAAAAAAAGAAAAACAGAAAACACTTCACTGGTTTATACATTTCTGCAAAACCATATTTGATAACACTTTAAAAAAAATAACTTAGTTACTAAACATCAAGTGAGGAACAAATCTGGACAAGCTGATGGTGATTTCCCTAATATTCTTCTCACTCAGGACTACGTAATATAGCAGTAACACAGTTGGATGGTGCCATATAAGTAAAATGCTGGATTATAATTAGTTTTCTTGGTGAACTTTAATCAATGTAATAACAGTAAGTACACATTTATTACAGGAAATGTCAACTTTATAGACTCAAGTGTATTTATTTATTTATTGCCTCAGGTAGTGAAGCATCATAGTAAGTTACTCGGTTGGTCAAAGTGATAATAATGCTATATATAGCTATTTGAAACTGTGTTTCTTACTGCCATTGCTTGTATTGACAGCATATAGGAAATGAAATGATCTATGGGGATTCTAAATATCACATTATTTCATTATGACTTTACTATGTACATTACATTAGAGTATTATTTGCCTTTGGAAAACAAAATAAACTCATGATCAAAAACGTTTTTTCACTTTAAGCAAAATTAAACAAATGATCCATATATCCTATGTCAACATGAATAAAAAATAATTATACTCAAAATTACGTCACGTATAATGATATAACAACAGCCCGCATTTTGCACATGTTTTTACTGCGCTACAAGCTTCTTAAAGTACCTTTAAGACAACAAAACAAAATCAATATATACAAAATGCAATACTATACCCTTAAAAGTAAATCCTACCCAGAGAGGGTAGTGCATGTTGTTGTTTTTGTTTTTGTTTTTTAAATAAATCTATTAATGATTTTATGAGCTTTAGGCGTCTTTTAAACTGTCTTTGATAACCTGAAATGTTTTTTTTAATTGTGTTTTTAGACACGCTAAGGGACTGCTCATGCTATAATACATTCAATCTTTGTCTGCCCACTCATTCCTCCTACACAGGAAGGAGTACACAGTATATTTCTACACAGAAGTTGTGCAGCCAAATTTGCTGCACAGGTATGCAGGCCTCTAAAGGTTCTCATCTATAGCACATATATCATGTTGCCTAGCAACCATCTACCAAATGACCCATGGCACCTTATTAAAACATTGCATTATTTTAACTTCACAACAGTAAAATCAAGTTCTGCAAAAATTAAATTATGCACGATAATTTTGTGACGTCATCGTGTTATATAGCAAACGCTTAACATTGAGGTAAAGTCACAGACCAAACAATACTGTAACATGTACTAGTCAAATTTAATAGACAGCCAGGTATCAAATTTGGTTTTAACTTTGGAAGTAAGCAAACACACAGTGCATATCTTTAAATCGTCAGTGTTGATGTAATTTTAAGCTTTTCCTGCCTTTTTAAATAACATCACATAGATTGCATTAAGTGGACATACATTCACTTATTTGCCAAACCATGTGTGCTGAAATTGTACCAACAGCGTTAACCTAGGCTGCTATGCATTTTAATGCACTTCTAGCTCCAAAGGGCTCTGCATGTGTCAATGAGCAACAAGAGCATGAGCATATGTAGGTGTGTGTACGTGGCTCTGCTTCTTAGCACAAAATGGGTTTTCTATTGCTGATCTGCTCATGCTCAATTACCCAAAGTCTCCTGGGGCTTAGAGAAGGTAAACACACATCAGCTGGATCTGATTTATTTTTCTGTCCCACAGCAGCTTAGAATTAAGACGTGGATGCTCTGTTTTTCTCAGTGCACTGGGCCTACACAGAAATATGCTTAATATTGTAACAATTACTTACTCACACGCGTGATTATGATTGTAATAGTTGCTTTGTCAGTTGCAGAATTTCACAGAGATAAAACATCTTAAGTAGCCATCCAAACCAGGCACTGAATTCCCAAGATCAAATATTCATAATCATCAGACAGTAATGCTACCGGTGCTTATGCTGCTAAGTTTAGAAAAGTCCTAGTTCTATGACAGATTAGACAGTGCTTGTGCCTTTGTAACCATGCCAAGGCCCTACATTCCCTGAAGCCTAAATTCTTCTGCCATCCCTGCCAACCTTCCTTCCTTCCTCTCAGTGCCTTCCTTCGCACTTTCCTTTGTTACCCGGCAGGTATCAGGGCAATGTGTGCACTTCACCTCCTCTGGTTCTTATGCATGGGTTATTGGTGTACTTGATTCTTATGAGCAGACTGCAGATTTAGAGCTTGGACCCCTGTTAGATCCTCTCTGAAATCAGACATGGGGATAGTGTAATATCCTTAGTGACACATGTGACAACTGTGTGGCCTTGACTGAAATAAAAGGCCAACTAGGAGAGAACAGAGGAGGATTAGGTTATTAAAATGACAAATTCCCCCATAATCTTTATTTTTTATGACTTTCTAATATTTATCTGCTTTATTTATTCATTCATGTTTTAAAATCTACTTACATGTACTTTTATAACAGCTCACTGCCTTAGCAAACCTCAGTGCTGATAAAAGTTTCAATAAAAAAACATTTGGATTTATACGCTCTAAGTTTGCTGAATTCTCATTATGAGTTCCAGGCATATTTCCTCTTTCTGTCATCTCCTCATGTGGGAATTATATTTGTTTTAAGCTTTATAGCATATAACCACATCTGGTGCTGAGCTTTACCATATACTTAACTAAAAGGAGTTTCTTGTGCATATCAATGCACATTTTCCAGAGTAAAACAGTAGCAATGCACCAAGTTTTCTGAGTGGCTACTTGAGACTGACTACAAATCCCCATAGACGTTCATGCTAAAATTTAGAAATAAACATGTTTATATTGCAAAAAATGGTTTGGGCCTGCAAAACTAATTTGCCTGTTTGTGACAAACATACAAGAGTTAATAACACTCACTTAAATTGCACTAATGTTTTAAACTGTGCATTATTTGAGGGTTTACAGGTTAAGTGTTTTTCAAGCCTCCTGTTTTCGTGTTTAACAAATCACTGTGTATAGCAGATGCTGCATGCATGCCAAGCTAGCTGTGGAGCTGAAATAGCTAGCTCCCAGCATATAGCTATTTCATATATGAAATAGCCTCCTGGAAACACCAAAAATGGAATTTTTGCCATTTAAAGTCTCTCTCGTCATCAAAGGATGCAATTTTGTCACGTGACAAATGTGAAATTTTGAGAACCGCAGTCCACGATGTTCTTGAGGAAAAATCTCTGCACCATTGTGTGGAATTTATCAGCCCTTTCTACAACTTCTTCAAGTTGTGCCTCCTCCCAGGGGATCCGTCTTTGAACACATCATGGGTGATGTTTGCTAGTTTTGGGGAGGAAAACTAAAGGTGTGCCTGCTGTTCAGTAGCTCCAGTTGTAGTCTTTGATGATAAAACTTGCTGCAATACAAAAATCCTGAGTAAATCAATGCAGTAAAGGTTCAAAGCGTTCGATGGAGGCCGGTCTTTTACAAAACGTTGCTTGTGGTGAAGAGCTGGATTCACAGACGGGCTCTTTCCCATTTCTCTTTGTGAAGCGTGTAAAACGAGTATTTATCAAAACCATCTTATGCAGTATACCACTCCTGCAGACACTCTGTTGATATAGTTTTTAAAAAAAGGCTCATATATTCACAGTCAGTGAGGAGCTGCTGCATATACTGGTCATGTGGCCTTCTGACTAAGCAGTGGGAATTGTCCAATCTTCCATAAGCCACAACCACTTGCTTTGAGTTAAGGCATGTGGGTTCAAGGGTTAGTCCCCTGGCATAATGACTCATGCACATTTAATAGGTGGGTTACGGCAAAGGGGATCGCCCCAAAATGCTTCACAGAAACAGCAATGGCAAAAAAAAGTGAAACCTCAGTAGAATAGGAGGAGCTTCAAGTATCCAACCTCCTCTCTTCTCCTCTCTCTTGCCCATCTGTCCTCTTCCTCTTCTTTTCAAGCTGTCCTGTGCGATTGTTTGCCTTCTGAGTGTCGCTGTCTGCCAGACAGGACCGTAACATCAATGTTAGGAAACGTTCTTTCTCTGGTGTAAGGCTGCAATGACAACATCTGCCATGTTTCACTCTGATCTCTCCATCAGTGTGAATAAGCGTATTGTGGCGCTTCTTCAGATTGTCACTCACTCCTCTGGGGAGACGCTCACACACTGCTCCTTATTATCTTGGCAGGGATGGACGCCTTCAAATGGAAATGTCGCAGATGTAGATGCACAGGCCTTCACGCGCCAGCACTTATACATACTGTATGTCTTGCGTTGGCGCATGTCATATACACACAAACAGCAGCCTGCAGAGATATAGACATCAGTGTGTGGAGATATGTAAACGTGAAGGTATGCATGCATTTACTCTCTCTCCTCACATATATCCCATCACTTCAGAGCGCAGTACACTGGCTTAGATCTTTTTCCAGGGGAATGACATAACTCTGTCTGTAACCACCGTGTGGCCAACCCTAAACCCTACCCTAAACCTAAGGCCAGCCTTATTACAATGTTTGTCAAAAAAGATAATTATTTAAATTATGGGGACGTAAAGCAATCATGCAACATCATTGCGTTACATTTGCTGACATGCCTTGTGGCCAAACACATAATATGTTTTGCTTTTGTTTATACATGTCTCTATGTGTGTATGTCTTAAGGAAGAGATGACAGCTGAGGGCAGAGTCTGATACTTTGTGTCTGTTCAGTTGAATTTCATTGAGCGTGTGCAACTAGTTTGTAGAGGCTGTGTTTGTGCATTCCTGTGCGCGCGAGCTGACCTGTAGTGCAGCCGTGTGGCTCTAGCTGACTACCTCTGTTAGATCCCTCTGTCTTTAGTGTCACATCAAAACATCTCATTATCTCCTCCTCTGTCATTGCTATTCAAACTGTTCTTTTTTCTTTCTTTCTTTTTTTGCTATTACCTCTGTCTTCACCACTATTTATGCGCTCAATCTCAGTGTCACGCTACGGTTCTCACTCTGCTGGCTCTGTCGTCAGCTGCTGAGACAGTGTTGGGTAACAATTTCTCCAATTCTCATTTTGAAATCTTTATTTAAATAACAGATGTCTCATCAGGCTTTGGATGGGGGATCTAAGCGGCACGCTTGGCCAATGAATCCTTTCATAAGTTGACAGACCTCAGAATTATGTGGCTTTAATACGCTTCATTGCCCCTTCAGCTGCCTCTCAGGCATGGCGAGGTGCATGGTGTTGTGCAGCGTCCTGATCAAGATAGGTCTGCACACTGCTCCAAGGATGGAGGCACAGATTTAATTGTTGAATTAAGGTTAAATCAGAGCCGCAAATGGCAGTTTGGGAGGTGACGTAACTTTGAAAACATCAAAGCACAAAAACCAGAATGTAAAACTCTGTGTTGGAATATTTGGCTGTTCATATCAACGTACTTTTGATGGATAAGAATTATTTGGTTATTAATAGAAAATAGAAGCATTTCTAATGAGTCAGCTGTGCTGTACAAGTACCCGGATGTGCCGCACTCGTCTGTTGCTGGAGGCAGTCTCTCTAATCATTTGATTTACAGATGGTGATATGTAAGGTCTGGACAGTGCGTTTTTGAAACCGAGTTCGCACACAAGTAATGCAGGGTGCGCTAACTGTAGTCCAGGCCATGGCCTCTTAATTACAGTACAAGTCAAACAGGAAATAAGAATTACTTGAAACAGGAAATTCATATTACTGTGTGTGCCTGGTTGTGTCAGCAGTGATCAGTCTCTCCTCATTAGTGTGCTATTTCACCTCATTGAAACACATACACACACACACACACCGCACCTGTGGGCTGTGGTCCCCAGGTGTCCGGAGAATGGATCACTTTCTTTATGCCTCATTTAAGCTAACAGCTGTATTTAAGAGGAAGTCCATATAGCAGGGACTTCCTGTTGAAGGATGTGTGGGGGTTGGAGTACAAATTCGCATACCTGAATGTCGTACTTTACAACATACATGAAAATATCTATCTGTATCTATCTTTCTGACTGTAAGCATGCATTATTTATGCAGTCAACATCCAGGTTTTATAATTGCCTGCTTTTTTCTTTCCACTTACACCTTTTTTGATGACGGTTGAAGGGTGACACGCTCTCCTCCTCTACTTCTCTCTGCGCGTAGGACGGATGCCTTCTCCTCCCTTCTCCCCACATATGAAAGAGTAGTGTGGTTGAGCACGGGGAAGGTGATAACCCTTTTGTTTAGTCTGAGCTCCATCACAGACTCTGTCAAGCCCAACAGACAAGCAGACAGAGCCGTGACAGGCCCACTAATCTGACAGCTCCTCCACATCACAAAGCCATCACATCAAAGTGGCGGGAGAGAGGTACTGGCGGTGAGAGATTGACGCCACTTCTTTGCTCTGCCATTTTCCCTGGTATCTTCATAGCGCCTCTGACATGCCACGCACCAGGAACCTTCAGAGGAAGTATCCACTTGGCAAAGGGGGGAACCTGAGTTGAGGGACTCCCCTCTGGCTGAGTGGTGAGTGTGGGTAACCTTTTTGAGAGATGTGTGTGGGATACACTGAGAGTACATGACAGGCTGTTTAAAGGGATTTGTGTTTGTGTGTTTGTGTTGTCGATGGGGTAAGGCGGTTTTAAAGAAGTGTGGGCGCGGGGCGTGTGGCAGCATGGCGTTTCTCTGTATGCAGCTTCCAGGATGAAAGGAAGCATATTAGAATTTTTTTTAATGACTGGTTTAATAATGGTCATCATATCCAGTATTGCTGTGCAACAATTTATGCTTAACCAATACTCGGAAAACTTTTCTTAAACCAGTTTCAGTGTGCAGTATGTAGAATTTCTCACTCTAGAACTCAGTTTGATCTTAAGTGGGCTGGACTAGTGACACTCCCCTTTCTGTCACTGTAAGGAAGTTTTAATGACACATTTAATCCCTGAGATAGTTTTATGTAAGGTAAAACAGCACAAATTCAACAGGATGTCTCAGATTTTGTACTTGCATTGTGTAGGGTGTTGTGATTTGGCACTATATAAATAAAACTGAATCAAACTGAACTGATCAGACCAACTGTTTGGGCTTAAATTGTACGAAATAAATATATACGATTACAGAATCCTGTCACTCAAATTCCCAGAATTTCCTGTAATAATAGAACTGAACATTTTTGTTAATTCACTGAAAATGTTGTTGTTGTTGTTGTTGTTGTTACTATAGAAAATGAATTTCTATAGTAGATGGTTAAAAAAGGGATTAAAAGTCCAAAATTTAAGCCCTTCTTTTTCAAAGCGCTCCAGTGGACCAGATTGGAGTCTTTGTCAGGCCAATTCTGGCCCTCAGGCCTTGTGTTTGACACCCCTGCTCTAGAATAAGTCACTGTTGGCTGCTCCAGATCCTTTGCAGTGCTGGTTTTGTGCTCACCTGCTCTCTAGTTGTCACTCTCTCATTGGTGGCAGTGATATGTGGCAAGCATGAGTTCACTATCCCCACGTGCTGTTTTGTTGGCCCATGGACTGAACCAGGAAACTGTTCAGAAGCAGTAACGTCAATCAGGTAATGTGCTCATTACAGTTTTTTTTCAGTTGCTTTGACACATTTCTCGCAACACTTTTGAAGTCCTTTGCTCTAAAGATGTAAAAAAAAGTTATATAGCAAAACACTATAGTTAACCTGAAAAAGGGCGTAACTCACCCAAAACCTTTAATTCATTTTTCAAAATGAAGTTTTTGTGTCAATGAATAAGTTGCCGTCACCAAAATGACAAGTTCCTTTCACAGTGTGTAAACCAGGGCAGCCAAAATGTTTAGATATTTTGCCTGAATGATAGTGGACTCTAAAATTGTGTTTCTCTTCTGGTGACAACAGAATGCTGTTTGGTTACAAAGTGAATACACTCGTGCGCTGATTTTAAGAGCAAAACGTTTTTACCTTGTGCTTTTGTAAAACATCAGAAAAGCACGAATGTTTGCAAATTATGAGAAGAAGATTTTTTTCGTCATATAGGAACAATACTAAAATATACACAGCACTGCACAGCAAAATTATGTTCAATGTCACTATCAAAAAACTAATACTGTAGAAACAAAGTGGAGGTCTACTATGTGCAGCCCTGGGGGCTTGGTAGATTTTGACTGCCAATTAGATTGACTGTTCTGTATGTAGTGACGGACACAGTGAAATATTAACAATGTGGGAAAGTAAAACTATTGAATTATTCTATTATGACCAGAAAGTCATAGATTGTAGACAGTTGTACATCATTTGCCTCATCGGCCTAACAAATTTGCAAATGCTAACGAAGAATGAAAAATGCTCTTTCCTATGTAAAGAATGAACAAACAGTTTTAGTGGGCTTTCAACAGTTATTTGTGGATTTTTAGAACTCAAAACTGTTTGTGATTTGTTTTACTCTGATACGCAGTAGAAGACTTTATACAAGTATACTTACACTATATGAACAAAAGTATTGGGCCGCTGATGCATTACACCCACAGGAAGCTCCATGAAGCTCGTGGTGCACAGTATGTGTTCTGCTTTTGCACTCCATCACTTGGTGGCCTCGCTGTTTGCGCGGTCTGCCACTTTGTGGCTGAGTCGCTGTAGTTCCTAAATGCTGAGGTCGTTGAGCTATTTAGAGTGACCCATTCTTTCACTTATGCTTGCAAAGACAGCGCTGACTGCATGGCTATGTGTATGATTTTTTTTACACTTGTGTCAGTGGGACCGAACACCTGAATTCAAAGATTAAGAGGTGTTGCCCAATACTACATAGTGCACTCGAGTACAGTTGTGTTGTTTTAGATCAGCTTGTGACTTTTGCACTTGTTATGAATAATTATTACATTTTACGATGCTGCCTTGCTAACTGTTACATTTTGCTGTTGCGTCTCACCTGACATTTTATTTGTTGGTCAGACGTTTTTACAATGAAGACATAACTTTAACATATAGAAATTCCAAAAATGCCACAACATCAATATGTGACTAAAAGTTGAGATGGGAAGCAATGAAGTATAAATACTAAGCTAAATTTTGAGGTATCTATACTTTACTGACAGATTTTACTAATGTTCCATACATTTTAATACAGATATCTGTACTTTAAACTACTTACATTTTAAAAAAAAGTTATTATTTCCCATTACTGCACACCTTCAGACATCAAACTGGTTGGAAGAGGCAAAAATAAATAATTTATGCATCATTTATAGTGCTGTTCTCAGGGGTTAAAGTGGGCCAGAATGATCTGGACTGTATGTTTGGTGCAGATATCTGTACATTGCGGTTGTGTTACTTCTGCATCTTGCACAGTTTTTCTGCTAGTAACGATGCGGCTGCTGAATTTCCCAGGGAGAGAAAAGGTAAATGACTGCTTCAGCTGGATGAAACTGGAATTTTAAAGCTTACGTATAATGTAATCAGATATTGGATCTATACATGATGTGCTGAAGTCAATTTTTTTAATATTGTGAAATTAAAGTATACTAACTTTTCAAGGTTCAAAAATTCAAAGGTTGCATTAATGGGCAGTTTAGATTACACTGGCTGGTTTGCAGCTCTGTGGTAAAGTTTATAGTAATGCACTTTATTGGATTGGTGCAGAGTGGCTGCGGTGTATGTGTGTCTGCGCTAACACATATGCACTTAAAACTGCAAAAGTCTGGGAACAAAAGTACCCACATTAGGGACATAAACATGTTTTAAGAGTTCAGTTTTTGGGGGGTTGTGTCAAATTAAATGTTCTCATTGCCAGAGTATGGAAATGTCTTCATCTAAACATTTGCGCCAGTCCCAAAAATGATATGCCAGTTCTTCCAACTATTGTTAGACTTGTTATTTGACTCTGTGTCAAAGAGTGGGGTCACACACCACTTATGTGGGTCACATGTGATCTTCCTCATCCAGATGGTTTGCCAGATGCAGCGCTGCCAATGGTCTGACAGAGCACACACCCTACCTGCATACAAAAACAATTGGGTTTAAAATAGAGCAGCATTCATAAAAAACACGAATGAAGCTGTGCTCAAAGCATTCTTATATATTCAGGAGTCAGAACACCTCATGGAGTGTTTGTCAAAGGTTTCCTACTTAATGTTAAGTAATAGAGTTAATGTATATGTGAGTTCTGGGATTGCAATGAGGTAATGGTCTTGCAGCGCTCTGAAGTGCCCCGAGTCCATCTAATAATGTAAAACAACATTAATTTGAGAGAGCTGCTTCATCTGTGCATGTTAATCAATAAACTCATTACCTCCTGTGCTTAGTGAAGGATTCCCTCATGTCTGCTCACTGATGTAGACAGAAAAAAAGAAAGGGAGAGGAAGCGAGATGGAGATGAGGGGAGAGGGAGAGGTGGAGAGAGAGGTTGATTATAATTACAGATTTTAGCAGCCTGTGCCGAAGCATAACCTGCTCATTACAGTGAGTGAGTGAAAGTAAGTCTGTGTGTGTGTGTGTGTGTGTGTGTGTCGGCCTCACACTTTCAACGCAGCCCTATAGCCACAGAGCTTCCCCAGTTTCTCCTTCTGCAGAAAGCCAAGAACAACCGACACAAGTGGCCCATTTAGAATATAAACACACAAAAAACCTGTTATTTCAATTGACCTTCGTCACATCAAGCTGTCAATGATCTCAGCTCTGTACTCTTCGTCGTTTTCTCCTGCTCTTTCTCCGAGGCGGACTGCATGGTAATGAACATTCGGTTCAGAATAGGTGAGAGCAAGAAAGGAGGAAATGATATGCCAGGGCATTTAGCCCAGCAGTGTTTCTGGTGTAGGTGAGACAGCCAGCAGCGTTTATGGAAATGGACAGAGCTGAGGGAGGCTCAGTGGCTGCTGCTATGTTTTCCCCCCAAACTCCCAACTGCGGGGATTTAGAGAATATTCTGACAGCTTTGGTATTACTTTGTTAAAGGTGTAAGCAAACTTTCATTTTGCACCTGATTTGGGCTTTCTTTTCTCATTAAATGCAGGCAATTGCTTGCGTTTGCTTAGTTCTAAAATACGATGCGGGCACAGCTGCAGAGTCTGAATCTTCTGTCACGCTTGTGGATCTGAGCGCCTGAGCTCGCACGTGCGCGCTTGTCTCTGTTGCAGATTCTCAGCGGTTGTTGATTATTATATTTGTCAATGCTGTGGTGTGTCTTACAGGAATCCCTGGCCTGCTGCTGGCTTGTGATTATGAGATGAGAGGTGTTTATGATTGACTGAGCCCATCCGCTGTCACTGTACACATCCAGTAGCATTACTCCCGAAGCACTCATTTATCCACGCATGTTATATAAGAGATTGAAACCAGTAATTATGATTAAACAATCTCATCCTCCTGCATTCTATCACAACTGACTCGAGCTCCGGTGTCCGGCTTTATTTCACAATGACATGCGTAACACTGAGTCATTTGGACATGTGCCTTCACTCTAAATGTTCTCCTCGGGACAGGTAGAGCCATTGAAGTGTTGTCGGCAGAGGCAGCCTTCTGCGAGATTAGGTGATTAGAAAATGTAACGTCACAATCAGTTTTTACGGTAAGAAACAACGTTGTGTAAAGCGTGCACGGAGAAAGAGTCATTCATTTTAAACTCTTTGCTTTTTGTTTACCACTGTCAGCAAGTGAATAAAAGCCAAGGTAAATGGAGGTAATTGAATTTATATGTGCATATCAACTCACTTTGAGGTTTAAATGGCGCTCGGTAGTCTCATTCCAAATCCATTAATATTCTGTTTAATACAGCTAAATGCTGCTAACTGTTTTTAACACTAGGAGACAGTCTCTGGGCTGTCTCTGTTTGTGCTGCCAGCACATCCACAACATCAAGTCGATGGATAGGGAGGCCATAAATGACTGTGACAGCCAGTTTACAGTCAGTTTAGAAGCTTCTACTTTTCCATAAAGCCGCATTACGTCTGCAAACAGCAGCATCCCCGTTCACTCAACAGTCCTATTCAGTTTAGCTCAGCTCTGGAAAACAAATTAGGGTTATACAAACAAAAAAAAAGTTTGATTAAATATGATTGGCTCATAGAGTGTGATGCGTTGCTCTAGATGTAGCAACCTAAAACTACATAAATACTTTCAGCAAAACCTGTAATGGCTAATGAATCCATAATTAAGCATTCTGACTGTTCAGAGGGAGTTATTTTGATAAATACTGATTTAAACAATGCTATTACTGATGGAATTGTATTTAAACCTAATTAACATTTTCATGTGAACAGTGGTTGGACTGTGTAGTGTAACAGGGATGCTTATTGTAACAAACCCACAGAGAACCATCACACACAGTGGTGTTTCTAGCATCTTTCAGGACACTGTTTTGGTTCATAGTTGCTGCTTTTATCAGAGAGCAAAACAGCAGCACAAGTGTAGTGAAACACACTAACTATAAATGCTCTTTATCTTGTGGATTTTATTAGATTATTCTGTTATTATATGTTACCTTATATATGTAATCAAAGTAGTTGAATTAGAATACTGCTGTAGATCACATTATACCCTTTAATATAGAGTGTGTGAGCTGTATGTCAGAATCAGAATCAGAATCAGAATCAGAATACTTTATTGATCCCTGGGGGAAATTATTTTTTGTTACAGTGCTCCATTTTAAACCAACATTAAGACAAGACAGACAATACGCTAACTAAGAATACGCTAACTAAGAATAGAATGTAGTTTAGTTCTCATTATACTTTTGAGTTAACAGAACATATTCACATATTAGTTCATTAGATAAATGTGCATCACTCTGTATCCTTGATCTGCTGGGAATGTGTTACACTGTTTTCTTGACATGCTTAATTGTTGAATCATGAAGAGAAGGTTGTAAGCAGGAGACTCTGTGTCTAAAGACAGGGGAGATAGATAGACTACATTCCACACCCCCACCTTACAGAAAGCAGAGAAACAACTGCCGAGGTCATAACTTAGGCGCTGTAACAGAGAAAAAATGTGATGTTTTGGCTTTTACGACTAGCTGGGGGCCACTAGAGACTATAAAAAGCTGAGCAACCCGTCACCATTTTGAGACATGTGCCTGACCCTCTGGTAGCATCTCTCCCGTCCGGACGTTGTAATGCTCTGACTGTTGAATTGTATGGAAATAAATGATTGTTGATTGAGCATTGATACACCGAGTATTGTCCCTCCTTCAGCCCAAAGATTCAAAGAATTGGGAGATTTCAACAACTTGGTGCCGTGTGACCCGGATCTTTGGTGTGCTGAGGAGGTGCAGATTTGACCTTTGGTGAGATCGTGAGGCGAGGTGAACAGAGGACCGGTCCAAAAATAAAAAGGTAAGCACAGCCTGTTGTATTATAAATACCAAATGTGCATATTGGGCTTTCCAAATTAATCTGTTCGCTGAGTCACATGTATTTTCACAGTAAATTTGTCGGTGTCTGGTTTTTGGCGCAAGATACTAACAACATAAGTTGAGGCTGAATTCCAGTGTGTTAAATAAACTGTCATGGTCCTGGGCCATGTGGGCCCAGTATTCTTAGTTCTTTGTATTCTCGTATTTCGTTCCTTATTTAGGCCATGTCTTCTGAGTTGCCCTGTTGTGTTGTTCCCTAAGTGTTTTTCCCTTCATGGCTCTCTCCCCCCTGTGTGCCCTCTATGTATTGATGAGCCCTCGTCTCCCTTTGTGGTTGTTTCATGTTTCCCCAGCCCGTTATGTCTGTGTTTTCCCCGTGCTCTCTCTCCTCCTGTCGGAACCTCTGTGCCTCTACATGTCATGTTCAGTTCACCCCGCCCTGTCTCGTTATGATTATCAGTGTCACCTGTGTTCCCCGTGTGTGCCCACTTTCCTCGTTTTCCCTCTGTGTATTTCTGTCTGAGTCTCCCTCTGTTCGGCGTCGTGTTCTCCCTCATGCCGTGTGTGGTTCTCCCCGTGTCTTCCAGTATATGTTACTTTAGCTTTTCCCAGTTTAGTGTAGTTTTGTATTGCTTTTTGTATCATCGTTATTGTTTATCACTTATCAGCAATAAAGCTGCATTTTGAGTTTATCCCCCGTGTCTGTGAGTTTGCAATTTGGGTCCTCATCCTGCCTGCCACACGGCCGAAACATGACAGAAGAACACGACCACGATATGGACCCAGCGACTCCTGGCAGAGACGTAATACAAGCGGTGGAGTCGTTATGCTACCAGTGGAGCCGAAGCTCTAGTGAGGAGGAGAGGGAGGAGTTACTTTCCTCGTTGGGGACAAGCGTCACGGTTTTTCCCTGGTTATGGGAGGCGCTACCCCCTCTGATCTCGGACTTCCTCCGCACCATCCTCCCAGCCTGCCCTCGGCAGCATCAGCGGTCCGGTGTGCGGACTGCGTCACCACAGCCCCGTGGCCGCGCAGCCTCCCCTCCGCCTGCTGTGAGCATACAAGTCGGCACGCTGAGGTTCGCCACGGCACCACACTCCTCTACGCTGGCGCCGTCCCTCTACTCGCCGGTTTCCACTTCGCTGTCGCAGCTCAGTCGTTCACCCTCACCGCCTCGACCGACCTACCCGTCTTCCGCTTCCTATCTGGCACGGATGTGGTCAGAAGACGAGGAGCCGGTCGCCACAGAAATCGAAGTTTCATCCACGACCACCTCAAAGAGGAAGCGGCGTTCGCGTCGCCGTCGCCCAGCGCTACGGCATGTTTCGCCCTCCAACGAGCCACATGAGGATGCGGGGGAGGTCATGGATTTCGACCTGGAGGAGCGGCAGCGTGCAGCATGCGATCAACTGGATGAAGAGCTCCGGTGGAAGCCGTGGCTAGCTCCTGACTATGAGGAGATCTTCCGGGGAACCCGCCTGGCTCTCGGGGGTCCCCTGAGCTTCCAGGAACTCTCATCTACCGCTCCATCAGCACCCAGTTCACCAGCCTCTGCGACGCCGCCCGGCGCGCATGAAGCGCCGTTGTCTGGTTCATCGGGAGCTGCAGTCAAGAAGGAACGGCGTTCACGCCGCCGTCGCACCACCCCACAGCCGGACATTCGGACTCCTAATTTACCTGCTGTGGTGAGTGAGGACTCTGTGTCTTTTCCAGACATTATGACTGTTCATTCAGGAGCTGTCTTTTGTGTGGCGGATGTCAAAGCGAGCTGCTTATCGCCTGTGCAGCTACCAGCAGTTCAGTTAGCACCCTCGCAGCCACCCTCAGTTCAGTTAGCACCCTCGCAGCCACCCTCAGTTCAGTTAGCCCCCTCGCAGCCACCCTCAGTTCAGTTAGCCCCCTCGCAGCCACCCTCAGTTCGGTTAGCCCCCTCGCAGCCACCCTCAGTTCGGTTAGCCCCCTCGCAGCCACCCTCAGTTCGGTTAGCCCCCTCGCAGCCACCCTCAGTTCGGTTAGCTCCCTCGCGGCCACCCTCGGTTCAGTTAGCTCCCTCGCAGCCCTTCACAGCTCAGTCAGCTACCCTCCTGGAAGCCCCCGCTGCCTGGTATTTTCAGCATCGGCATCTTTTCCCGTCAAGATTTATCGCTAAATCATTCGATCCTCCCTTAAGAGAGAGACTGCATCCTCGCTGCCTTCACCCCAGTACACCAGTGTCACCTGGGTCTCCAGTGTCACCCCCAGTGCAGTCTCCAGTAGCTCCAATGTCACCCCCGGTTCAGTCTCCAGTAGCTCCAGTGTCACCCCCGGTTCAGTCCCCAGTAGCTCCAGTGCCACCTGTAGCGCAGGCCCCAGTAGCTCCAGTGCCGCCTGTAGCGCAGGCCCCAGTAGCTCCAGTGCCGCCTGTAGCGCAGGCCCCAGTAGCTCCAGTGCCGCCTGTAGCGCAGGCCCCAGTAGCTCCAGTGCCGCCTGTAGCGCAGGCCCCAGTAGCTCCAGTGCCGCCTGTAGCGCAGGCCCCAGTAGCTCCAGTGCCGCCTGTAGCGCAGGCCCCAGTAGCTCCAGTGCCGCCTGTAGCGCAGGCCCCAGTAGCTCCAGTGCCGCCTGTAGCGCAGGCCCCAGTAGCTCCAGTGCCGCCTGTAGCGCAGGCCCCAGTAGCTCCAGTGCCGCCTGTAGCGCAGGCCCCAGTAGCTCCAGTGCCGCCTGTAGCGCAGGCCCCAGTAGCTCCAGTGCCGCCTGTAGCGCAGGCCCCAGTAGCTCCAGTGCCGCCTGTAGCGCAGGCCCCAGTAGCTCCAGTGCCGCCTGTAGCGCAGGCCCCAGTAGCTCCTGTAGCCCAGTCCCCGATAGCAGTACGGTCCGCTGGTCAGCTTAACATCCAGCCAGGGGTCTCTAATCTCTCTGGCTCTGCATCAGCTCCTGCTGGGAGCTCGGATGAGCTCATCCAGGACTCCGCGGCTCCCACGCCGCCATCTACCTCGTCAGCTGGAGGGTCCGAGGGGCCCGTTCAGCCTCCTGTCTCCGCTGGAGGGTCCGAGGGGCCCGTTCAGCAACCTTCCTCGTCAGCTGGGGGTTCAGGAGAACCGCACCAGCCTCATGCCACGTCAGCTGGAGGGTCCGAGGGGCCCGTTCAGCCTCCTGTCTCCGCTGGAGGGTCCGAGGGGCCCGTTCAGCCTCCTGTCTCCGCTGGAGGGTCCGAGGGGCCCGTTCAGCCTCCTGTCTCCGCTGGAGAGTCCGAGGGGCCCGTTCAGCACCATGCCACATCAGCTGGAGGACCCGAGGAGCCCATCCAGCCACCTTCTGCTACGCCTGGTCCAGCCTCAGAGCCTTCGCCTGGTCCAGCCTCAGAGCCTTCGCCAGCTGCAGCCTCAGAGCCTTCGCCAGCTGCAGCCTCAGAGCCTTCGCCAGCTGCAGCCTCAGAGCCTTCGCCAGCTGCAGCCTCAGAGCCTTCGCCAGCTGCAGCCTCAGAGCCTTCGCCAGCTGCAGCCTCAGAGCCTTCGCCAGCTGCAGCCTCAGAGCCTTCGCCAGCTGCAGCCTCAGAGCCTTCGCCAGCGGCAGCCTCAGAGCCTTCGCCAGCGGCAGCCTCAGAGCCTTCGCCAGCGGCAGCCTCAGAGCCTTCGCCAGCGGCAGCCTCAGAGCCTTCGTCTGCGGCAGCCTCCGAGCCTTCGTCTGCGGCAGCCTCCGAGCCTTCGTCTGCGGCAGCCTCCGAGCCTTCGTCTGCGGCAGCCTCCGAGCCTTCGTCTGCGGCAGCCTCCGAGCCTTCGTCTGCGGCAGCCTCCGAGCCTTCGTCTGCGGCAGCCTCCGAGCCTTCGTCTGCGGCAGCCTCCGAGCCTTCGTCTGCGGCAGCCTCCGAGCCTTCGTCTGCGGCAGCCTCCGAGCCTTCGTCTGCTGCAGCCTCCGAGCCTTCGTCTGCTGCAGCCTCCGAGCCTTCGTCTGCTGCAGCCTCCGAGCCTTCGTCTGCTGCAGCCTCGCCCGCCGCGGCTCCGGCCTGTGCTTCGTCTGGTCCTGTGCCCACCGGGCCATGGCCAGCACGCCTGACACTGGAGAGCCGCCGCTGCCTTCCGCGCGGCCGGCCCCCTGAACTGCTCCGTCGTCTCCTCCGCCGCTGCCTTCCGCGCGGCCGGCCCCCTGAACTGCTCCGTCGTCTCCTCCGCCGCTGCCTTCCGCGCGGCCGGCCCCCTGAACTGCTCCGTCGTCTCCTCCGCCGCTGCCTTCCGCGCGGCCGGCCTCCTGAACTGCTCCGTCGTCTCCTCCGCCGCTGCCTTCCGCGCGGCCGGCCTCCGGACCAGCTCTGCCACCTGTGCCACCCGCCTGGTCGGCCCCCCGACCGTGTGACCCGTGAACTCTTGTTCCCGTGGGCTCTGGGTCGGCCCCCTGAACTTTATTTTGACTATGGTCGTGTGCTCCCGTGTTTTCTGTTGTTTATTTTGTTTCCCGTTCTGGTCCCTCCGTCCTGGTCCCCCGCCTCCCGCCCTGGGTGGGTTGTTTTCTGTTTTTGTTTCTCGAGTTTGGGCTGTCGGGAGCCAGCCCTTTAGGGGGGGGTGGTGTCATGGTCCTGGGCCATGTGGGCCCAGTATTCTTAGTTCTTTGTATTCTCGTATTTCGTTCCTTATTTAGGCCATGTCTTCTGAGTTGCCCTGTTGTGTTGTTCCCTAAGTGTTTTTCCCTTCATGGCTCTCTCCCCCCTGTGTGCCCTCTATGTATTGATGAGCCCTCGTCTCCCTTTGTGGTTGTTTCATGTTTCCCCAGCCCGTTATGTCTGTGTTTTCCCCGTGCTCTCTCTCCTCCTGTCGGAACCTCTGTGCCTCTACATGTCATGTTCAGTTCACCCCGCCCTGTCTCGTTATGATTATCAGTGTCACCTGTGTTCCCCGTGTGTGCCCACTTTCCTCGTTTTCCCTCTGTGTATTTCTGTCTGAGTCTCCCTCTGTTCGGCGTCGTGTTCTCCCTCATGCCGTGTGTGGTTCTCCCCGTGTCTTCCAGTATATGTTACTTTAGCTTTTCCCAGTTTAGTGTAGTTTTGTATTGCTTTTTGTATCATCGTTATTGTTTATCACTTATCAGCAATAAAGCTGCATTTTGAGTTTATCCCCCGTGTCTGTGAGTTTGCAATTTGGGTCCTCATCCTGCCTGCCACACGGCCGAAACATGACATAAACTGCTTCTACCGAGATACTAATAACATACTACGTTGGACTAGTTGCAGTAAACTGCTTCTACCGAGATACTAATAACATACTACGTTGGACTAGTTGCAGCCACTTTACCTTCCACATTTAATTTTGTCTAATACTGGCTTCTGTAGCAATAATACATTAGAATTTATTCTGAAGACGCGGCCATTAGTCCAGTACATTGAAGTCGAGGTTTGTTTATTTTGTTTATGGTGTCAGTGACGTCCTGGCTTTTGCCGGCTATGAAATAGAAGTTGATTTAAGGAAAAGCAGATGCTGGCTTCACGGTGCAGTTGAACGCTGGCAACGCGAGAGCGAAACACGTCCGTAGGTTTGGTTTATGATACGGCGTGTTCCGGTGGTGCGGCCGTGAAGTGCAGTAGTGGTTGGTGCTAGTTTTAGTACATTTGATAGAGGTTTTGACGGTGGTTTGTGGCGTCAGTCGAGTATAAAGGGCTGCGGTCATAATACAAAGTAAAAATTTAGTACATAGCAACACCTGGTTTATGATGTCAGGTATAACTTCGGGGATGCAAGCATCACTTTTATGATGCGACTTTGCCCCGTGGTGGCGGTCATAAGCGCAGAGAAAGGGGTATTTTGGTCTATGGTGCAGTGTGCTTTAAGAAGATCTAATAGTTGAGCTCAGAGGTTTCTGTGTAAAATTCCCGCTGAGGAAAAGTGTTGTGTGTGAGTGTGAAGGCGCGCTCTGGGTGAGAGAGTGTGTGTGAAGCTGCGAAGCGCGCTCTGGGTGCTGTCTTGTGGGTAAAGCGCGCACTGAGTGAGAGTGTGAGTGAGGCGCGCTCTGAGTGTGTTTTTTGTGTGGAGTGTGAAGCGTGAACACAGTGACAGTGACGGTTGATGTGTTTGATTAGGAGGACATTAGAGCAAATACACATTTTAGGATCAAAGGTTGATGCCTAGTGTACCTGTGGAACATTTGCCTATGGAGTGGCGACCCTCCTGTTCATGGACGCGCGGGCAGGACCGGCGGCGTCCGGGTGCCGAGGTGGTGACTTGGGGAGGTGAGGGCCCCCGCATAGCTACGGAAATAACACTGGAACGGCCGTGTAATCACGGGTTCACATTTATTCCGGACTAGAACAAGACACATTTTGCGAACAAACGTTGAGTCTAGATTAGTAAAGAAATATAAAAAGGTTGAATTCCTCGTTTCAGTGGTTGAAATTGTTGTGTGCCTGTCCCCTGACGAGTGTGAAATTAAAATAAAGAGGGAATTTGGAGCCACATAGAGATAGACGGGCATAATTGGGTGTATTACTCTGTGGTGTAATAAAAATAAAAAGGAGAGATAGTAAGAGGTGTGCAGTGGAGAATTATGGAGGAGTAGAGAGAGGAATGTGTTGGGAGACTGGCGTACAGTTTACGCTGTCAAGGTAGGCGTGTTGCCTGCTTATCGGTTTAAAAGTGATGAAAATGAAATTAAAATAAATCTCTTAGTGTGTTAATACAGGAAGCTGCGGACCTGGACCAACTGCCCCCACAAGCACAGCGGCCGAAGCAAAATTATAGGTAATGGGAACCACACCCAGCACGAATCAGCAGCTGTGAAAAAGACAGCAGCGAGGAGAGAATTAGAGGAGAAATTAAGAGAAGTTTTAACACATAAAATTGGGGCCAACGGACTTGTGGAGGTTGGGAAGGCGTCCGGAGCATCACAACAAAAAGGTGAAACAAAAACACACACAAGCAGAGAAATCTGAGAGAAAGGCTCCTTTTAAGGTAACGCCTAGTTTGAGAAAAGATAAAATTAACCTGCTTTTATACAAATGCACATACACGCAATGAAGAAACAGCTTACACTCATGAACACGTGAAGATTTTCCAGCAAGGTTAAAGAAAAATTAACATACTTAAATGATGAAGTCTATACATTACTGACAAAGAAACCCTCTGGGTTGCAGGACAACAATTTAACTAAAAAAAAAAAAAAAAAAAAAAAAAAAGGAACACTGGTCTAACCAACCAGGCAAGACGCAACAAATTTAGTGGTTAAAAGATTCAAATTGTGACATGTTTTCTGTTGATTGATTAATAAAAGTGATTACTGAATGAAAGAAAGTTCCTTTTTTGGGCTTTTAAACATGATCTTAAGAATTTTAACATATACCGGTGTTGTCCTGTCAACTTGGTGGGTTAGGAGTTGATTATATTGGGAGACAAAAAACAAAAAAAGGGGGAGAGAAGGCTGACACAGGGCCTGGCCCCATTGTCTCCCCTCTGAATAACACAGCCAACACAACAACATTTTCCTGTTCGTTTGTTTTTGTTTTTTGTTTTTTGTTTGTTTTTGTTTTGTTTTGTTTTTGTTTTTTCTATACATATTTAATTACAGGCTGCTTTGCCGGCCCTGAAAGCCGAGGCTGACTGGACTCCTGCTCTCCCCCATACGTGACACTGACCAAATGCTGCAACAGCTGGACCCACAACAACGACCTGAGAATGTCAACAGACCTGCAGGAATGTGATCTCATGCAGCCGAGACGGAGAGCACTAAACCTAAGGCCCGTTTCACTACACGGGGGAAAATTCCCAGACTGCGTCAGCTGACAGAGCTGTGACGAGACGCCCGCCAAGCCCGAATGAAAAGTAAGGCCGAGCGAAAGAATGCTGACCTTGATAACTTTGCATTCACACTGTGCAGGACAGTGATGGACCAACACGGGTGATCGGGTGGCGAAAAAGGGCGTGACCGAGACAAGAGGAGTAACTGAGGACAGAAGGCACCTCAGAATGGACAAAAACACAGAAGAAGATGCAGGTTTTACCTGCGGTGAACATCGACACTGGAGAAAGGACCGCCCCAATTGGGGTCAGAACCAGGACGGACTGAATTTTGAGCAGCAGCAGCAGCAATGGTCGCAAACAAACTGAAAAGGAGGGGGGGCAGGACCCCAGGGCATGCTTCAGGCCGTGGTTTACCCAGAACACCAGAACAGGAAAGTGATGAACACACACACACACACACACACACACACACACGTCTCCAAACACACAGATTCAGAATGAAGTGAAATACACACATGAACACGTGCACTCGTTGAGTGAGTGAGAAATGACACACACACACACACACACACACACACACACACACACACACACACACACGGGAATGTTGATTCACTGAGAAGTGATGCACACACATACACATGCACACGCTTGTGCAATGAAGAGTGATCCACACGCACACACACATACACGCTGATGCAATGAAGAATGCTTTGCTTATGCTGATATGCAAAATGCTGCACACAAACATCCCAATGCATAATTTTTATGAGGAGCCATTGATTACCATTAAATACTTAGAATGTGTTATATGTCACCCAGAGGGCATTTATGTAGATTTTAGGAATAAGCTCTAAAATGGTTTGGTTATGAAAACAATGTCTGTGCGTGATGTCTGTTTATGGCTCAAGGCCTTGACTGAATTCTTTGCTGTGCTTCACACAGCCCTGATGAGGAACAGTGGCACAGAGTGAAATTGATGAATTAATAGTGTAAGTTTAGGTTGGAGTACGGCATTTTCTGTGATTGAGTTTTAATTCAAGGAGGAACAAAAGGTGTTACGGCACCTGAGGTTCTCATTCCCACACAATATTGTCCCGGCAGGAAGCAAAATGTTCCTGTGAATTTCTGGTTGATTGTTTGGTTTTGTTTAGCGCTAGCTTGATTTTATCAGTGAGCTTTGGCTTGTGTTCTTTCTCGTAAGCGAGAGAGGGATAGTTTTATGCTTGGACATGTCTGCAACGGGCCCTAGTTTGTGTTATTTTAGTAGTATTTTGTTGGTTATGTCTGTTTTCGTTTTTGTTACAGTGCACGGGAGAAAAAACATCTGAGAGGTGTGATCCACCGGTGGTGATATGTTGATATTTTGTGAGTTCATGATTTAACAATCAGCTCTTTAAACCAGGCCTGAAAGATTGAAATTTAAAGCGCTATAAAATATTATTACTGTAAACAGTTGCAAAGTGTGCTTCTCCATGATTGTAATTGGCTTGGGAGAAATTCACTTATAGGGAACACTGATCTAAAAGGATTGCACCGAGTCAATCCGGCCCAAAAAACAACAAGGAATTGTTTTCCTTTAAAATGATGACGTCATCTTGCTGGTGATGGAGGCTCGAATAGGTTGCGCGTGAGACTCCATTATCAGCAACATCTGGTATGAATGTGTGTGGAGGTATGCATGTGAATGGACTGTGATGGACTGACAACTAAAAGTTTTGACTGACTTGATACTGAGACAATGACTGCACCCACTTTAGGATTAGTAAATGCCAATAAACAATTCATAAACAATTCACCCAGCCGACAAGAGAAGGGTGGATGCTTCGCTTTGTTTTGTTTTTTCAGGAGCAGGAGGATAAGAGAGACTGGAGGAGGAGACTCTAGCTTCACATAAGTATGAACTGCAGACTTAACACTGTGGTTGCTGATTTTGAGTTACTGATGTTTGCATCAAGAAAACTGTGCTATATTAACTGTGTTTTGATTAAGGTATCATGTTATATTATTGGGAATGCCAAATGCTACAGTGGAGAAGACTTTTGATACCACTCATGACTGGAATATGTTACTATTAACCACAGCAGGCCACTGTAAAAAGTCAATTAAATTTTATAGAGGAAAATCGCCAAAATTGAACAATACCTATGAATGACTGGCCACATTCAGAATAGAGATATGCAATAATAAACATTGGTCCACATGATTTAGGTTCTCACTTGAAATAGTAAGTTATTAAATGTAGAATATAATCGACAGGGACATTTGATAGGATGTGGTACTGCAAAAGAACAAGAGCAAAGTAAATAAAGAAAATATTGTGTTTAGTTTGGATAAATTCAAATTAAAATGTACCATTACACTCAGAGGATCAATATGAAATAAAACATATGCAAAATTTGTAGGAAGTACATGACTGATAACTGTTCTGTCCTGAGCGTTTGTTTCTAGAGCACCCACTTGACCACACCAACAGTTTCTCGCCACCGAGGAGGGGTACTTGCAAAAAGACTAAAATAAAAATCTGAGTTTAACAAAACATTTTAAATGTAAATATCAAGATTACCTTTCTTTTTCCATGAAATGTGCTTGTGGGCACGCCAGCCATTTTGAAAAGGTGGGCAAAACAATTGGCAAGGCCACACCCCCACACATGTGATATAATTTTAAAGGTACTGTTGCCCTCTCTAAGAAACATCAGGAATTAGAGGAGTGGCAAGTAGAGTATGCGAGCTACAAGCAAAAACTAAAATGTGTACTACAGTGTGCAAAATTGAAATACTGGGTCATCAGGGGGACATGAGGGACATTTATAAAACTAAAAGTCCCACTAACCTTAAAGTGCACTTGAAAAGCTCACACAAGAAGGCTAACCTAGCTTACCTAGAAGACCTCATCAGGGGGAGCACACTCCCCCTCCTTGAAGAGCTCACCCACTCAACCCGCATCCCCAGAAAACAGCTAACCCCAGATAAGGCAGCGTGATGTATCCCGAGACAACAGGACTGGGACATCTAAATAAAGGTGTGAAACAATCGCCTTCAAAAGGTTATCGATTCACTCCAACCAAAATTAGGACCACACGGTGCGGCAAGAGTTAATAGTTATTAGTCTCAACACCCAAGGATAACCAGAAGAGCATGACTGATATGATGGAACTGGGATTTTGTTACACTTAATTTTTGCAAAACACAAATAAAACTAAATTGAAACTAAGGATTTTCAGAAAATAAAAACTACACTAAACTAGCAAACAATTGGTAAAAACTGATTACAACTGGTAAAAATTGAAAATCTGGAGTCGAAACTAAATAAAAATAACAACTAATGGAAATGGCGAAAAGTTTAAAACCCTGGTGCAGAGATTGGCAAATCTGACCAGGAAACGTTATAAAATGGATTGTCAGGATAGTCAGCGTTAAAGCCACTTTTGACAGTCCAGACTAAGATGGTGTTGGACATCTTCAGGGCAGAAAAGGGTTGGTGTGACCAAGGTGTGGTTTGGCTTGTTGTATGTACATTTCAAAATGTTACAGCTCTGGATGGACCAGTTACCAGGGCATGGAAGGATGACAGACTTTATTACATGAGGAGAAGGGACATTTTCGGGATCGAAGATCCTCAGGGATGACAAGGCTGGAGCAACGGTACTCGAGAGAAGAATTTCTGATACTTTCTGAGATATGATGTCACCAACCTTCTCTTTTAATTGTCTAGCTCCAATGAATTGACACATGGGAGTGTGTCAAAAAGGGGGAGTTGAGTTTGAACATCAAACAATGGTGATATGAAAATTTCTATGAGTTTATTTTTGTGTTTAATAAATTAGCTATGGTAAAACTTAAGCTTATAATGGGTTAGACTTAGAAAGGGTTCACTAATTTTTGATTTCTTTTACACACACATAGATTATGATTAGAATAAGTCCTGAACATAATATTTTAAACCAAATTTGAATCATTAGAAGAACAATGGATAACAATATTAGATTATCAAGGCTAGGGAGAGAGGTGTTTTGGTTTTCTGTCTCTTGCAGAGAAAGGAACAGACACCAGACGGGGACCCGGAGATGTGAGGACCCTTCACAGCAGGGACAGATGTAGGGACTGCCGAGACAGCAACTGGGGTCAAGTGTCATGACGTTTGGGCTCCTGGAGAAGATGGATCCCACAAACACAGCAATAACCATGAAGGGGTTGGCGAAAACCAGGAACACCAGACCAACGAGGTTCAAGAGGCTCTTGGCAAAAAGGGGGACACGCCGGTGAACCCAAAACACACAGATCCTTGTTTGAAATCGGGGCAGAATAATCCCCAGAACTGTGCAATGACTAAAGGGTGGTCTAACCCCGGAGGTCGAAGAAAGAAGCTGAGAATCACCCAACTGGAAGACACTGGTAGCTGCAGCAATAAAAATAAAGGTTAAAAGCTCCTTAGACAGAGGTTCTAGTCTAAGTACATTTGAAAGGTATAAGGGGGCATTAAAATGGGAGTGGAAAACTGGAGCACCAAAATAAAGCTGTGGGAGAATTGGGGAGTGATACAACCATAACTGCTGTTATGGTTGTAAATCTAACTTTGCTTGCATCTGAACTGCGTGAACACAGAGGTCATCCCACATATGGTCCACCCGTTAAAGGGGGACAGAGGGCCTCAGGATCAAGAAAACTTGGACCTTGCAACCCTGGAGTGCATGTTGTAAGTGATCTCTTTCAGAGATCAAAAGGGGGAATTATTAGATTATTCTGTTATTATATGTTACCTTATATATGTAATCAAAGTAGTTGAATTAGAATACTGCTGTAGATCACATTATACCCTTTAATATAGAGTGTGTGAGCTGTATGTAGTTTAGTTCTCATTATACTTTTGAGTTAACAGAACATATTCACATATTAGTTCATTAGATAAATGTGCATCACTCTGTATCCTTGATCTGCTGGGAATGTGTTACACTGTTTTCTTGACATGCTTAATTGTTGAATCATGAAGAGAAGGTTGTAAGCAGGAGACTCTGTGTCTAAAGACAGGGGAGATAGATAGACCACATTCCATACCCCCACCTTACAGAAAGCAGAGAAACAACTGCCGAGGTCATAACTTAGGCGCTGTAACAGAGAAAAAATGTGATGTTTTGGCTTTTATGACTAGCTGGGGGCCACTAGAGACTATAAAAAGCTGAGCAACCCGTCACCATTTTGAGACATGTGCCTGACCCTCTGGTAGCATCTCTCCCGTCCGGACGTTGTAATGCTCTGACTGTTGAATTGTATGGAAATAAATGATTGTTGATTGAGCATTGATACACCGAGTATTGTCCTTCCTTCAGCCCAAAGATTCAAAGAATTGGGAGATTTCAACAATTTCTAAACAACTGTTTGGTGAAATTGCTGCAACATCAGTCAAATTTAAAGGCCCAAACATGTTCTGGACTGCCTTTTCTCTCAGTCATTCACACCCCCCCCCCCGCACTGGATCTGTGGCTCAGCCTAGGAATCCGCCCCACGGTTTGAGAACCGCTGCTTGTAGGTGATGTTGACCTTGAAGTCCAGCCTCAAAGTCTGACTACTATAGTGCTTACTTAAAGTAGACTTTACAATGCCAGACTTTGACCTGTATGCATGGCATATTTATTACGCCGTGCATTTCTTTACTGAATGTTAAGTATGTAAATGTCCAGATCCTTTTTGTGGAGTCTGGCTGATAGTGACCGGGCAATAATTATCAGTGACTAAGGATGAAAGCTGTTGTGACTAGTTAGGATCTGAATGTTCTCCTTATTACTGAGCAAACTATTTAGTGCCTGCTTAGTATTTAGCGTTTTATAAGTCCATGCCCTTCATTTTACAGTAATTCCCATCATCTTCAGTGTAATGCATCAATGTCTGATATATATGACTAATATATTATAGCAGACCATGCCAACATGTCAAGCCTTCACCTCTGCACTCTATTGGAAGACACTCACCTAGAAGACTTTATAAGAATAAGGAATAAGAACATTTTGAAAAATAAAATACATAAATAAGCAAATAGATTGCTTATTGTCAAGCTCTCTAAAGCATCAGGCACATACAAAAAAAATATAAAATACACGCATACTAAAAGCAGGAGCATGAGACAGGAAAATATTTAATATAGTGTGGCTATTGTTCTATAGAAATAAAAACAGACTGAACAACACAGTCTGATTAACAGTCTAGTTTCAGTTTTTAGTCCATTCAGTCCAGGCAACATTATAAATAATCTACAAAAGTGCTGTGTCAACATTTTCTATTTGTATAAACATATAATTATCGTCCGTTCATACTGGCATTCACTGCTAATGTTTTACCAGTTCCCATCATCCACTGTCTGAGCATTGCAGCTATGGTGAAGGCTAGGGACACGTTTTTCTGATCAACGATAAAAACTTTGTCATTCACTTCCTGCCTGAATGACGGGACAAGATAAAGAACAAAAAGCTTACAGTAAATGTTCATGTTTATGTTGTATGTGGAAGACTTTCACTCCTTTTGCTTTTGTCGTTTTAATACTATTTTTAACAACTGAATGGAGGTAAAATGGAAAATGGCCCGATAAAACAGATGAAACAAACAATAGCTATTAGAGAGGAGAAAAAATGTCGATATGAGTGCCTATGTATATCGGATACATTGGGTAGCCATTTCACATTGTGACAGGGTATAAAATGGAATTAATTCGAGCATATTGCCTAATGTGCTTCAGTTACTACAGTTCATACATTCCAGTATAATCTGTCCAATTCCCAACTTACTGTAAATCCATTGCGATTTTGCCTGTTTTGCTCAACTTCATCCAGAATTGTCCCATTTCAGTTCTGCTCATACAGTGTAAGCAATGCTTTTATGAACCTCTCCATTCAGCCCAGCTTCCAGCGGTGAGGTCATTATCACCAACACGAGTACAACGTGTCATTAGTTTTTCACAAACACACACACACGTTCACACAAGGCTTCAGTTAAACCTCAACGAGTGAGGCGTTTATTAGCACGATGTTTCGCTGCGCTGAAATTAGACTACGCAGAAAACTTTTGCCGAAGTAGCGAGGAAAATGCTCCGTCCTTGCCGGTGTTTTATATTTACTCCGGGGCCGGTTCAGTGGTTTCTGGGCAGAGGGAGCTGGCACTGTGGGGACATCTGGACACAAGAGGGGAGCGTCCATACAGGCAAACTACAGGGACAGCCGTGCCAGAGAAACAGGCCTCCAGATCTGACGCCAGTGTTATGTTAATTTGATTTGTTAATTCAGTGGCCCTGTTTGAGGGAAATCTGCCACCAACACCTGCCACCGCTTCCAAAGGCAAGGACGCAGATCCGCTGTGACACTGGCTTCATTAAATAAACAAACCAGGTCCACCATAACAGCATTTGGTGGAAGGCACCATCAATTCTTATACATTTAGATCACAGGAATTAGAGATGACACTGAGAAGCTACATCCCACTGTTTCACAGATGCACGGGGTGAAGCGGCATGTGACTAAATGTATCTCTGTGTGCTGCGTCTATGTCTTTCTCTGGCTTTTCCCCCTTTGTGTGTGCCATGTTGTTTGCGAACGAGAACGTGAAAGGGTTCGCCAAGTGTATTTTCATTCTGTCTCCCAGCCTCTCCGCCAGAAAAGATGGCGACTGATGTATTTTTCAGACGTAGTTCCACAATCAAAGAGGCTCTTGTGGCCTTTCTGATGCGTCATGTAAATTTTATAAAGTGTGCAGCGGAGGAGAGTCAGAGAGCAACTGCAGCTCTGGAAAGCCTAATGTCTGTTTGCCTTTAACTCTGACGAGCTGTCTTTGCTCCTGTCTATCTTACTTCCCCTCCACTTACTCTCTCCTCTGTGGATCAAGGCCGGTCAAGGAGCATCTCACCACAGGGCCCGATGTCAGACAGAATGTGTGGACGTGTGTGGATGTCAAAGCTCAACTGGCTCTCAGAAATAGAGGGAGCGAGGTGAGGGGAGACATCAAGGCACAGAGCTTTCTACAAGCACACAACCTAATGTTGGATTTGCATAATGGAAGAATGTCATACTGCATGTGAAATATGTGTTTTAGCCCGTGTCACCATGTTTGCATGTTTCATCTCAGTAACGGTCTTGGACAGGAAATCCAGGCCCTCACATATTTTCCTCAGCTGCAGTTCTGGCAGGTCTTCGGCCTACTGTGTGCTTTTCTAATGATTCAATTGGCTGAATGAGCATATGCTCTCCGCTGCATCATAAACCTCAATTAGATGTCTTGTAATGTGATTTGAGTGTGTGTGCTCGAGTGTGTACGGTTTAAGAGAGAGGCAAGAAAAGATGCTGTTTAGTCATTTAAAATGTGCTCATGTATATTTCAAAACAAAAAAGTTGCCATCTGAAATAATCTGGTTAAAATCATTATCCGTGTATGTATATATGCTTGAAGTCTACCCTGCTACTGAGAAATGTTGATCTGGTTTGTCAGACTGCGATCGTTTGGGTTGCCAAGGTGCCGTCGTATTTCATTTTCTACCATTCACGCCAAGTGGGAACTTCAAGGGCTAAAAATAAAGCCAGTGCTAAAGTGCAAATAACTGACGCTCCCCTAATGACCACTCGAGGCTGGCACAGACTGTATATGAAAGGTGGAAAAAGCCACCATGATGTCACAACGTTGTGATTGCTTTGCAAAGTCCACTTGAAAAGCTTCATGCTTAGTGTTCTCGTTGTCAGTCTTCTGATTGAGAGACATTCATTGGCAAATGGTTTGCTCATCTCTAGTCAATAGTCAGTGTGGTTTATCTTCATTTCTGACTCTATTCAGGACTGTAAATTACAAACTGAGCTTCAAATTTTGTTTCCCATGACTTTGAACTAGAGACAGCACCCCGAGGACTGCTCAGGAAAGCTGTCCTCAACTGAGGATTGCTTTTCTGTAGACTTTTATGGAGCTCATAGACAGTTTAATAGATTGCCGTAGATACTGAGATGTCACCCACTGGTTTCTGACGACCCATTTTAAAGGCTCGAAATGAGTTTTTCCACTGTTGCCATCTTGGTCACAAAAGGAATGTATCTGAAGAGGAGAGGTGGGTCTGACTGTAAAACTCATTGGCTAATTATTTGTGATTGACAGCTCATTAGCCAATGATATGGTTTCATACCGCAGATATTACACCATTGTAAAACATGGTATAAACAAGATTTATAGAACCATAAACTCAACAGGAAAGTGTTTGCAGATGTTAGGTCAAAAAGCCATTCTTCCATAGCTCTCTTCATAGGGCTGGAAGTCTTTTTCACAACCACAGCTATCACCATCTGGTGGCCTTCACATGAAGGTTTATGGCACTTTCACATTGGTTTTCGTGATTCATCCCCTGCTGGTCATGAAAAGTAGGGTTATGACACTTCTGCATTTCTTTCTCTTTTCAGACGCCGAAGTTATGCCCATCTTTTATATACAGTATGTGCAGAAGAAGCTAATCAGATCCCATAGACTCCAAAATTGTTATTGTAGAAAAAAAATCTTAATGTGGGCTGGAATTAAAAATAAAACTGTTTTGCTCCTGCTTTCCCCCTACTTAACAATTGGGAGTGTTGCCTTTTTAAACTGTTTTAGGAGTGGAAGTTAGCCATGTTGCTGCATTGACTGATAGGTCCATGAGACGTGGACACAGGCTGCTGTAGTGCAGTGAGAGCTAGGTGCCACCTTGGCAGGTCTGAGTCATTGAGCTGGACCAGTACACTGTGTTCGTGGTGTTGGTACCTTGGTGAAAGTTGCTACACATTTATTTGCTTAACAGACAGTCTGAGAAGTCTGTGCTTCAGTTTATTTATTTTTTGTTACCGCGCACTAATTAGCAGGTACCTGTGCAATGCTATCATACGTATGTATCACCTAGCTAACAAACCATGCTAGCAATAGCCTGGCACTCAGCATATGCACCACCGTTAGCTCAGCTGTGGTTTAAATAAGAAGAAAAATACATATTTTAGCGTAAATGAGGGATCATAACCTCTCAGCATATAAATGAGGGCATTGTGCAAAGCAGAAAGTATTGTTTGAACGTGGTCATGCTTGTGCCCACAGTATCACAAGAGGGCGTAATCATCCATTTGTTTCTCCAGTCTTGAACAGTCTAAACAGGAACTTAAGCATGTTGGGAAACAAGGCTTTTTGCATGTGTGTGGTTAAAAATAGAGGTGAAATTTTTAGATGACCTAAACTTATTCTTCATACCAGTATCAGGTAACTTTCAGTAGAATTTTCTTGGGAAAAATCCCCCCAAAAACTCCCTTCTGCCAGCAAATCTATCACAGCTGTGGTTGGCACTGTCAGCTTCAAGGAGGCTTTACCTTCCAGTTTACCCGGTTAAAGTGAAAATCAACAGTTCATAGCTGCACCACCTCATGCTCTCAGCTGCCACGTCTCCCCGCCTGCCTGGGATGTTTACTGCTAAATATTGATAGACATCTGGAGCACCATTCATCCACCATCAATCTTTGGCGTTCCAGTGAAGTAGGCCCAGCCCTCTCCTCAGTGTGTCGCACACGTGCAGACGCGCATACAGACAGACGCACATGTACATGAACGCACCTGGTGTTTGGCATCGGCGCAATGCAGGGCCTTGGCAAAAAAATTGAGCCCCTTGAAAATTGGCTGCTGTCTCAAAGGCACAGTGTTTTGGCAAATAAGTTTTATTGTGATTGGATGAATATGCCTTTGCCTGACAGCTGTATTAATACAGATTCTACAAAATATTCATAAGCACAGGTGGTTATAAGACCGTGTAGCTCCCTGCCTAACTAAACTCGGCCCGTGCTTCGCAAACATTGTTATGAGAGCAAGGCGATTGATTTTGGATACGGCTCTTGTTTCTTTGCTAGTCCTTACAAAACAAACCGGTGTTTCAGGCCTGTGCCATTGAAGTGGCATTGTTTGTGTTTGCTTTCTAGAGCGCTGGTAGGGGGAAAGACCTGATGTTGGAGGGAAAGGCAAATTTCAGGATAAACTGTCGAAATGCATCAGCGGGATTGACAGAGTTTGAGCAGCTCTGTTTTCGCCACAAGCCTCTTCACGTTAGAGAGAGATACTTGTACAGGGTCAGATTGGAAACATGTGTTGTGTGAGCACCATGGAGAGAATGATCCTCCATCTTATTAGTGGGGAACTTGCAGTACACTACACTGGGGTTTACTAGACACGCAAAAGAAAGAGATACAGGAGGAAAAAAAACAAGGCTCTTTTGTCTTTTCTTAATTATTCATGCCCGGGAGGGATGCTCTCTCTCCTTTGTTTCTGTCAGCTGACACATGTACAGGTACGATGGTGCAGGCTGTGTGCATATTTGTGTTACTCTCTGTGTTTTTTGTAACTGTCGAGATGTGCCAGTTAAATGCATGAACATCTCTTTGTCTGTGTGTTTGTGCGTGTCTTATGTGCACATGGGCGACACGGAGCCGGTCCAGCCACATTGGAAGCAGCAGCTTTTCTCCACAGTCCAAATCAAAGTGAGGAAGGAAGCACAATGATGAGCCCAGCAGTTTGAGCTGATGGGCTCTTTAAATCCACCACAGACGACGGCAGCTCTGTGACGACCCTGCCCCACGCTCTAATCGCTTCAAATGAAGTCATGAAGGAAATGCAGCACAGCCAGCCTGAGCTCTCCTGTTTCGCAAGGTGCAGCAGCACTTGTTTGTGCAGAATGTCTGGCAATTAAAAATAATTGGGAAGCAGGTTTGCCCGCGAATCTTCCAAGAGTGCCAGTTATGATCTAATGAAGCTTCATTAGGCATGCTGAAAGCTGAGAGCGCCGTATGACAACGGCAATTAGCCAGGATCATAGGCAAAAAATAATCATTAAAAAATACCTCGGCCAAGATTAGCTTTTCACTTAATGACCAATTCATTAGCTAATTGATTTCTTATTAGTTACAGGCAGAGACGACTGTTTGGGGTACTGGTGCTGGTAATTAACAGCATTTACGCCATTAGTCAATTGCCTAATTTTCCAGGAAAACAACTTTAGAGGGGAGCATAGCTGGAGGCTTAGGGCCATTTGCTTTTTGCTCCTCTGCTGTGTTATCTCTTTAATATGGAGAGGGGAATTGTCTTTCAGCTCAGGGGTTGTTAACAGGCACTAATACCTACTGATTACCCAGTCATATCATGTGACCAAGTGTTTGGTGTCTGAATCCATCTGAGATTGGATAGATAGATGAGAGGATCTGAGGTAGGGAGCGAGAAATCAGAGAGGTGATGTAATTAAAAGGAAAACGATCAGGAAATGCGCTACAAGTTTGTCACATTTTAGATTTCACTTGACACTTTTTAGCGTATCACATCTGCGCTGCTTGCACCTGCAGATTACAGGTATTCCAAATGAAATTAGGGGGGAATTAGATTAATTATTGCTCTCAGCTGGTGAGGTCTTCTGAGGGGTCTTCTTCCTTCCATCAGCCCTGAGTTAAAGCAGATGAAGATGGATGGATGAGTAGTGACAGGTGCTCCCTGCCTACAGCAGCTCACCGAGCTTTCAACTGGCAGCTTATAATGACTGTCTGGAGAGGATATAAACCATTTTACTAACATATGGAACAATATTGAAAATAAAATCTAAAATGGAGCTGCATACCAATGTTTTCACAGATTAGCCAATTACTCCTGCTCTGCCGTCTTAGATTTCCCTGAGTCGGAGTGCATCATGTTGTGACCTTATCGACCGTTTGCAAAGTTGCGCTGTGCCCGTGATCCTCACAGTACCATACATATGACATTTTGCCTGCTTCTGCTAAAAGGAAATTGCGCTTTTTTTAAATTGCTGTCTGTCTCATTCCTCCTTGTCCACCTGCACCTGACTGCATTTAGTTTAGACAGCTCACCTTGCAGGGCTAAAAATTCCTTTTTCCTCACCAGCGGCACCACTTGTCTGTGTGTCCAGCAGATGCCCAAAATGTCAACGCTGAGGCTCGCCAGGATAAGTCAAAAATACTACACGCCAGTCTTAGCTGCTGCAAGTGTCTATATGTCATCTAAAGATGTCAAACAATATTTGAGATGTACAAAAAAGCAGATTCCGGTTTGATTGTAGTTGCTGCGAGTTCTGGCCTCTGTCTCTTTGGAGCGGAGATGATGGATTTAAAAGGATGAGGATGATGGACATGTCTGATAGAAGCGAGGCAGTGATTTGGCCCATCAAAGCCTGCCTTCAGCCAACATACAGCCTGCGGCATGCCGGATCAGTCTAACACTGAACACGCTTGTGCCCTTCTTCTAAACGGGCCATTTGGCATTGTGCAGCTAGTTTTAGTGTTCAACTGTAGGTGGTTAACCGGGGATTTATGTCTTTATGTGTACATGCATACCCCTGTCAGAAAGGAAGCTCAGAGTATATGTACGTGAAACTGAACAACCTCTACTTACAGTCCTTATAAGTAGAGGGCACTCGTGTTTGATCACATGCTACCCTTTAGAGAGAAAAACAGGCTACTTCCTCTTCATGTGTCACATCCTAATCTCTGGCATCTGTTCTTCATTCGTGTCTTCTCCCCCGCTCTACCTCTCTGTTTTCCCGGGTAGACCTCTTCTCTGTGTTTTCCTCACCTTGTTTTCTTATCTCTAAATCTCCCCTCAAATCCACCAGCGACCCTTCTGTCTCTCCGCCGTCTCCTCTGTCTGTGTCAGGTCTTTGGCTCTGTTAATTAATTCTAATGAAGTCATCTATCAAGGACTCTTCTTTCCTCAGCACCACAACATAAATCACCCCGTGTAAAAGATGCTATCCCTCTTTCTCCTTCTCTTTTGCTCCCTGCACTACAAGCAGAAAAGAACTCTCTCTCTCTGCAGACCAGGCTTTAATTGTGTGATTGAGAAAGTGTAGCATCACTCCATTAAAGCCAGTCTGCCTCAAATGGCTTCTCTCCGGCTGACACCAGAGGGACCTCTTATAGCCTGCTGTGGTGAGACACGCACATACACACACAAAGCAAGCGACTTAAAACAGACACTTATTGTAAATGGGCCTCATTGGTCTCTGAAGACGTTGTTAACATGTCTGTGGGATGGTCCCCCTGCCAAGAGGGAACTTGATCCATCTCCACATTTACAAAATTAATTTTTATTACAAGCTGTGACTGACTAACACTGCCCAAATTGGGATTTATTTGCTCCCACCACACACAATAGTAATTTCAAATGGACAGCACTGAAAGAACTGACTGCTGCGTTGGTAGTTGTTACATATTTTCTTTCTTCTTCTTCTTTTCTACTAAACGAACAATAAAAATTACAACATTTTCTTCTTATCGTCTCAGGTCACCGCGCTGTGTCCCCTCCAAAGACGCTGATGCAAACCCGATGTAAGAAAATGCACACGGAAAGCCCAGACATGTCTAAATAATGTATAAATGATACATCTTGTTAGCCTTGACTCACAGGTTCAGTTGTGTTCTTGTGCACCAAATGATCAATGTCCTCCTATTATCCTCATGCACTCTTTCCAGTTCCATTCCCAATTCTCCCCGCCTCTCCCCGGGTCTTTCATGTTGCCCTCTGGGAGCAAAACAAAACATGGTTTTCTACTGCAAATAAGGAGCTAAAACACCATGTGATCAGTCATGAATTATTTGAACGCTATTGATTTGTATAAATTGTTGCATTTCCCCAGAGCCTCTGACCATAAGGATAACCGCATCTCTATAGGTACTGCATAGAGTAAAAATGGTCTTTTTATACCTATAAAGAAAGAAGTCAGTTTTAAGAAGCTGGCAGTAATTAAAGAGTAGATTCAAGAGTAAACAAGCTTGTAAGCGAGCAAGAAATATGTGTTTGACTTTCAAGCATTGTCAGTGGATTACTGTGTTTTCCCTGCAAATCTGTGCTGTATTTAAGGGTATAATATCAATTTCATGCCTTTTTTTTCCCTTCCCCACTAAACTAGAGGCCTCAGTGCCCTGTGGGTAGATAGCTGTTAGAGAATACACAAGGAAAAATAACAATCCGAAAAGGAGAACCAACATATTCCCAAAACATCCCACTTGAGTATGAGCTAATCTTTAGCACATTGTGGTATTTTCATGTTGAATTTTTTTTTCTTTTTCTATTTTTTTTTTTTTTTTTGCCCCGAAAGCCTCATTTAGATGGCAGACAAGGCTTTTGAACACAGAACAGCCTGTAGTCTCTGTGGACTGCTGCAGCACTGCAAAAGGACCTAAATGAAGGCACCAGACAATGTAACAACCGTGAGATCCCGGCACTCGCAGACAGGCCAGAGAAGTCTAATAAACACACACACAATCACTGTCATTAACACGACTGTGAGTTCAAATCTTCTTTGTCCTCACAGGACACGTTTAAATTTCTCGTATTGGGGAAGAATCCAATTTTCTGTTTCTGTGCAGGATCGCATCTATACAGCAGCTCTGCATTGTTGAATCAGATTGAAGTAAACCACCTTATTGAATTTTTTCCTTTTTTGCTGTTACTCTGTCCCTGTAGAACCAGATGATGATATTTGGAGTTAAGTGCATTTCTACAAAAAAAGGCTTTATGTTCATGGAAATTATATTAGAAGCCAGAGGTGTAGTAGTTGCTTTTTAAGTTAAAAATTTTAAAAGTCACTGTATCGTCTTGGGACAATCACAGCTGTCACATATCGTGGCTTTACTGGAGCGGTGTGCGAAGAAAAGAGGATGGACGCATGTTAACACACAGCTTTTATCGTCTTTCATTCTGTTTTTCAATCTCACTGTTACGCACAAATATACAAGTAAGCAACGAAATAATATAAGTCCTTTTGTTCAGTTTAGGCAGTTGAAATATTTCATAAATGACTCTTCTCATGAGTGAAAACATTTTTGGCAAACTTACAGGACGTGAGATTTGCATTTAGGCTCTACCCCCCCTTCACACACGAGGGATTAGTTTGGCAGAGGCAGCAGGTTGAAGCAGTGCTGTGGCATTTTGCTGGAGGTGAGACTTGTGTCCAGGCAGACACTGCTCTGACCCTCTCAGTATTCCCTACTCCTCCTCTGTCAAAAGTGAGTATTGACAGCCCAGAGGGATTAGACTCCTCACACATGCTTCACAGAGCTCCAAAGCAGTTCACTTCTAATATTTAAACGATGACCAGATGTGTAAATTTGAACTGTGATCAATGGGGGCAACACAATCCTGTTTTGCTCATTGCTTCGCATTGCTACAGTATTTCCCCACCTTATCACCCTCTCTTCCAGCCCCTTTCTCTTCCTCTCTGTCTCTCTGTCTCTGCTCTGCACCAGCCAGCACAGACTCATTTAAGTCTGCTGATGTCTTGATAATGTTCCAAAGCCTTCACATGCAGGTAGAGAAGGAATTCCTCAGCTCCCTGATCAGGACATTATTAGATTTATAGACATTGTTAATTTATAATAGCAACACTGACGTGTATATAAATGTCATTAAAATGAAAATAGTAATAAAATGTGATCATATTAATGTTATGGGATAAATAGCTAATGATCAAATGTAAATGCAAATGTATATACAAAGTGGCATTAATAACATCAAATAAAATAAAACGTTATTCTTATACATGTATGCTTTAGAAAAAAGAAATACAAAAAAGTACAAATTTTAAATTAATTAAATAAAATAAATAATTAAATTACTGTGTAATAATAATAATAATAATAATAATAATAATAATAATAATAATTAGTAGCTTTTATTTGTCTCCGCTAAAATAACGATTCCTGAACCGATAATAATTAAGTTATTGGATAGTTAAAAATAAAATAAAATACGTGTTTTCCTCCGTGAAGCAGGAAAGGAGGGGGTGTTTGAATCGTGGGGAATGAACGGCAAGTGTAGTTATGATTGAGGCCCCTTTAAGAGGTTTTTTTTTTTGGCCACTAAACTGTAGCGACACCAGCGTTGGTGCGTAAAGAGCATCCCTCCTGGATTTCTTCTGATATTCCTCCAGGCTGCTGCTGATTGGCCGACACATGGCTCATGTCTGTCAGATTACATGCAGAAACATTTCTGTGCAATAAATATTTAGAGAAAGTGGAGCTAAGAAATGTGCCTTTGCTTCGGTTATTGTTTATTCAGCAGAAACAATGAAGTGGCATAAAAACGTGGTAAAACATTAAGCAGATACACGAGAACACGCTGCTATAAGTTGTCTTATTTTAATTGGGCGCCGTGCTCGTCATTCATATTAAACAGGCGCTGCCTATAGGCCCTCTGGCAATATGTTTTCCTTTATCATTCTGGGAAAATGTTTTGGCGTGTTTTTTTTGTCTCACTGAGAGAATGTTGCATAGGTATAGGTGTGACTACACCATCCAACAATACTTTTTCAAAAATCATCTGTGGTAGCAAAATACTATATTTCTAAAAACTGGTTTATTGTGTCTGACTTTTTTTAGTTTTTGCATGCAAATCCAATCTCAAATCCAACACAAATATCCTTTAAAGGACAAAATAAAGAAATAAAAATAAAAAGTGTATTTAAAAAAAACCTCAAAGTTAGATGGAGCGCAGGAGTTGTGCGTAGAAGTTCAATATCGCCTTTAATTCCGTTTTATAAAACCCCATTGGTGTTTTATTTCGTTACAGACACGTGCGTCTTTTGTAAACCCCGCTTTATTGTGGGATGATATCGAGGCACACGACTGGGAGCGCAGATTTACGTCTTAAAGAGGATTTAGGTCTATTAACAACAAAAGGCGCAGTTCATGGAACATGGGAGAGACCGCGACTTGTGCGTCAGCCGCAGTGATGTGAAGCGGGCTTACTGATAAATGGAGAGACATCAAACCGAGTCATTAGAGGGCTGAGATATGAGACTTTCACAGTGGCGGGCCGCTCAGGGCGGCAGACCCAGGGGATCGCACTCTTCTCTCGGCCTTTTTGTGTTTGTGTGCTGGACTGATGAACGACTTAGATAACGTTAAGCCATTATGGGCTCACTTATTCCCATGAAAAAGAGGGCACATTTTTTCACTGCTGATATCTATTGATTTCTATTCCCTATTTGTAAACGGAAACCGCGAAGGATTCCAATTGAATACTCAAAAGAGACCCGAATTTAGAGCACCAAAATATTAATTACACCATTATCCGATAATTATGCATCTGTTGCTTTTATATGCGGCTACTTTCCGCTGTTTTGCTGTATGCATTTATATGATATGCACTTATCTGCAGTAGGCAGTGGAAAATAACTTCAGAACTCCAATCAAATAAATTTTGGCTGCACTTGTTTTTGAGGAAAATAAATGTTTGGAGGAGGGGGTCACTTGTTTTTTTCAGACATTACTTAGGCATTATTAATATCTATTGTAATTTTCACTGGCTCAGCGTTAGTACCCGTTCATTGTGAAGCAAGTCCTCATATTTTCAGTTCACTCGCAACTTTATAATGCTGATCGTTGCCTCCGTGCCTTTTGCTCTCAGGAATCTTGTGTGCTAATTCCAGTTCAGACAAGTCCAGAAAGCATGTAAACCAGAAGCTATTGGTGACTCATGCGCACATAAAGGTTCAAACACATTTGTCAACAAATGACAAAGGAAATCAAAGCGAAATTCCACAAACCCCGCATTTCTATCTCCTAATCGCGTTAATTAAATTTTCGCCGAATTAATTAGACACAACAGCCATATACAGCCTCCTCACAGGAGTGAGCCACCATAGGCATTTTAATGACCCCGTAATTCAATTAACCGCCTCCATCAGTTCCATCATTGATTTGTGGAAGAAGAAGAAGAAGAAGAAGAAGAAGAAGAAGAAGAAGAAGAAGAAGAAGAAGGAGGAAAAAAAAGCTGCTGAAAGTTGAATTCTGCAAAGTCGAGCCGGCCTGTAATTGCTCGAGACACAGAGATCCGAGGGAAGAAGGGGTGGGGGCGCTGGGCTGAGGTGGCCGTGTATAAATAGTGTGCTCTCAAATACACAGTCACAACAGCAGGAGTGATCTCACCTCCTCTCCACCCCTTCTATCTATCGCTGCTGCCAGCCTCCTAAAAGAGCGTATCCGTGAGCTGTACACTGGTATATAGAGACGGTATATGCTGAGAATTCACGGTGGATTTCCCTGAGCAGGAGCACTACTGAGCGACAGAGCTGACCATGGAAGAACTTACGGCATTCGTGTCGAAATCGTTCGATCAGAAAACCAAGGAGAGCAGCAAAGAGAGTATCACGTACAGGGAAGTTTTGGAGAGCGGCTTGACAAGGGCGAGGGAGCTGGGCAGCCCGGAGACAAACCTGCAGGACATTACGGAGAGCAACCACTGCCCGGTGCATCTGTTCAAGGACCACGTCGAGCTGGAGAAGGAGAAACTGAAGGACTTTAATGTTACGAGGGCGACAGAGGGTAAGGTTTTCACTTTAATTGTGAGAAATGCTCCCGCGTGATGTCGGGGAAAATGTCTCAAGTTCGGCTGTCTGGTGTGTCCGGAGCGAAGCATTTTTCTTGTTGTTGTTTTAATTATTATAATTGTACAAAATCTACGCGCATAAAAAAGAGTTGAATTTACGTAACCGCGTTTAGTCAATGTAGTTCCCCAAAGTTAACGCATTAATCTGTTATTGCAATGATAATTTTACAAAGCAGGAGGCGGGCCCTTCGCCAGACCATCGCTTTAACTGTTTAATGATAGTTTGCAAACGAAAGGAAAGAAAAAATACAGCAAGATTTGTTCTGTAGAATATAATCGTATTAAATGTCTAATGTTTAATAATGATTTTAGCTTTATTTGGACTATATGTCATCATTTTATGCCGGTATTAAACTATCCGGCAACAACCTACTTTAAGTCAGCACTGCAGTGTATTTTCTTTTGCCTTTATTAGTAAATTATGTATTCTTGTACATTCTAGCAGGCGTTGTTTAAAAGCTTAAATATAATGTAATTATGATGCAGTGTATAAACCCATAGCCTGCAGGACTGCCGATTGCCACGCTACCTTAGACTGCACACTCTAGAGTAGCAATAAATCTTTTTATTTTTTCAGTTGCAAAATCGTGTGTAAGCTGAAAACATAAATAGATCTACCTTTTAAAAATCACTTTATTCATTTCCAGTCTGTGAAGTAGCATACAGCAGGAGCACAGGCCTCCTTTCACTCAGCAGTCACAAATGTGCAGTGGGCAGAAAACTATGATTTAGTGGATTTGTTTCTATATTTATCCTGTAAGAAGAGTTTAAAAAAATGGAGTCAGCACTATGGGGCAATAATCAGCCCTATAACTTAAATTAAATCTGTCTTTTTTTAACATAAACTGATCGGATTTTATTTAAGTTAAAATGACTTTCATTTGAGAGAAAAAAAGCAGTTCGGCGTCAGCAAAGTACAAACAGTAAAATGAGACAGAAAAGGCCATTAATTGCAGCAGTTGTCAGCTGTGTTGCTAAAATTAACACTGATAACACTTAATAGCTGCTTATATAGGCTGTTCTATTTTTATTAGGCTATAGTGTACTGTCAGCCACGCAGCGTAATGGTGTGATTAAATAAAAAAATCTGTTGGCTGATGATTTTTATGGATATCCTAAAGGTCTGTTTTATGGAGGTGAGTAATTAGGCCTAAATCTTCTCCGTTTAGCCGGGACTTATTTCTCTGCTCTTTAAATCGCTTATACCCTTATTAGGCTTCCATATTGACTGATTTACTTCCATTACGGCACTGACATTACACGCTGACTTATGGAGGCTGGAAATGCAGCCACGGGCCTCTCTATTGAAGAACTAAGCTGTGTAATGTGTGTGTGTGTGTGTGTGTGTGTGTGTGTGTGTGTGTGTGTGTGTGTGTGTGTGTGTGTGTGTGTGTTGCTGTCAAAGTGCCAGGCCTAAGGCCCCCTGTCAGGGCCCAGTGTTGACTATATGGGGGGGAACCCTTAATGCGCACTTGTGATATGTGTGTTTTGAGCTTGGAATGTGTGCATGTGTGAATTTTAAACGCATCTTCTCCTTTAAAAAACAATAATAATAATTGTTTCCTTCCCCCACCACCCGTGGGCCGTTTAACAGGGATATATGAGTGTAAGGAGAAAAAGGAGGACGTGAAGTCCGAGGATGAAGATGCACAGGGCAAACTGAAGCAGCGGAGGAGTCGCACTAACTTCACCCTGGAGCAGCTCAACGAGCTGGAGCGGCTCTTCGACGAGACGCATTACCCGGACGCCTTCATGAGAGAGGAGCTGAGCCAGAGGCTGGGACTGTCCGAGGCCAGAGTGCAGGTGAGGATTTCCCACATAAGTTACTCACTTTCTTCACTCTCGTGTCTGTGATGCAGAGCGGAAATCGTGCTGTTGCTGCTGCTGTGTGAGGAGCGGCCAAGAAGCTTTGCTGTCTGTCTGTCTGTCTGTCTGTCTGACGGCTGTAGTGTGAAAATATTTCTGCTGTTGTTAAGCAACACTTGTAAGCTCGCGTGTGTGTGTGGGTGATTTGTTAAGTGGCATCACTGCTTTGTGGGAAATATGTTAGTGATCTAGCCAGCCCTTAATTTGTTCTATAAGGAAACCCCACTGTAATTAACCGAAAATATAAGAAAATATATTTTTAGCTTTTGAGGTGGAAAACCGGACCATGTGGATCCATCGTGAAATAATTTTGCTATAAAACACGCATATTGCTATAAAAACTTGAAAATATATTATAAAACTGTGCAGTCATTTTGGAGCCTTTAAATAAACCTTTTCTGTTGTGTTTGCTCGCACACTGAGCACGTTTAAAATCCTTTGAAATGACTCGAAATACGCAAGACTGCGTGTGAGCCACGTGAAAAAACGACTTTTAAAAAAAATTTCTGGTTTCTTTTGGAACATAAACAGGTCGCATCGTGTGTCCTGAAACATACAAGTAAATAAATAAATAAAAAACAGAAGAATAAAAAGCTAGGAGCTCATTAGTTTAGTGACAGGTTGACCACTTGACAAATAAATGATCCAGCTTGTTAGTGAAAAAGCTCCACGTCTGAAATATTGCTGTAATATTCCTATGGGGAGGTTTGTAAAGCCCCGTCTAGCTTTCTCTGTGGTGTCCTAATATTCCTACAGGGAGACGGTTTCACTGCGACATTTATAAATGTTAGAAACATGACTGCACAATTGCCGCAGATTTGACTATTTAAAAAAAATATTTATTTAGGAAAATATCAAATGTAGAGGGTTCACCATGCCCTCTTAACAAGGATGACAAATAACTATTTTTTAAAAGTGTGTGTTTAATGAAAGATTCACGTACAGTAGCAGTAAATCAGTTGTAAACCGTCCAGGATGGATAGCCTCAGAGCCAGCTGAACTTGCAGCGGTAGGCCTGTGGAGCCTTGTGCCTCCGATCCGAGCATCCTTGCGGGTAGAAAAAAAGAAGAAAGAAATCCAGCCAGTGATTAAAATGAATGAAGAGCCTGAATGGCTGCTTCAGGGGACGCGCTCTTATGTCAACTCGTATCGCTCCTCATTTTCTTTGTAATATCTGCCATTGGCTTGATGTAGTGTCCCCATAAAAACAGATTAGAAATAATTCAATTCTGGGCCAACTCTGCTGCTGTTCAGCTATATCTAATCGGATGAATAAGCCGCATCATAGAGCTTTATAAGCCACCGACTACCTTTTTTCCTGAGCGGACTTAGTTGACAGCAGTACACTGCGATTATCGCTAATAAAGTGCGTGCATTAAAATTATTTATGGAGGAAATATGACTGATAAAGACCGAGTCTGCGTGTGTGTGTGTTTTATGTTATCAAATAGACACTTGGAACCTACCGATGTTCTCTTTTGGGGGAAAAAAGATGAAGGAAAAAAAAATAAAGCATTTTCAGGCTGTCTTTTGGGGGGGTGCGCACTGGCACATGTTTTCTCCAGATTTAGTGAGAGCGAATTGCAGCAGGGCTGTTACAGGCTGTGAACCTGCGCTCCGAGCAGCTGTCAATGAATCTAATTGAAAGTTATGAGAGCTTGGTGAGGAGCAGGCAGTAATTCGGTTAGGACTAATATCTTTGGGTTTCTGGCGCGCTGCTAAATTAAATGTCATTATTCACTGTCTCTAATAAAAAATCAAAAAGGAAATGAGATTAGGGTATTTGTGAAGCGCATCATTGAGTGGCCCTTAATGAAGAAATAACTGTCTGAACCAGTGTAGTTCACTTTGCTTAACATACTGGCACGTAATTGGAATTGATCTCGGGCCCGTCTAATATTAGCCTTGATTTATCTGAGGGATTACTGTGCGTCTATGCAAAATCACCTGGGATTTTCATAAACACCTTTCCTACCATCATTTACCGCTGTAGAGCTAATAACTCACGGCGTAAACAATCGCAAACAATAACGACAATGTGCAGTGTTTAGCTTCAGGCCTACACCACGATGATGATGACAATAATAATAACAATGATAATAATAATAATAATAATAATAATAATAATAATAATAATAATAATAATAATAATAATGTACTCTACGTGGACAGGATTTATAGACATTGATAATGCATTGACAGGAAAATCTCACTGCTGTGGTTTTATTGTAAAAACTATATTTGGATGATATTTTGTGAAGCTGAGAGCGAGACATTTGTTTTCCTCGTAATTTTCGCCTCGTTGTTATCTCCTGCTCTCTCGCCTCGGTCCCTAATGGACGCTTTATCGACTTCCCCTGTTATTGCAGTCCCATCGACACGATGTTGCACGTCGCTCCCCCGCAGCTTAAAAACGGCGTCACGGCACCCCGAGTCGTCAGCAACATCATCAGTCGGCGCCCTTTGTGGTCCGCCACCGGTCGCTAATTTTCGCATCTGTAAACGATAATCATCGCGGGGGTCGAAGGGGAGGGGAGATAATGTTATTCAACGAGGCAAATTAAGTTGATGGTGATTAACAATAGGCCCGCAGCCTGCAGCTTCAAAGGCAGTCAGCAAATTGGAAGGTAGTTAATGACATTTATTTATTTATTTGAAGGATCACAGTATCCTTGTAAAATTGCTACACTTTTTCTTACAACCCTACTAGAACTTTGTTTAAGTTACAGTGACTTTAAGTGGCTGTAGCTTAGGAGATAGAGGAGGTCATCGGAAGATTGGTGGTTCGATCCCCATTTGCCAAATATCCTTGGGCAAGATACTAACCCCATGTTGCTCTGTGTGCATGTTAGACAGAGCAAAGAAAAAAGTGCTTGTATGAATGAAGCAGTTGTGTAAAGCGCTTTGAGTAGAAAAGCGCTATATAAGAACCAGTCCATTTAGCTCAGTTTTAAAAGTATGTTTTTTAATCTATAAATTAGTTTAGTCTCATTTACAGTCTAATATTTTTTTCCTCTTTGAAAATTATTACAATTCGTATTTATTTGTGAACACACGTGACTTAGGTTTTATTTGCTTGCGTGTGTTGGATTTCCCCTGTTTTTATTTGCCTGGTTCCAAAAAAATAAATACATTTGTCCATTTATGACAATCTAATTTCACTATTTAAATATGACAACAAATAGGATAGAAACTGTTTGCATCTATTCTAATCAGTTCTTTTCTCTTTCGATTGCAGGTTTGGTTTCAGAACAGGAGAGCAAAGTGTCGAAAACAAGAAAACCAGATGCACAAAGGTGAATGCAATTTGCTCCCTTTATTTTGGCCTCTTAATATTATTATTAGTGAATTTATTACTGATTACATTTTGACACAGTTTCACCATTTTTATGACTGCATGTGAAAAAAAAAGTTGTGACCTCCTCATCTCACATAACAACAACTGTCTGGCTGTCTGACAGACATCTTTCCCTTCTCTCCAGGTGTTATTCTGGGCAGCGGCAGTCCCCTTGACGCATGCAGAGTAGCACCCTATGTCAATATGGGCGCCCTCCGGATGCCCTTCCAACAGGTAGGCCATGTTTTCATATTTGCGGTAATTGACAAAGCTTGAAAAATCTAAAAATAATCCAGAAACCAAAATAATCTTAAATGTAAAAAAGGAAAATAAATAATCCAGTGGTGACAAGTAATGCGTCATCTCTAAAAAACCCCATCAAATAAATGTAAAAGTTGAGACTGGACTGTTTTGCGCTTGGATATGCGGTGGAATTGGTGTCAGAGTGGGCCTTCTATATTTGTGCTTCCACATGCATGTATATAAGCCATGTGCAGCTATTAGACTGAAGTGATGAAAGAGTGCATACGTGGAGAGGGGAGTGAAAGGGTGGGGGTGGTAGACCTCAGTGCACCTTTCACCTTCTGGCTGTGGGGAGAAGGTTGGACCGTACAGGGAGAGGAAAGGTGGGCAGACATTTGATCTGCTGCTGTCTGCTTCTACGTCCCGGTTGCTGTGTTGTCTGCTTGACCCTGGCTAAAAGCAACGGCCTAATTAAGCCAACAGTGCGGCGGGCGTGAGCACATAAAAGAGATGATGAAAGCGGGGAATGAAGTGGGCTCTGATGGATATTGGCGTTGAGCTGCACTGGCAGGGGTGGAGGATTGAGGCCTGCATACTGAGAGAGAGGCACGTTGCACGAGGTTGAAACAGGCACTAGGCATGCATGGACTCAGATATTACAACGCTGCATATGCATGGGAAATGAGGAGATGGCTAGCGGCTGGTGGATGGGTAAGGTCGTGACCTCTTGTCAACAAAAAAGTAAAGACTTGTGTCTTTTAAAGCAATGCAAAGTTTGTGTGTGTGCCGGGCCGAAAGCACACAATCACTCTGAACCCACGTCACCTGTTCCATTTTCAGAGACAGATTAATTTCTGCCATAACCCACAAAATCAAGTTTCATAACTGTGATTTGTTTTTCCAGTGGTCCTTCTGCATTGTGTAACCAATCGCGTTCGCACTATACAATTGGAAATTATCAGTCACGGCTGCAGTTTGTTCCCCGATTCTTTCGGTGAACGCGATATGTGGAAAAATTTGTTGTTTTGCAGAAGGTTTTGTTCGGATGCCACTGCAGCGCTTAGCAACTACAAACTCGCGGGTACAAATTCATTTTCCCTTTCGTTTAACAACTTCGATTTAAATCTCCCTTTTTGCATTTTTATACTAAAATACAACTAAAAATAATATTTAGTCAAGTTAAAACTTTGACTTTCTATCGTGCTATTTTGGTTGGAGAAGAAAGCTAGAAATACTTGAGTTTTCCCACTTCTTCCTGTGGTGTTTGAAACACATGAGACACGGCAACAGGCTCAGCTCTCTCCCTCTGAAGTAAGTGGATGCTTAATTTTCACCTACTTCTTATAAAATAATTGCCAAGAATGTGAAAACTGATATCCTATGCTCCTTATGGTTTCTTTTTCTTTTTTTTCTCCCCTTGACTCAGGAATATGTCTGGATAAATATTTATAACTCCAAATATGTGAATATCTTTTCAGTGCAAAATAGTTTATTTATGCAATTGAATACATAATCAGGATAACAAGACTGCGTATTTCCAAGGGTATACCATAGTCCTCAGTCTGAATTAAACAAATCTGTTCTGGGTCCTAGAAAGACTTTGATTCTAGGCGATTAAATTGGATGTGGTGTCTGAGAGCAATGTATGATTCATTAACATTTAGAATAGCTGACATGAAGAAAGGGCTAAAGCGCAGAGTGCAGCCCTTAACTATTTTCATAGAAAACACACTGTAAGCAACAGCTTTGAGGGGGAATTTAATAGTGTCAGACTGTGAAACCTAAATCCTCCCCACACACACACACACACACACACACACACACACACACACACACACACACACACACACACACACACACACACACACACACACTTGTCCTGAGGGGCTCATTCTGACTTTACGTTTTCACTGTTCTGCAGGTCCAAGCACAGCTCCAGTTGGAAGGGGTCACCCACTCCGCCCACTCCCACCCTCACCTGCACCCTCACCTGGCCGCTCACGCGCCCTACCTGATGTTCCCGCCCCCTCCTTTCGGACTACCAATCGCATCTCTGGCCGACTCGGCCTCGGCGGCGGCGGCGGTGGCAGCAGCCGCCAAAAGCAACAGCAAGAACTCGAGCATCGCCGACCTGCGACTCAAGGCAAGAAAACACACCGAGGCTCTGGGACTCTGACCCCACCGGGCTGCCCCTCCGCTCGCCTGATGCCCATAATCGCCTCTCACACAAGACTGAGCCTGTGAAAGGGCCGTGACACTCACAGCTAAAACTAAAATAAACAAAAACACTGAGTGAGAATGAAAGAGAGGAACACATAACAGAGAGGGGGAGAGAGAGAGTGGGTGTGAGAGAGAAAGGGGGAGAACAGTGGAGGAAGAAAATAAAAAAGAAAAGAAAAGGAGGAGGGGAGCGAGAAAATTGTCACAAAACCAGCTGCCAAAACAAACCACTTGTAGAGAACGGTAATTAAATACCAATGAAATCACCTTTTACTTTTCGCCCAACAGGCAGGACTTCTGCGGGGCCAGTGGCTCAGTCCACTCCAGGCACAGATCACATCCCAAGGACCGTACAAACACATGTGGATGTCTGTCTGAGGGCCAGGCCCGGGGCCCGTCAGACCAGAAGATGTTAGAACAAAGCAAACTGGCAGGCAGCAGCAGGGCCAAAAGCAGAGCCTCGCTGACGCTGGCTGACGCCATGTTGACAATGCAAAGGGTTAAACTTGTGTGTGTGTGGGGGGGGGGGAAACAGACCCAAACATCACCCCACCGAGGTATTGGAACAGCTCTCACCTTCACCCGCCTCCCCAATCCCCCCTCCCTCCCCTCGTGCCCCGCTCCTCACTAGAGAAACGAAAGAAGAAAACATTTAAAGAACAAAAAAAGGCCATATTTGTCTCCAACCACTGTGTTCCCTGCTGCTGCCAAGTGCATGAGCTCTAATGGAGGACCGTTACTGGGACTGGTTTCCATCCGCACCTGACATTAACACTCGACAGCTGTTTTAAACACTGCCATCCAACATGCTCCCCCCGACACCTTCAAAGTCAAAGGCCTCCATTAGAGCCTGATACCCTTCTTCTGATGGACTTATGCTCTAACAAAAGCAACAAATCCGTTTTTTTTTCTCCCTCTTTTTGTTGTTGTTAGTCGCAGACTGGAGAGACGTTGCTCTGTGTTGTCGGGCATGTGCTGGCGAGACTTTTGGTTTGCATTTCTCCCTCAAAGTGTGCTCTATCTCTCTCGCTCTGTCGTTATTATTTTCTTTCCTTTCTGTTTGTTGTGTTGTATTTTTGGGTAAAGAAGTGAAGATCGCCTTTGCACTTCAGGTCTCACACGTGGGTGTTTACAAATGGCACTACAAGCAGATACTACTTTATTAATTAAAGCGGGGAGCTGGGTTTGATATCGTCACGCGATCAGCAAAAAGAACAATTATCTTAGATAAAGGGTATAAATGGGATTTTCCTTTTTCCTCTTTTCTTCTTTTGTAATTCTGAAAAAATATGAAGAAAGCATCAGTCAAACTGAAATGCAATGGTGTGCAGTTTAAGTGCAATACTGTAAATAGCAAAAAAAGAAAAAAAGAAGTAAAAACAGCTAGCAGTTAGTCCTCAATGATAAAGAGACCCAATGACTTTATTTTACTTTTATTTTTTTCATGCACTGTTGGAGTGTTCAGTTTATTTGCCAAACCCACCAGTTTTTCTACAGCAGTGTATATTTTGTTTAGTTCGAGAAAACCCCCTTAAAGACCAGGTGCCATATCCCTACATAACCTCCTATGTATTCAGACAATTTTCTATACATCAGGCACAGCTTTTATGAGGAAAGACATGAGCACATTTTTGGATTCAGCAGAAATTAAGGTAGATGAAAATAAGCTCTCTTAAGTACTCCACCAACGGTCGAAGAAATCCTTTTTGCTTTTTGCATTTTTAGGAAAAAGTGTTTTATCAGCAAATCAGCACCCTAACCCAAACCGAGCAGTTGTTTATGATACGATTAGTTTAATTTTGCATGTTGTATGTGATTTTTTTTGTCTTTTTCATCCTTAATTTCCAAATAAATTCAACGTGTATGTTACAAATTGTTCCAGAAAAAACATTGGGATGAAATATCGTTTATTTTGACAACCTTTTAAACACTGCTGTCAGACCCGTGCTAAATATATGGATCCGCTTCAGGTCCGCGTGACCTCGATCAGTCTCCAAACAACATTTTCTGTCTTACCAGACCTCCATTTAGAAATGTTTATTAATGTCTCCATTTTAAATTAAGCATATGGGTGTTTTATTTATTATTTTGTCTGAAAGTTTATGAAAGATTAAATAGTTGAACTACAAGTGTACATTTTTACATGGCTTTGCATTTATTTTTGTATGTTTTTATTAAGTGTTTCATTTTGAATTGGGGGGTGGCGTGGGGTGTGTGGCTGTAGTAAGTTGTTTGCCTAAAAAAAAAAAAAAAAAAAAAAAAGTAGCGTGTCCGAGTTTACAAACATTTCAGGGACGGTTGAATTTAACAATCCATGGAATTTGTTGTACCCATTAAAATGATTACCATTTCATATGCAAGCATGCCTAAACATGAATCATCGTACAGTTTGTTTTTTTACCCTTTTGAGTCACAAAATATGAATGTACATCTTGTACAAGTAAACTATCAATAAAGTTATAAATATTTGTACACGACTTTAAAAAAAATACTGTTCAAACTTGTTAAACTGCACGAAAAGCCTGGGGTTTTGCACATGAACTAATCCTCCTGGGGAGTGTAAGTGTAATTTTCCTTATACCCTCGACAAACGAACAGCACTGCAGTCCTCAGAAATTACTTGGATACACAGTGGTAACCACGTTTCCAAGATAATAACAGCAGCCCACGACTAATCCCCTCTCCCAGTGTTCGGGGTATTTGCGTCATGCTCTCTTCGTGCCTCACATCATGTTGCGGCTGATCCTCAACAGCAGTCTCAATCTGCGGATCAATATTAATATCGGTCTACAGTTGACATTCACGCAGACTCCGTGTTAGCCGGTCCAGCTCTTCACATCCAATCTGTGCCACACACCAGCAGAGAAAATTGAGCTGCTATAAAATCCAGATGCAGCCCTTTTTTTTTTTTCTGGAGCCTCTTGCGCGGCACATCTCTCTCGCAGTGTTTGTCAAAATGACACGGATAAGATTGGTATGGAAAGTGGGGGGCAGTACAGTCGTCAAATAGAAGCAAGATGGCTGTAACTGGAGTGGGAAGCCTGCAAGCGTGGAGGGAAAATAGCAGGCGAGCAAAGAGATGCGAGGGTTACTGTACATCTGACAAGTGATGTCCTCTGACCCGTGTGCTCAGAGAAGAGCTTTGGTTTGTGAGGATCGAGAATTTCTGCACGTTCGTCAGCATTTCAAGTCAGTCCCTCCACTTGTCTTACCCACACATACTACATTTTGCACTTTAAAATGGTCAGCGGCTTGTTTTTTCTCAGTGTATTAGCTTCCTCAGGGAGCCTAATTCCAGATGTGTGTATACAAAGTAATTATACCATGTGCTATAGTGGCTTATTGTTTGAACCCCATACAGGAATTATCCCAAATGGCGTCCTGTTGAATGCGGTACCCCCTAGAAGGTCGCCGCGCGTTTAATTTGTACCTCTTTGCTCATACATCAAGATTGAGTGATATGGTCGCAGACTGATGGCTCCATATTTACCCAGTGACCCCTCTGGCTGAGGCTAGGTCTGGAAATAACAGCATCCTTTTATGTGTACTAATAATTAGCAAGGCACACACAGCCATCCATCAACCACCAATGAGCCATGGCTGCTTTGTCAACATGTTCAAGCACATAAAGCTATTTATGTTGGCCACAAGTAACAAATACACAATAATATCTTAATAGAGGAGAGAGAGAGAGTGTGTGTGTGTGTGTGTGTGTGTGTGTGTGTGTGTGTGTGTGTGTGTGTGTGTGTGTGTGTGTGTGTGTGTGTGGAGGGGGGTATTTAGTGGGCTCCTGTGCTTGATATTAAATGTACATCTGGTTTTATTGCTAATGAACGTTTCCTTGGTTCTTACAGGCTGCAGAATGAGGGCTCGCTCCTTATTGTCCCGACGTTTCGTTTTAATCCTCTGTTGAAATGTACTTGGATTCCCTATAGTGATCTCAAATTCTGCTATAAACAAGTGCTTCGTCAAGTAACTGTTGTGATTTCCAAAAAGTACAGATCATCAAAAAATTTTTTCTCCCCCATACGTTCCTTTCGTCGTCCACTTCTCGTCACGTCTGGTTCGGGAAGAATGAGCTTCGCAGCTTGTCCCAGAAGTCTGAGGCTCAGTGCTACGCCGCGCTAGCCCATCAGAGGTCAAGTGCTCAGGGGTCACGTGAAAATAGTTTTTTTTTTTTAATCACATTCTCATAATACTCTTTGAAATGCCACACACAACTATGATCAGACGGAATGTGGGCTGTCGTAGCCTCAACATAAAGCTGCGCGGGGCACCGGTAATGGTGTGAAATGACAGAGCTTATGGGCCTGAGAAGACAGTATATATTTAGCTCAAAGACATGAAGTTAGAGCTTTTGTCATGCTATATCACAATAACTTGAGGGGCTACTTGCAACAACTCTGAAAATAACAGGCTTGTTTGGTTTAGTTTGGAGGTTTTTTTTCTTGTGTGTGTGAACCAACTTTGTGGTTCTTAAATCCCGAGTAAATCCTGTTCCTGCAGTTTCAGCTGTAACTTGAAGTGAAGCCACCCAGAGAAACCTCAGCTGAAAACAATCGAGCTGAAGTGCTGAAGTCACTACGGTCGGCCAGGGATCAAAGGGCGCCTTTCATCCCAGTTTGTTTGGGCTAGACTTTGCTTTGCTTTGTTGGCTAATGCTCATAAATGTATCTGGAGTCATCAGCGGTGCGAAACTATATTAAAACCAACATTTTAAGTCTGGGTCAACACTTGGTCTTTCTTTTTTTTCTTTTTAAGTGAAAGTGGAAACTGTCAAGAATATAAATTCTGGGTGGAAAAAAAAGAGGCATTAAGTTCAAATTCTGTTCAGCTGTTTATGTTATGTTCATTAGCCGTTTACTTTCACTTCAAGCATTTGGCTTTTGTCGTTGCAATCCAAGCAAGTTATCTAATAAAAACACATTATTTTCTGTCCTATTGCAGCGTCAATTAGAGGTGATTACGAAACTTATCCGCGCCATCTACAAACACTTTTTCCTAAAACTTTGCATGAAAACAAAAAATAAGCTAGAATTAGAATAATTAGAATTTGGGATTATTCGAAGATTAATCCCAAATTGTTCACATTCTTTAGCTGCCTTTTATTAATACCCGTCATACTCTATTACTGTCAGTGTAGTCACTTACAAATACACGCAGACACCAGGATCTCTATAGAGTGGCTGCGTTTAGATGGTTTGGTTTGGGATTTAATCGTCTGGTCGGTTGTAGCTAGATAAGAGAGACTTTCATGATGTTTAGCTCCATCCAGTGGGCTTCAAGTATTTTTGACCACATGTTCTCTCCTGGTTTCACTCTCTTGCTGCCAGGAGGATCCACTTACACGTTTGAAACAATATTAGATTAAAGACAAAGTCCAGGGGCATCCAAAACAAAGTTTATTCTCAGTTTAATCACAATCAAACATGCACACATGGATAATATAATAGTTTGTTTAAGGATTTTTTTTCCAGCCACAGTATCAAAGGTCAGCAATATTAAGTTTGAAAAAGACATAAGAAAATGGCCTTTTAACAACAGCCACATTAGAATCAATTCAATTTGACTGCTTCATTTTTAGAGTCTTGTTATTTTGCATGTTAGGTTATGATGGTAAGCTGGGATGCATTAGTAACACTTTTTTCACGGTGACAAGTCAAAATATCTGAGCAATGTATCTGTTTTCTAACAAGACTCATAATTTATTTGATAATTGATTCTTCTTGTGGCGATGTTAAATGAAAGACACAGATGTGGATGTTTAGGTAATGGGATCTGCTGCTTTATATTTGGACCAAACCACAAACTTTGGGACCAACAGGAAATGCCAAAAACTGTAGTTTTACTAATGGCCACTAGAGGCTTGAGCAACGCTGAGTCATCGATTGCAAGCTTAAAATCTCAAAATTTGCAACATAAATAAACGGGTTTACAGCCTGGTCTCTTTAACTAATTCTACTGGTTGAGGGGGTTAACTTTAAATCATATTAATGCAAAAAATTATGCCTAATTAACAGCATGGCTGTTCTGAGTGACAGCAATAGATGTCTAGCGATCATAGCTAGCTGCCTGCTAGGTGTTATCACAATTAATCTTAGCCACTGAATTGGACTTCAATACTGTGTTTTTGAGTTTGTTGCTGCAATAAAATGTTGTAAATAGGATTCATGCTATGCTCAGAGTGATTTTATAGTACTAATTAGGAGATAACCTATCTGTGTGTGATGCTCTCATACGACTTATGGATCTTGCTAAGTGAGCTAACTAGCATTAGCTAGCCACATGCCCTACGGTTCTGGCTTCAAAAGAGTAGTCCACAAACAATGGGTGACATCATGGTGGCTACATCCATCTCTTATGTACAGTCTATGATTATAACACTTCTGTTTCATTAGCAGGGAAATTATGAGGAAGAAGTAAAGTGTTTTGTGATGATACTTCTCCCAGCCTTTGTGTTTAACATGCTAATCAAAATCTTTTTTGTACATTAACTTTTTATGTCTTTCTCTAAAGAGAAAAGTGTACTTTGGGCTTCTCCCAGTTTAGTTATGTTTCCCGAAAGAAAGATTATGCGTATTTATGTTAATAATACAAAGCTAAGCTAATTTCATGTGCCTGGTTGCAGTTTAACATAACTGTACTGTGTGAGCATATTTTGAATGTGATGACATAAGACATTGTGGTCTTGGTTCTTGTTGTTCACATTCTTCGCACTCTTTGAACTGCCCACAGCCACTGAGAACATATCAATTCTATTATCAAGTGGCTTTTTTTCCCCTTCAAAATAAAATAGATTTTTTAAAGAAATAAAATCCCTAATGAATGATGCACCATTGTTTTCCTTTTCTTTTTTAAAAAAATGGTAGAAATAAGCATTCATCTGCAGTTTAAAAACCATAATTCAGTCTGAAATATCCTCCACTGAAGTGCTGAGAAACAAACACTTCAATAGCTGTTTTTCAAAAATATGTTTCTTAAAATGTCAAATCCCTTTGCTGGAGTCTCTTTCAAAGCTGTTTTTAATTACACAGCTTCAAACTACTATTTAGACAACAAATTCACTCTGAGAAAATAATCATTGCATATTAATGTGATCAATAATCTCAACCAAACGGCAGTTTTATTTCCAGCCGGGCTGCCTGTTTATCTGAGCTCCACTTCCTACCGCGCAGAGAATTTAGTCAATACTGTTCACTTTTTGTTCACAAACAGTTTAGGTTATGTTCATATTTGCAAAAAAGAATGAAATAAATATTTTTTAACTGGAAAGCAAATAAGCTGAAAAATCGAAACAGATGTGGTAAACATAGCAAAACAGACCAACAGATCATCAGATTAAATTCCAAACGTGTTACCTTTAGTGAGTTCTGATCTCCTGGAGGTCTCACATTCACATTTCTCTTCTCAGTGCAAGATGCAGGGTTAAGAAACAAGTTTGTCACAGTTTAAATCTTATACTAAACGTTAAAGTAAATATGTCCTGTGTAGGCTTTCTCATGAAAAGACGATTTCATTAATGTTGCACCAAACCTTGAAATCTATATTAATTAGCCTGGCAAAGACTCCAATTCAGTTTATCAGACAGCCTTGGAAAATGTGAAGAAATTTTTTTTGTTTTGTTTTGTTTGTTTTTTTAAAGAAAGTTTAAACTTTACACTCTATAAAGTATTTTATTATTACAGGACAGTCTGGACAATGAACTACCTGGACCTTTCCTGTATTTTTACACATTTGTTCCTGGTCTGCCCCACTTAAGATCAAAGTGGACCGTATGTGTAATAAAATGATCTTGACACTCCTGATCTATATGATAATGCAGACGTGCATGCTTTGCACTTATCTTAACTATCGCCGAGAAAAGGACACCTGAAACAGCTCTCTGTTTCAAGATCATTCAGAAACGTTTGGTTTTGACGTGGCCCAGAAAACATCAGCCTGACAGACAACTGGCTCCAGTCCTTTTTCTAAAGACAGACAAAGAAATGAGTCCTGGTGATAAGATTACAAGTACAGAGATTTAAATACAATTTGATGGTTACCCAACTTAATTGTATTATGTTAACTGGTGACACATGATTAAATTAAGTGTATTTTAATTAAGTTAACAAATCAGATCAGCAGATTTAAGTTACACACAGAGCACATGAATAAAAATAGCAAGTTAAGGGAACAGGTTATAATTTCAAGCTCGACTACAGCTCCGATGCCATTTTTATAGTGAGGATAAAGTTCTCCTTTTTTTTCTTTGTCCTGTGCTTTTTTTTACAGTCACTAATTAATTTGTCCTGTTTGTGTCAATAGCTGGAATACCCACTATATGTACATTAATACTTGAAACATTTGCTGTGTTTGCTCACCCTTGTTAAACAAATCTTGTGCTTGCCTGGTGAGAGACAGACAAAACAGCTGTGCCCTTTGACGTTTTAGTAGTGGTCACGTACTAAGTAACAGAATCTGAATACAAGCAGTGAGCTGGACACCTCAGAGACACATTAGACACAGGTGTCAACAGCAATACACAATTTTATAACCAGTATGAACTGAGTTGTTGGTTGTGATCTGTTTGTCAGGACACTGTCACATGTTCACATACAACAGTTCAAAACTTTATTTGCATTTGCAAAAAACTAATTTTAGGTTGATGCTACTTATTAAAGTATCATTTGGTGTGTTCTTTTAGACTTGTCTGATAATTTCAAATATATAAATTAAAGTTATATAAATTAATGTAAGTTTTGACTTAGGCATCTCTTCCATAATCAAAGTGTCAATGATATACAAAAACATTCTGATCATTACAAGGTTAAAACAAAGACAAACAGACAACTACACACTCTCGCTTCCACACCGGCGGTCAATTTTGAATCACTGCCTAACCCAAGAAGCATGGTTTCCAACTGTGGGAGGGACGCCCATGCATTCAAAAAAAAGAATCTGCACTGCAGCAGGTATAATGCATTAATGCATTATACTCTCTTAACTGATGTCAGTCAGAATAGATAAAAGCCAAACCTGTGCAGTTAGCTGTCCTCTGCAGGGTGGTGGGAAAGAGATTTTAGGAGCAGCCCTACAGATTTGTGGCCATCATGTAAACAGTGAATGTTAATGAAAAAGCAAACAGCCTACCTCTGCAAGTTACGCTGGAAAGCAAGTTTGAACAGTTGCGATCGCCCCTTTCCCCCTTCAAACAAGGAGCACTGCAGGGGAAAATAATTATCTGTTATTTCCAGTCTTTGGGTTACATGCATTTAGATGCCAATGAAAACAACTTCCAGTTTTGGAGTTTTGGTAAATAAATGGAAAGAAATGCAAATAGACAGAGCAAAAAGCTTATTTATTTCATTGTGATCAAAACTATCTGATGGGAAACTATAGCAGGCAAATTTGTGCCAAATTTTGGCTTCTCAAACTAAAAATAAATAAATAAATAAAATGCTCATGGTGATTTTGTTTGTCAGCACTAACGTAGAAGTGCAAACAGAAGTGCTCTAAAATAGAAAATGAAATTTACCTCTTATTTCCATGATTAAAGAAACATTTGTCACTAATGTTTTAAAACTGGTGTAAATCCACAAAGTGTGGATGAACAGATTAGGCCCCCATCACTGGTCCAAGGTAAAAAGATAAAGTAACCTAACACCTGGTCTCTGTGCGCAGTAAGAAAAACTCACTTTGATTTCATGTGTGCATATATCTATGTGTTTATGTATGTCCTAGACATATGCATGTACTTGAATCTGTTTGTCAATCGAATTTAATTTGCAGTGATGGCGTTTTATTATTTTTTAAAGAGAAATAACGTTTTTATATAAGGCGAATTTCATTCAATTACACTTTTTTGTTTTGCAATTATTTGTAATTTGTATTAACTGACTGCATTTACAAGTAGACAATGTAAATTTACAAAAGCCAGTCCCACTTCTTACACTTTTCTAACATATTAATTTTTTTTAAACTATATGATGTGTTCACTGGAAATATAATAATCTAATGTTAAGTCTTATACAAACATTTTTCTAATACACACAGATATTGTAGTCTATCAGACTAAATCTTTAACATGCATTAATTAAACTGTTCACCACATCTTTCCCCAAATAAGAAAAGATTCTCCTCCACTTTTGAAGTTTTCCTACTAAAATTTGATTCGCTGACACGATAGCTTGTGCTTATTCCCCACATTTGTGCTTAAAAACTTCCCTGCTCAGTAGGAATTCATCATGACCAGCAACAAAATGAGGGCGAATCATGCAGCTGGTACAATAAGCCAACACAACGTGTAACAAATTAATCAGACTTGGCCCAGGGCATGCTTTGGAAAAATGATCTCATTTGACCAGACGGGTCGTGGCTCCTCTCTAATGATAACAGCGTACAGCACCGTGACTCCTCATCTTTGTTGTGGTCATTAAGAAAATAAAAACAGCAGCCTGACTGTCAGATTCTAAACAAGTGTGAACATGGCTGAATTCAGAGTGTAAGATCGCTTCAGTGACGCTTAGCAACCAATTCATATATTTAATGATTATGAATTATGCATATTTTCCCTCAATGGAAAACAGATGGACAGCAAAATGCACTTCAGTGAAATAAGACAGCCCCCAGTTTCCTACAGATCAACATGCACTGCAACGTTTGTTTGCAAAAACCGACGAGGTTATGATATATGATTTGTTTATATACAGTGCACGATGGAATAATAATAATTAAAAATCAATAAACACATTTTTGAATCCATCAGTTCAAGGTATAACACACTTCGTGTATATCACACACTGCTACCATGGCATTTTGACCTCTTAGATAAATCAGAGCCTTAACCTTGGGCTTTGGTCGTATCCTCAGCATACTACTGAATGCACTGCATGTGGCAAAATGAGATAAATCTGAATTTAAATCACACAAAATACATTCAAGACAACTAAACAATTCCCATGACAATGATCTGGGGTTATCTACAAACATGTAAAGTAACAGTATGTCATACACACAAAACTGACCTCTCACCTTGCAAGGATTTGTACTGGTGAAGAGCAGTGCCCTTAGGGGGGCCTCGAGACTTCCAGCACATGCTCTCTGCACAATGTGGAACTTATAGCTTCCCCTTAAGGTGTAGAATTGGAAAATATTTCATACAATAAAGGCAAATGGGTCTATAAATTGCCTGAGGGGAAGCTAGCTTTCCTGATTGCTTCTCATCTCACAGTTTCCCAAATGTTTTATACTCTTCTGACTGGTAATCAATAGCTACACATGCAGCCTCTCAGCCAGCACTGGTCTTTTATAGTATGCCTAAGGAGTAGTTGTCAGTCATTGGCAACCTTATAAATAGATTGAGGCTGCATGTGGACAGATGGATGCTTTCCCTGTCAGCTGTGTAATGCCACAGTCCAAATATTTTTATTTGATTTTTTTTTTTACAAGAGAGGATTTAACCTAAAGACTGTTTTTAAAAATGATACCATCTAATTAATTTAAGTGACTGTAGTAAAAAAAAATATTAAGTTCAAATTCAGTTCAATGTGTGCTTTTTATCAATTTTCCACATGTTGATTGGTTAAATGATCTTTGAACAACATATTGTCCACGTGATAACCTTTGGGGCTCAAAGACCAAGAGCAAGTCAGTCCTGATAGCCTCCCATGTTATAATGTCTGACTTTACAGGAGAAATGACCATGTTTACAGCCTGCTACATCAAACAGTTTTGGTGTCCCTACCTCTTCTAACCCTTCTTGTCAACTCTACATGAATGATTTTTTAATTTCTCACCAGTTTAAATTATATTGATGCATTATTATTAGGGATTAGTTGAGTCAATAAGCTGGATGCCTCGATTATGTTGGCTGTTGTGTTTTTTCTTGCTGCCACTAGTTGAAATTAATTGCAAAGAGATTCATCATCCTGCACATGAAACTCTCTTTACAGTTGCTTCAGTTGCTACATGTATCTGATTGCATGGAAGTTGCTGACTTGTCTGCAAACACTAGGTAATGACTTTTTGCAACGACTGTTGCAAAATTCTGAAGAGGGCGAAGGAAACTGGAAAGTCACCAACACATTTTAAAAATTGCACCTTTTGAAACATGCTGACTTCAGATCATTGCAACTCAGCAATTTGAAGGTGAATGGTCATTGTTTCCAGGTTTCACTATAGCTCAGAGGATTAATGGCAAGTGTTTGCAGATGAGTTGGCAGCTTCCATGGGCGACAGTGGATATCTGCTAAAAATCAGATCATTCTTAAAGAGGTTTTTCTTGTTGAGCACTGTCTTTGTGACCAATTTACCGCAGTAACATCTGGCAACCTCCAGCAATAACTTGCCAACCAGTCTCTAGGCCCATGTATCAGAGACAATATCAAACTCTCTGTTTAACCTTTACACATGCACTTTTAGCAAAAGGGGCAATTTTTTTTATTACAAAGATTTTGGTTTGCTTTGTTTGTCTCAGACTGCTGAAGCCTCGTATAACTTGATGCATGCTCAATGGTACCTTTTGGGTGTTTTTGCACCAAGCTTTTGGGACTACACATGTGCCCTCAGTAGAAACAGAAGGATGGGTGCACAAGCATTATTGTCTCTGTTCATAGCTAATCTACAAATAATTTATGAATTATTTATCAAATTTACAGAAATCTGCAAACTTTTACAATAAGTGCTGCCACATTTGCTAACAAAATAATTATTAGGCCATGCTTGTCAGCTTTGCAAAAGCTCTATTGTGTGTTGGATTGTACAGAGATTTGTAAGGACATCCTTGATTTCAGTCACTGCGGTGATGATTATCCACCCGTGAAAGAGACATCAGTAAATCCAGCAAGGCTGCTGTTTGCTTTGAAGTAAACAGAGTACCTAATTACCCTTATTTACAGGACGCTTCGGAATAAAGCATTATATTATCTTGCTGTGACAGATTTACTTGCCTAATAAATGTGATCATTAGGGTTTTCACTCCTCCAGCTATGCCGTGTGGATATTACTGCTTTGCTGACAATCAGATACACGCAAAAATACATCTTTGAAGTAAAGGGCAGAGAACCCCATCGTGAGTTATTATGGATGTGCTGGTGGAATTTATAGAGTGTTATTGACGCCTGCAAACCCACAGGGATGCCACAGACACACATACAGATTAATGCACTAACAAAAAAAGCAACAAATAAATAAATAAATAAAGCCCCAAAACAAATGTACTGTATAATCACCCTCAGAAAGCATTTTTTTCCCTGGCTGAGCCTGATGGCTGCTTTTGTGTGAACAGCAAATAAGTGTGGCAGGTAGATAATGTGGCACACAGTGATGAAACACAACTGGTCCTGTTAAGTTACTGTACTGCCTGTCCCTACAGGCATGCTTTTGCTATATTGATGAGCAAATGAACAGAGTTTGATTTGACTAGAGAGGATTCCATGAATTCAATTTTGATTTAAATAGCACAGCCCACGCCAGATGACTTTCAGTGGGAAGCAGGAAATTGGCTTGGGCTAAATTGAGTTGTGCTTGTTATGATGAATGCTCAGCAGCATATCAATTTGGAATGAATTTATCATCACACAGAGTGCTTATTACAGAAACTCTGAGGTAATGCATAACCCCTCTGCAGGAACAAACACCTTTATAATCTGTTTATTCAGTCAAACATGCGTTTGTCCGCAATCCTCCGATGAATCGTTTGGCTGAACCTGTGCAGTTTGGATGCTAAACTTGATGAACTTTTCCTCTTTCTGCTGTTATTCGGAGACCCAATTAGACGCACATATCCCACACAACGCTGCGGTTGGAGGCCAAAGTGCGTCTGTTTGTCCAAAGGGAAGAGACGTGGGAGAAACACATAGTGGTTTTACCCGCCAACACGCTGCATTCGGCACGGCGCATATCAATACAAGCAGTAACTAATAACACTGGCTGCAGGTATGTCTCTGAACATCAGAGGGAGACGAGTGCAAAGGTTGTTTCATCTTTTATAGATCCTGTTTGAAACCAGCAATTGCCTCAAAGAAAGACTGAGTGAAGAACCAAAGCCCGTGTGTGAGTTTGTGGGTTTTTGCGTGTATAATCATGCATGTGTACAGTTTATGAGTGTATAATCGGCCCCAGCAGTGTAACTGTCTGTTTGCAACAATCTTGCCTTGTCTTTGAAATTGTTTATGTGGGCCCAGATCCCTACGGTCGGATAAGCACGGGGCTGTAGAGTTCCCTGTGGAGGTCAACCTCTCTGAAGCCACCCCCTCCCTCATTTGCGATTGCCCTATGTGATATCACCCAGCAGGCCTGTGAACACAGGCCTAATGTTCTGGATGGATTGTGTCATGAAAGAGGACAATTATCAGGCAGTGAGCGAGGTCTCCCAGGGTTATGGCTTTAGTCAGATTATTTATTTTATGTAGTTTTTGAAGCAGGAGCTTTAAAGTTTAACAGCCCTAGGGTTCCTTGTTTTTTGTTTTTTTTTTGTTTGTTTTTTTGGGAGCCCTGGCTGTGTGTATTTGTGCGAGGGTGTGTTGCTGGGAATAAGGTTTTTGATGATCTAATTGGCTATTACTGGGGGTTTTCGGGCAATAACATTGTGCTCTTTTGTTTTGTTTTAAGGTGTAGTATATGTGATATTGAATCGACTTCATGCGAGGCCTTTCTACACCCTTCAGCATGTTGGCCATAGCAGCTGCTCTGTAGCAGAGAAATACAGATAGAATTACACAGAGAAGTATATTCTGCCCTGAATGCAAGTTTAGCTTAATGAGAAAACTATTTCTTCATTACAGAGGATTTTAACAAATTACATACACTTGTAAAATCAGAATGAAATGCACTGATCTTCATTTTTATTCTTAGTTTATGTGTGGATTAAGCAAACACACCAAGCGTTAACACAAGTGTTAATCAGAGGGCTTTAGAGATGCTTTGACTCCTACCTGCAGATGTTTAATGCATGTATGGATAGAAATGAAAGTGTTTTGACACTGCCAGCTAATTCTTGGGGAAAAGGCATTATTTCAAGGTTTTAGGACGTGTTTTTAGACTGGTGTGGTAAATGATCTGGGTATCAGGATACTTGATGATCCAATTTAAAACACATCAGCATTTAGGAGGGATTCTAGTAACGTATGGAAATAGGGTAAGAGTCAAATTTCCTTTGTTCAAGTGGTTATCGCTGAGGTTGACAGTCAGAGCACAAATAAAAGGATTTGTGCCACATTGGATTCGATTAAGACTACGCTCTGTGCCTACACTGAAGTCAACAAGAAAAGGATGAAGGAACAAACAGTCCTGAATGCTATTAATTGTATATAGTACTGTGCAAAAGTCTTGATTCTCGCCGCCCCTCCTTTCTTTAAATTTAGCTTTCAAAAAGCCACACTTTCTTGTAATATTTCTCCAGGCTGCTTTTTCACTTATTTTAACTCTAATCCCAGTACCTGACACTTTTCAGATATTTAACACTGACCTATGAATAACAGGGTTTGACAAGTATAGAACACTATTTTTGTACAACAGATGGACGAGGAAATCAGATCGTCCGTATCTAGAAGTCATGTCCTTAAGAAATAGAAAACAAATCCAGTAAAGACCTGACACAGGACCTGAGAGATGCATCTGACTCTTTAGATGATCCGTCTACTGTTCGTCAGAAATGGTCTCAGTGGAAAAGTGACTGTCAAGAAGTCACAAAGAAGTGAAACAGGGTGAAAAAAGAATATAGTACGGCAAAGTAGAAGTGTGGCATCATCCAAAGAAGAGCTTTGAATGTCCTTGGAGCCTGGAGAACTGTTCCTGAGGAAAGTTTAGGCTGTGCTGAAGAACAAATGCGTTCTTATCAATGTTCTGGTGCATTAGATGCATGCTCAGTTGCTTCAGGATTTGGGGAGTTTAATGGTATTTACTGGCTTCTCCCAAAGTGGGCCTAAGCAGTTTTTGTGGTACAGCAGTGTGCACTGACCTGTTGCTGGAGCATGCTGCCTGCCTGGGCTTAAGGTTTCCCAGCAGAACACTGCATTGTAACAACTTGACCAATGTCAGCTTTACTTCACCTGTCAGTGATTTCAATGCTGTGGCTAGTTGGTGCACAGAGGAGGCGTGTGCAGGATTCTTGGGTTTGTCCATAATTAAAACTTAGCCTGTAAGACTGTTTAGTGTGCAGGACTCTTATTAACTGACCGATGTCAGACTTAAAGAGCATGGCACGACAAGAGCACCATTACACTCTGAAACCTACTTTTTTGACATTTTGTCAAGATGATTTTTCACTGAATACCCACAGTGGAAAATACAAATACATGTATCTAGTCATACAAGGAAAACAATGGACTATATGAGGCATGTTAGCAGTTTTAAATGTCTGGTAGCTTACTTTAAGTTGGCAATCTTTTAAATATATTTGAGGTTTGTTATTATCTTTGCCATCAAAGCTCTGCAGACATATGAATTCAGCAACAATATCAATATTCATTGTTTTCATGTAGAATATTTTCTTCTGTCCAGCTAATTTTAATCTGACCTTAGTGACTCCTTCCAAGAACGTGCTAAATCCTGCAGCCAACGCAGTGCAAGCCATGCTGTTGTTTGAAAGCCCCTAAAGAGAGGAGATCATATTCATTTGCTGAAGATTTAATGCCTAGGAATCCATGCTTTTATCTGTATAATATCCTATTCTGTTGTGTCAGAGGATGTAAAAGGCTTTTTGTAACAAAATATTACCTCTGCAGGATATCTGTGCCTTGTGTGTTTCTCAGGCAGAACGAGCTAGCTTAGAGTGTGTGTTTTTATATGCCTTGTGGCGCGCTTCAGGCCATGAGCTAAACTGCTGGATGCCCAAGAGTAGGAAACATTTGGGTGTATACGCATGCTCAATTCAGTGTTTGTGAATGAGCTCGAGTCTTTGAAGTTAAGTTTAAACACTGAGCCATATGACCTCACTGGAGATTCACAGGTTCATAGTTTCTGCAGATCCTCCACTTGTGCTACATTACAGCAGCTACTTGTGCATGACCAATAATACTACTTCCTGTGCAATCAGCTCCACCGCTTTGCCAGCGAGTAACCCCACGTCTCCCGCAATTACATCCTCCCTCTGTAATCTGTACTTCCACCCAAATGAGACCAGCCTGAGTAATTTGCGTGAAGATTCGCCAAATTAAGAAATATAATGGGTGAGAATCCGGTCCGTTTTCCTGGTTATTGAATAGAGCAGCGCCAAAAGCGATGCTCCTGTTGTACCCTATTGTTTCTTGTGGCTAATCACATTCATGTCCCAACGCTCTGAGCACAAGCTTCTCCCAAATGGAAAACAAAGGTGGTCATGACAATCTGTAATATTAATCTGATTGGGTTAACATTGTCTCTGGGGCTGCTCGAGTTTGACTTCCTAGCTACCTGTGGCTGTGTTTTAATCCAATTCCACTAATTGCATATTCAAAATCAGGAGTCTGCCACCTTCCCCCACTTTTACACATAACCCATAATAGAACAGCCTGTATTTCACATGAACACTCACAAATTTGTAAATAATTACTATCACATGGAGGGAAATAATAGGCGGCCCCAATTCAAATTCACTTGCTCGAGGCAGTGTGGTAATCACGGAGGAGAGCGGGACAGGGAGAGTATGGGATATGGGGTAAGGAGAGAGAGGAAGGTAATCACATCGTATAACAACCATAGAGTCTGACAGTTTGAAAAGAAAAAGAGTTCAGACTGAATAATGAGCAACTTTGTACATAGTACTTATGACTATATGTGCTACATCATTTGTCAGTAACAACTGTGTGTTCTTGCTTTAAACCTCCTGTTACACATAGTTAAAACCAACTTGGCATAATGTAATGGATCCATTGTTCGTTTATGGATGGCTCCTTACAAATACGCAGGTATTTCAGTAGCTATGGGGCTATATTTGTTACTTAAAAGCAAACAACACATGCATTCTGGGAAGTCGGTGATGGATTGGATGTGTTATCTGCCTATTAGCACAACAGCCCATTATCAATGTGCCCAGGTTACTGCGCTAGCTGTAAAGCAATAAAGACAGCCTGATTCCAGCCACCGCTGAGTAGGAGTTCAGTGGCTGCCTGCGTCCTATCACTTTCAAATGAGCACCACAAATCACTTCAGCGGGATGCCTGCACCAGTAATGTGGCCATCAGCATATGAAAATACTGTATGTATGGGAGACCATCCAATTTGCTGCCAGCAGATAGCAGGAAGAAACCCGCAGTGTGCTGAATGATTGTTAGATGGCTGGCTGCTGTGCATGCATGCAGTTTGTGTGTATGCATGACCCTGTATGTGGAAAGTCTTGTTCCCGGGGCTGTTAATACCAGCAGAACAACACGTTACTACATGTAAGCCACGTAGACAACTTTTGCTAAATACATCAGAAAACAGGCATCATTTGTCGCATTAATAGGCAAATCATTTTTTTCCCAGGAAGAATCACAGCGTAACAAGACAACCAGCGGAAAAGTTGGGCTCCTTCGGTGTCTCTGTTCATGTACAATTTGTTTTTCTGGTGTGTGTCTGTGTGTATGCATGTGTCTGCTCGCCAGCTTGTGATGATGGTGATGATGTGTTTGTGTGCACTTCAGTGCGTGTGGCTCATATTGTGTGCAAAAAACAAAACAAAAAACGCAGTCCAATTGTCACAAGGGTGTTTTGTGTGCACTTTGTTCTCCGTGCTGATCCTGTCCCCGACAGAAAATAATTACAGCCCGTTGTTGCGAGCAGTGGAAGGACAACATAGAAACCAGCCTCATTTTGCCGCTTCAGAGGACGTCACATCACCCAGGAAGAAGAGGACAACAACAAGAGAGTGAGATAGATGAGAATGCTAATTACTCCACCTTTTATTGGACATCTGTCAAACCGACCACTTCACAGCAAACTAAAATGTTGTGTGCATAACGCGCTCCTAGCGGTGGCAAATTACATCTTGCAGCTTCTTCCTCCAAACAGCTGGAATATTAAGGCTAGTAAAAAAAAAGGAAAAGAGAAAAAAATCAGACAACACAGTGTTGGAGACAATGCTGCTCTTTTATAAGGATTTATTACAAACACGCTCGCATACACACCAACAGACAGCGCCGACCCCCCTCTCGAGCCCTCAACCCAAGGATTTACATATTGCACACTCAGACATGCATACACACTCATTAGGAGAGGGGGCTCGTGCGTGCTATATGCTAGATGACGGTAGATGATACCCACCCTCTTGACAAGAGATCTAAGAGAGATCCCGGTGTAAGAGAAAGCAGCGTTGAAGGCTCCTAATATCTTTGATAGCATCGTTATGGTAATGATCGGGCGTGATGCAAAATTCATGAAGTGTACCAAGCATTTGAGGATTGCCAATACTTGTTCTGCTGGCGGATAGGAGGAGGATACAGAAAACATGTTAGAGAAGTCGTGCATGCAGATGTTGTTATGTTTTGCCCTAATTGTTTTTCGACAGTTAAGTGCAGCTAAATGACTTTCATGTGTTGGCATGTGTGCGCAACAAGGGAATTGCTTTTTACCTTTTCTTTCAGCTGTCTGGCAGCGTGCTTGTTGGAACAAAACATTACCTTCCTAATTACTGCTACCATTAGACCTGTTAATTTGCCCAGTCAAACAATCCAGACAGACATTGTATAAAAATACCAACAATAGAAATATTGTGATTTCCCAGTGAACATCTGAGCGCAGCCAAACACACGAAAATGCAAAAACAATCAGAAAGGGGTCTGCAGCGGAAACCTGGACCGTTCTGTCACTTCAAAAAATCTCCGCATCAACTCGTCCATCACTGACAGTTATGGGTTTGGACTCTCTGTGATAGTCATTGCATACGCTTGGCGTGTTTGTGAATGCGCGTGTGTGCGCGTGCCTCTCTGAGGAGTGTCTTTCAAACAAATTTCCATTGAGCACTCATCAGTAGGAGGTCCAGGTCCATTGGAGATGGCGTATTCACTCTGAAATCACATAGCTAACCAGGACTGTCAGCCAATCAGGATGTTTTTGATTTTTCTTGAAATCCACGCTCAGTTCAGATTAACCTGGACTCCGACACAGACATCAGAATGGGGAGTGATTAGATGGCTGTGGATGTTCACATCTGGGGAACAATTAGCCCGGATGCACAGCCGAGCTGGAGTGAACAGAAGTGACAGTGCTGCCAGATTTGACAAGTGACTTGAGCTGTTCCAAATTTAGAGCCATTGAAGTTACAGCAGGGGTGAAATCGGGTCAAAGACATGTGAAACGAAAAAGGGTCACTTTGCCTTGGGAACCACTGTCAGCTCATAGGAGCACATAAAAGAACTGTAATAAATGTAAATGCCAAATTTGTTGTGGATTGCAAGTGGAAAAAAAATACTCCTGCTGACTGCTAAGTTTGGTCGTTTTGACAGTGCAGGATATGATTTCCCCAAAGGTAGCACTTTACATACAGTATCCAGTTCTCTAAGCATCTGTCAGATTTTTGATCAACTAGAAGAAACGTGCACATCATCCCACATTTATGAATGCAGCTGACTTAAGCCTGTTCAGTCTGTCTTGGGGAGAACTCCATATGATACATTTCCAGGTTCAGCTTATTGAGGATGACGTGAGAACAATGGAAGGACTTTCAAATCCTGAAGGGTAGAAAAGTCCTAGCAGAGATGGCCTCAAAAGATCTACAAAACATTTTTAATACACTCAACTGGAGTCATTCAGTGGAAACAAAGCTGCAGGGGCTTCTAATAGCTAAGGTGTCATGCACAAAATATTTTTCACATGCTTTTTTTTTTTTTGAAGAACAGCTGGTTGATATGAAAGTTGGAAAAACAAAAAGAAGTGGTATCCTTTCAGAAAATGGACATTGGTGAATTACCAGGATGCCAATCAGCTGGATGTTTGATGCAGTCGCAGATTGAATGAGATGATGCGAGCAGAGAGAGAAAACACTCTTTGAAGTACATTATTTGATGACATGCTGTCTTCATTAGTGAATGTATGAAAGAGAGTCAGCATTGTTCTTCAAGATCGTCCAAAAACTTTAACAATAGAAATTAGAATCTGCGACCCCCCCCCCCCCCCCCCCAAAACCCTCCTGCTGTCTGCTAATTACTTCTCAGCAGTTTTTGCCTGAGGGAGGGGTCTAACCTGAAGGGCAAACTGATAAAGTCTTGAACACGTGACATGTAAAAATTTGAAACTTGAACAACACTGTCTTCTTTTTTATGTATGTGGTTGATATACAGTGTGCACTCCATGCTGAATTATAGAGCCTTGCACATCGGCCACACGCATGACTGCAGATAATCATCACCTGTGGCCCACTCTTAAGAGGGAAGAGCAGAAATGAAGTTTCTATAATAATTTGTATTTCTAAAATAACATGCCATATCTGAATACCAACCACAAGTTGCTCTCAATGTATTCACTGCAGTGTGAATGTGGGTAATAAAAAGCACTTAGATATAGAAAAGCGTGCTTGTGTGAATGACATGTTGTATAAAGTGCTGTGAGTGCTCAAGTGGAGGAGAAAAGCATTGTATGAGAACCGGTCTTTTTAGCATTTACACTTGTAGTTCAAACTCAAAGGTCATTGGCACTTTAGTGTTTTTTTGTTCAAGTGGTAACATTCATGGATCATTTAGCAGCTAAAGAACTGGTATGGGTCAATACAAAAAAGTCTCTCTCTCTCTCTCTCTCTCTCAAAATAAATGCTCACAAAGAAGATAACAATAAGCTATTTGAACAACTTTAGCAATAATAATCTTTACCTCCCGAATTCACTGCAGAGCAAACGCAAGCCTCAGTTTAAACAGCATGTCTGAAAACCAGTCAATATAATAAATATAAATACTTCAGACAGACAGACAGACAGATATATATATATATATATATATATATATATATATATATATATATATATATATATATATATATATATATATATATATATATATATATATATATATATATATATATATATATATATATATATATATATATATATATATATATAACACAACAACACCCAGCACGCCCCTGCGGGCGGTTTATCCTTCAAGCTCGGGTCCTCTACCAGAGGCCTGGGAGCTTGAGGGTCCTGCGCAGTATCTTAGCTGTTCCCAGGACTGCGCTCTTCTGGACAGAGATCTCCGATGTTGTTCCCGGGATCTGCTGGAGCCACTCGCCTAGCTTGGGAGTCACCGCACCTAGTATATATATATATATATATATATATATATATATATCTGAAACCCTAACCGAAAACAGCAACATCAGGAAGAAGGAATACGAGAAGCTTGAGAAGTACCAAGGGCGCCGAGAAGATTTGAAGGTCGAAGGTAACAGGGGTCCCAGTGGTAATTGGAGCACTAGATGCAAGCTAGCGAGGGAGTGGCTCCAGCAGAACCCAGGAACAACATCGGAGATCTCTGTCCAGAAGAGCGCAGTCCTAGGAATACCCAAAATACTGCACAGGACCCTCAAGCTCCCAGGCCTCTGGTAGAGGACTCGAGCTTGAAGGATAGACCGCCCACAGGGGCGACAGGGGAAAAAAAGAAAATTATAAATATATATACATATAAAATGCATAAAGTTATTTTTTTTTCAGGAGGACAGAATTTACATTAGCTGAAGATCACATAAGCCTGATGAACTTTTTGTACAGAATGCTCATTAGGACATAACACTGCCCTTGGGGTAAAAATATAATAATTACTTGCTCACAAGCCTATGGCAAAATTCAGGAGATGAAATTTGCTCAAACAGAATTGCCTACAGTGACCAGAATTTCAAGTAACAGTTCAACATTTTAGGAAATGTGATTATTTCCTGAGAAGCTACCACTCCCAGCCTGTAAATATACCTAGCATAGCTTTGTATAAAGCCAAGAAAAGCTAAGCATCGCATCTGTTTTAATGTCAGCGATAGAGTTACTGAGTCATTCTACTATTGGAGGAAAATTCCGTTTATTATTATTATTATTATTTTATCAGAATGATAGAAATGGCCCCTTATTTTATAATTTTTTATATATAAATTGTTATGTATGTTATGTATTTAGGAAAAACAATTAAGATACCATAAAAAAAATTTAGTTGTTGTGTGCTATCTTTGGGGCAACCATGTTATTAATACTCTAGAACCTGAAAAAATACATTTAAAAACTATTGTTTAATAAATTAACAATGATTAAGTTAAAGGTTCGTACTGAATACTCGTTCTGTACTGGATAAGGCTTAAATTGTCAACTTTTTTTTTTTTTGAAATCTCATGATTTATTTTTAAATTATTGCTTAAATACACTGTTAACATACAAATTCAAACTAATAAAAAGACCACAGATTAAACACTTAGATTACTTTAAACATGGTGTTAGCAGACATCACAATCTTCCGGGCTAAATAGGTTTTGGGAGCAGAGCTACATTGTGGGACTAAACTTGCAGTACATAATTGAATGAAAATGAATGAATGAAAACAAAACAGAATTTCTAACTAAGATTTCTAACTCATTTTAACTTTTAGTCAAGAAGTTGGAGCAAGAGAAAAATTTGGGGGCACTCTCGAGAGTTATTTTGCATTTTAACATTTCAGAACCACTTTTTGAACAACAAGGTTTACATTTTGTCTCAGAGCAAGTGCAATCTACACAACAAATGTATGTTTTTGTATTTTGTCCATGGATTACTTTCAAATTCGCAAGTGGGACAGAAAAAGTCAAGCATTTGTACAATAACCTTACGGCCCACAGACAGATCCATGCTAACTGTTTTCCTCACGCTAAGCTAAGCTAGCTGTTGGCTGTTGCAAGTCATGTGCATATAGACCTGATGCAAAAAATATGCTTTTGACTGCGTTTGTGTGCAGTGGGAGTAAACCGTGTACAGAGGCTACAGCAAATAAGCATGCTTTGCATTGTAGCTTATTCCCCAGTTTAAATTCATTGCTTTCTTATTGTTGCTACTTCTCGTCTCTACATGCTTTGCTGTCACCTTAACTGCGCACCACCCCCACCTCCTCTCCTCTGCATCACTTTGACCTGGTGGGGTCCAGCTGTGTCTGCTTCCACACCTGTGCACTATTTTACCCTCATCGTTCCCACTGTGGAAACACGTTGACTGACAGCTGCACTTCAAAGATCTGCTCCCTCTCTCGCACTCATGGTTATCATATGTTGTTGGGAGATGGAGAGAAGGAGCGAGAAGGAGAGAGAGGGGGAACTAGTCTCAGGCAGCCGGATTGTGTTGTGGGGCCAATTTAGATGATTGGCCTTGAAATGCAAGCTGAAACGGGCTTCCCTGTGTTCCTTTAAAGTGACCCGTGCCCGGCAGTGTAATGTAAAATTATCCTTGCCTTGTTTGTGTTGTGTCAGATGTGGTGACTGGCAGAAACTGTTAGTAATTGTCTAAGTGCTCCGGTGTGTCAAAGCTGTCCGTCACTCATCCCTGCCCCCTCCTCCTTAGTTCTGCTTCTTCGGCTTCTCATAATATTTTCACTGAGGACAAACTACTTTCAGTGATGGACTTGTCACATCGGCGCTTTGGCTAGGAAAAATATTTTACCTTGGGAAGAACACACAGCCGACTGACATGTGTTCCCGCTTTTTGGGTGAGAAAAAAATGAGAGAGGCATACGTGTTCTTTCTTTTGTTCTTTGATACTTCTACAAATTCAAGACTATGAGCACTTCTTGTCATAACTCATTGAAGTCGAAGCTAACCTGAAATGTGACATTATGAAAATACATTCCTGACTGTATCAACTGTAAAAGAATGGACACGCGTACATACTCTCTTATGTATGCACTTTAAATGGAAACTACTGAGCGAACATCTGAGCAGCGAGAGATCATGAAAAGACAAGAAGACGAAGTTTCGCTGGGTTTGGTTTCACCGCTTGGAAATTATTTAAAGGCGTTCAAACACGTCGTCATGCACCGCAAAGAGTACACATACATGCAACGCACAAAGGCCCTGCAGTGTAGACACAGAACATTCAGGTGTATCTAATTAAGCGCGTGAAGTGTAAATGGCTGTGGTTATAAAGGTTCCTGTTAATCAGCTGTTTATTTAGGGAGACAGATTGAGTTTATTTTACAGTTTTTGGAACACAGTGGTGAAGTTTTCCTGGAGTCACATCAGATGATTAAATCGCCTTGACTTCTATTTTTCTTGTTTTAAAAAACCATTCAGTTCTTTTTAAAAAGTCGCAGTGATCAGGCCGATTACACTCACCAGCCAATCACATGGCAGCAACTCAGTTGTTGTAGGGATGTAGACATGGTCAAGACGGCCTGCTTAAATTCAAACTGAGCTGTAAGGTGACTGACTGGGATTTTCCCACAAAACAACATCTAGGGTTTACAGAGAATGATCTGAAAAACAGAAACTATCCAGTGAGCGCTGGCAGAAATGTCCTCTTGATGCCAGAGGTCATGCTTCAAGTTGATAGGAAGGCAACCGTAACTCAAATTGTCACTCATGGTGGTTGGTGGTGCTTTTTTTCTTGGCACACTTTGGGCTCTTCGTTTCCCCTCTAAGTCATAAAGCTCAAATAATCTCAAACTGATTTCTTGAACATGACAATGAACCTCACTGTACTCAAATGGCCTCTACAGTCACCATGGGGGATGTGCTGGGATGAACTAATTCAATTTCAATTCAGTTTAATTTATACAATGCCAAATCGCAACAAGGTGCTTTATTTTGTAAGGTAAAGACCTACAATAATACAGAGAAAACCACAACAATCAGATGAGCAAGCACATGGCAACATGGGGAAGGAAAAACTCCTTTTTAACAGGAAGAAAGCTCGAGCAGAACCAGGCTCAATTTAGGGACAGCCATCTGCTGTTGGGAGTGAGGGGAATGGAGACATGATAGATCAGCGGACCCCGACCCCCGGGCCACGGACCTGGGGGTCGGGGTCCGACCGGTACCCAGATGTTACTGGTTGAGTCGTTTGTTACCGTGCCGTGAGATTGAGGCTCGGGTGTGAAATTTATGGTTTTGAGGGTTTTTATTGGGTCTTTTCCCGTGTGTTATGAGTAAATCTTTTTTATGGTACCGGTACTGGTTTTATTTTGTTGTATTTATCTGCGAAACCTTAAAGGCTGGTCCGTGACAATATTTTCGGACATGGCGGTCCGTGGCACAGAAAGGTTGGGAACCGTTGTGATAGATGACAGTACTTCCTGATTCCTGGTTCCTAGTGGACTGAATCAAGATAACTTAACTTAACTTAACTCAATAATCGGAACAAAGTGAAGCTTGGGGGTAATTTTGTTATGTTTTTTGTGATTTGTGGTTTTATGTGATGATCTTATCAGTCCAGTTCTCACTATCCTTGAACTGCTATCACAGCAATTTGTATAACCTCAGTGTCATGTTCAGTGGTACAAGTTCATTACATTCAGGCTTGCAAAAAACTACACAAAATGCATGTTAATTTGAAGTTACTAAGGCTGTTGGGGTTTGTTGATGGAAATGAGCTCATGGAGTCACAACAATAGGTTGAATAAGAAATGTACATTTCATTTTGGATTGATTTTTCATCAGACTTTACATATATGAGAGTTCAACCTGTAAAAGTTACTAAAGTCTTTTCTCTCAAACGGTCAGATGAGGGTGACTCCTCTGGCTGCAAAAAGAGGTCTGACTGTATTAAAGAGGATCCATGTGGTTATGTGATGTATCTGTAAAACCTTCCTCGTGAGTGTATGTTCTCAAAGTTCTCACGTTTCAAGTTTTATTGGTATCATGTGGATGACAATACAAAATAAGACAATAAGTCAGGGTATTATTTAGTACATGGATGACTTTTGGATGAAAGGTCGCTACTATATCAGCGTGCAGTATCCTCGATCAGTCAGTTCCATCACTTGCTCATCACAAATGCAAGAAAGCAACAGCCAAAATATTCAGTATGAAGTTGTAAATAGCATGAGTGGATCCATCTTTCCATCTTTGCCCAAAATGCATTTTTAAATCTAAAACTTTTCTTTCCTCTTTAAATGGTTTGTGAAATGTTTGTTTACATAAAATCGCAGCTTGTTTTCCAATTTATTGCGTCCTAATTATGCCAAAGCCCAACACACACACACACACACACACACACACACATAAATATATATCCTAAATAATTTCTCTTTTCTGTATTTTCTGTCTTTTCCTATCCTCACATGTTGGAGAGTCACTGGGCTCAGGATGCAGGAGTCCTGCAAAGTCACAGCATAGTCAGCCCCCCTCGCCCTCCCCATCCCTTCCTGTTCAAACACACCTTCCCTGCCTTCCTCTAGGGAGGCGAAAAATCATTCGTTATTTTAATGGGTGTCAAATATGTTTTCCAAATCTACTAAAAGGTTATCGTTGTTACACATGGACAAGTGCTTATATCTGAATCAATGTTAACTTTGTTACTTGGGAAATTTACTGCTTTCCCGGCCGACCACGGTGCACAAACTTAATCGGCATGTTTTCACAAAGTGCAGCTTGAGGGTGATTTATACGGCCGAGGTGACTGACTGCTCTTTGATAGAGCGGGAGAAAAACATACATCCGAGAAGTGCGATGAAGGCATAAATAACGCTCCCTGTATTTTCATTTGAATGTCTGACACATGAAGATTATGTATTGTTAGTGTTAGAACGGCAGGGGGGTTGGGAATCGGGGGCAGTTGGTGGCAAATGTGGTAATATAAATGAATGACATATGACTCTGAAGACAACCTCTGGTGGTTTACACAGCCAGAAACTGATTTAGCCCAACCTCAGACCACATCCTACCCTCTGGATCTCTCCTCACCTGACACCATGGAGGTCTTGCCCTCCTTACAAGCATCACTGCGAGATGGATTTATGAGTAAAAAAAGCAAAACAAAACAAATGTATTTAAAAAAGACTAAGAAAGAAAAAGACACAGAAAGGCAAAGAAAGAACGAGAGCACTGCTGTTCCTCCAGTGCCCGAGCGTCACTATTTGTCTTGGGTGAGTTAGCTTTATCTAATAAAGTGTCTCTGTATTAAGATGGATACTTCAAACGCTCTTTTGTCTCTATAATCACAGAGCAGGGAGGCAGAACTCACACATTCCTCGCTCAATTTATTATTAATAAGTACATCACTGGGAGAAAGATATCCTGGGGACCAAAACACCCGCAGAGCGTAACATTCATCAAACGTAAACGAATATCACAATACACAGGATACAGAGGCTCCAATAACAGATAATTGATGAGAAAGGTCTTTGGGTGCACTGGATCACTGTTGATGGTTATCATTATACAACATCATTTTATAGTTTACAACAAAGGATGAACTGGTTGTTGAAGGGAAACATTTTCGCTGCCTTGTGTGTGCAATTAAGAGGAATGTTTGCGGGACAGGGGTCAGTCCGCGCTCTCGTGATTAAGCTGTGGTTAGCGGCATAACTGCATCCTCTCAATACTTATGTTTTCTCGCAAGACCTTAATCTATTGCAACCGCAGCAATTACCCTTCTGACAGGATAACAAAACACAAACACAAACAACACGATCACATCTAAGGCATTTTTTTTTAATAACCCCTTCATCTTCTGCGGGATGAGACTTTGAATTCTGTTTTCTTTTTAAGATGCTAAATAAAATCTCAGCTGAAATATGCAAAGTAAAACTCAACAAACTCAAAAGATAATTCAGGGAGATGTTTTTGCTTACATTTGTAAGTGATAATGAGGCTCGAGTCTGCGTCTGACAACAGCGAGGCACTGTTTCAGATGACAGATGGGACCCACTGAGTGACTTACAGAATAAGCCACTCCCCACCCCGCTGCACAACCTGTGCTCCGGTGTCGGGTTTCCAGCAGTCAGTAGCAGCTCTGACACATGTAGCTATAGGTCCCCCCATGTCTGAGGGCAGGAATTCAATCAATAAAGCTCACCCCTCAACGAGATATACCGTGTTACAGCACAGGAACGGAGTGAGGAGTGGGAGCCATCTGCTCCCCCTGTCACATGTCAATCTGTGCAGCTAATGTCCAACATATTGGGTCATCACTCATATAGCTTAAACCACCTTCGCTGGCTTTATGTAATGAAGCTGTAACTCAATTGGCATTAGTTTACCATCCCAGGTGCCTGCTCTCAAATCAGCTTGCATCTGTCTCCCTGCCCTCAGGGACCAGAGATTGTTGATGAGTCATTTTCACTTTTCAAGCTATGCGTTAGTAATTCTTTACCGAGGTGCTGTTAATGTTAGCCAAATAAATCTTGTGGCTCTCATTGTATTTCACTGAAGACATTATGGCTGAGTAGTCATTTCTCTGATAGTTTTTTGAAGTTTGCCTGAGGGGTAGGCTACGGAGTGCAACACAGTCAGGATTCCTTTGCCTTAGCTGGCTTGATATAACCTAAAACCCAGTTGGAGATAACAGGCGATTCTCTGCTCTGGGCTCTGTGCACATTCACACAGGTAGAGTGAGTGGTGTGCTAGCACTTTGAGAAAGCACCGATCCATTTACCACTTACCCTCATGCTTGCAATCTGATGACACAATTTACATCACTTGCACCCAGGCACACTTGCAGAACACACCTACCTAACATACTTTTTGCCATCAAAGAGGTGCATTTGCTAATTATCAGCAGGTGGAGAATTAAAACAGCAAAAAGGCAGCGTCATTCCAAATCCGATTACTCCCCCCCCCCGTGGGGCCTCTGAGCATACTTGCTTTTAAAGAGCTTCTACACAATCAGCACTGCTTATGAAGTGACTACAGTAATCAAATGCTAGACAACCTCAGAGTGCCTTAGAGTGAACCACCCACGTAATGAAAGCATCATTAGCCACAGCCTTGCTTGATCGGTAGATGTCTAACAGCTCGGAAGGTGTTGGGGCTGTATTTTTCTTTTTTTAAGTCCTATTTTTGACTGATATGAAGTATTGCACAGAGCGACTTTACAACAGGAGTGTCATTCTGTTTCTTAGAGGCTGTAAGTAATTTTTTGACATTTCCAAAGGCGTGACATTCAGTGGAAAACGCCGAAAATGAGCAAGGCCTGATTTACGAGCAGAAAAGCAGATTCCGTAATAACATTGCACTGAAAGATGGGTTTCAAACACAACCTGTCATGAAAGCCAGAACTAAAACAGACCTGAGCACAACATTACGTCCTGAATGAAGCGGACTGTCTCAGTGTCCCAGTTCAATGGGACAATTCATCATTCGGGGGTATAATAAGGTTGCTATTGTTTCAGGGGTCTGCATAATTCTGCTCTCATAAGAATATGAATACTTCCCCATCTGTTTGGTATTAGCTTTCAAACCTGCACTTAGCTGCAAACCCACAGCCATGCGAGACATTTAGTGTTTAATTAAAAAAAAAGAAAGAAAGGGAAAAGTCAGAATAAAATTATACTGCTATAAAAGAGTCTTGCCAACAATAACATTATCGTTTGACACGCAGCATGTCAAAAAAAAAAAAACTGCTTCATATCACAGTTAAGAGAACCGACCTTTGAAGAAAGCGTGCGTGTGCACGTGTGTGCGTGAACCAACTGATTTTAAAGCTTCAAAGATCGCTTTTAGGATACCACAAAAGAATAACCTCTGACACCCAAACAAACAAACACAAGCCACATTTAAATAGCACAAGTTGGAAAAGTCTGAAAGCGCACTTCTCTGGTGTGTGCGCTGCACACTGTACGTGTGTGTCATAAAGAGCAGGGACATGTCTGTTATGTGCAGTTTGATTAAAGCATGATGGCTGGTGTCCAATCTGCTTTCCAGGGGAGTGCTGTGACAGCCAGCAGCTCGTCTACCTGCTGCCTCCTCTGCGTGTTAGGTGATTTACGGCTGACTCCCTCCGTTTATGTACTGCCTTATTTTCATTTCTACCCCGCTGAGTGCCAGGTTCAGAACTCCTGAAGAAATATTATGCTTTGCTGACAAAATACAGTGACAGCCATCACCCAGCCTTAAAAGAGTGCCAGAGTGTTTAACAGTACGAGAGCCTGGGAGACAAGGCGAGGTTGAAGGCATCTGTAAGCGCGCGGCCCATTGAAACAACCATTTGATCTAAACCAGCTCTGATTGGGTGGAATGATGTTTACAGCCGAGTTAGAATCCACTTTCAATTAAAAAAATGACACGGGGGAAAAGGGGAGGTCTGTAAAACAGACGGTAAAATTTATTGAACAACTTTTACAAGGGTCTTGTCTGAGAAACATGTGGCGCACAAATGAAATGTTTGTTTCGACAGACGGCTTCGCCTGCAGACGAGCAGGTAACTTGACGCCAGGGACTTTTTCATTAACCCCGAGTTCAAACCCTGCTGCCGTTCCAGGCTTTTGTGGGAAAGCAACAATTTGATGTAAACGGGATGAATATAAATACCACTGTTGTTCAAGCGCCGCCATGTTTCCTATTCATTCCAGCCTGTTTTCTCCTTTACAAGAACTACTCTGAGCTGTAATGAGGTGTTGTAGCGTCCCGAGGCGTTATCATTTGCCGCATTATTATTTCAAAAGCTCAGACAACAGCACAGTCTCTGATGTAATTCTCATGCATATGGAAGGTGTTCCAGTGACTTGATATCCTGGTTTTGGAGGAGTAGGGGACCCCCACACACACTAAATAAAACGAGTGATCACAAACCTAATGAGGCAAACGAGTGTTTGGAGCAGTTGAGACCAGGTGTCAGATGGACATACTGCTGTCTGTAATTAGCCCCTAGCTACATAGATCATTGCTTGTTTTTATTTAGATTCCAGCTATGAAACATAATCATGAATTAAAAGCTCAAAAAAAAGGGAAAATAAATCCACCCACCTCCTTGCATCTGAGACGACTATAAATAAAAATTGTCATTGTAACCTAATCAAATTATGAGACGTATTTTGGTTAGGCTGTCACTTGTTTGACGCTCTCAGTCTCTCTCTCCCTCTCCTTCTTTTTCTCAGCAGACGAGGCAAAGCAAAGTGAATCCCCTGAGGTCCTCTCATCTCTCTTCAGGAGCTGCCGACTCTCTTCTCTTTATGGCACACCCAGAAGGATTAAGCGCAAATGGCATTCACATGATTTCAATAAGCTCAGGGAGACAAGAACCAGCCTTTCAGCACATTAGCTTTTTGCTGCAGAGGACACAAAGCAGACGCAGAACAACTGCGGGAGGGAGACGCACGGTTTATAATGATCATAATAATAGACCGGTCTGGCACTGCTAAAATGAAATTCCACTGTCCCCCACCACCACCACCACCACAGAAAAAGAAAGAAAAAGGCTCAGTGAGTGATGATGTCATCAGTAATGGACCAGATTAGGTTAGACGTGAACCTGAGGTGACACTGTCGTAAAAGCTGACCCCTCCTCCGCAGGCAAAGCCAGAGACTGGGCCTTTTAAAAATAGCAGTCAAAAGAGGTCTTTTTGGAGGCAGTTGACTTATGTCAAAGGTCACCCTAAGTATTTGTAAAAGCAGGATCCAGGACCCGGATGTAAACAAAGGGGTCTCCCTTGGCTGCCAAAAATTCAAACGCATGATTGGATGGTTTTTCATTATTAATGACGGTCGACGGAGCATTGGAACAAACTATGACTGAATGATGAATAGTTAAAGCTGCTGTTATCAGCTATTTTTACAATCAGAGTGAAGCAAATGACTGTATGTGCCGTTTTTCTTCGCTTCAGAGCTCTCTATCACTTATCAGCTCATTGCTTTGGTTTTTGATTCAACTTTACTTACCATCTCATCAGTGATGTTTTCAGAACAACACACAAGTTACGATAAACCCACTCCACGCCCTCATCCAGCTCACAGCCAAAACTGGCAGCTAGTTCTTGAAGCAAGCCAACTTCATGGAAAGTTGTGTTATTGTTCTCGCTAGTGCAAAATGCACCGAACAAAAAATCACCTACATCACTTGCTATTTGTTGACGGAGGGCAAGTGCATGTTATTCCCCTCTCACACTGTGGCTATATCTGTGGTCAATAGGGCAAAGATTTAAATTCGGAGGTGGTGAACAACTGTTTTTGTTTTTGTTTTTTGCCTGCGCCAACAGAAATAAAAGATTAATGTTGTATAAATTTATGTCGGAGAGGAGCTTGGTGAACCCAGAGTAGCATTTACCAGCTAAAGAGGCAAATACAATCCATCCAGATTTAGCAAACAGCTTTGCAGGCGCCAAAGATGATTATTTATAATATCAGCTTTAATCCTGGATACTTCATATACTTATTATTTAAAATGCATACTGCTTTATAAACAGCGCTTGGATTATTTTGGATATCAGTCAGACATTTGCTAAGATCCTACAAGTGGTTATCAGTAAACACTACTCCTTTAAAGTTAGCTATCTGTTCTTGTTAAGGTGACATGCTGCCAGTTTAACCAACTATCCAACTTAATCATTAATTTACTCTTTCATAGTTTTAATGTGCAGTAAGGGAAATAATTATTTGATCTGCCAAATTTGTTTGTGGTTTGCTCGATTACAAAGAAACAAACAGTCTCTCATTTTAATGGAGAGAGACAAACACATTACATAGAAGTTATAAACTGCTTTGTATGTCATTGAGTGAAATAAGTATTTGATCCCCAAGCAAGACATGACTTAGTACTCGGTGGAGAAACCCTCGTTGGCAAGCACAAAAGTCAGACATTTCTGGCACCAGGTTGACCAACATCTCAGGAGGGATATTGGTCCACTCATCTTTACAGAAACTCTCTGAATCCTTTAGGTTTCTTGGCTGCTGCTTGGGACTCCAAGCTTCAGCTCCACAGATTTTCTATAAGACTGTGGTCTGGAGGCTGGCTAGGCCACTCCATGACCTTAATGTGCTTCTTCTTTATCACTCCTTTCTTATCTTGGTGGTATGTTTTGAGTCATTGTCATGCTGGAAGACCCAACCATGGCCCATCTCCAGTGTTCTGGCTGAAGAAGGTTTTCATCTAAGATTTTACAGTGTGTGACCCTCAGTGCAGTGAAGTCATCCTGTCCCCTTAGTAGAAAAACAGCAAAGCATAGTGTTTCCACCACCGTGCTTGACTGTGGGGCTGGTGACTGTTGGGTAATACTCAGCATTTCTCCCGCTTCAAACACGGTAAATCAAGCTGATGCCAAAGAGTTCAGTTTCCTCCGAATCATTTAGATGTTACCTGGCAAACTTAAGATGGGCCTTCTTGTTTACTGCGCTGTGCTGGTGTTTTAGTGACTGTGGTTCCAGCTGACTTCAGATCATTAACAAGCTCCTCTCACGATCATCCGCACTCCAGATGGAGAGCGACTGATGATCATGTTATATTTCTTATATGTCTGAATAATCACACCAACAGTTGTCACCTTCTCACTAAGCATCCTGCTGATGGTCTTGTAGTGCTTTCGAGCTTTGTGCAGGTCTACAGTCTTGTTCCTGACGTCCTTTGACAGCTCTTTGCTCTTGCCCATGGTGGGGGAGAGGCTCGATGAAAGAAACTCTGTGGACACGTGTGCTATATACACACAGAAATATCTGTCATTGATTGATTGATTACAATATGCAGGAGCCAGGCTGTGTTGTACAGGATTGGATACTTTGTAACTTTCATATTAGTTTTTTTTTTTCTGGGTGTTTTCTTGATATTTTATCTCTCTACATTAAAATGAAACTACCATAATAACTAAAGACTGTTAATTACCTTGTAAGTGAGCAAACTTATGAACTCAGGGGGATAAAATAATTATTTTCTTCAGTCTACCTGATGGTGTTCATAATTAGACACCTTGCCCTGGACTTTTCCCTAAAGATTGCATTCAGAGAGCTTTTGGTCTCTTCTGTAACATAAATATCAACAGATACACTAAGAGAGAACACACAGCGACCCATTAAAGCAATTTCAACCATTAGCTTGTCAGTATGGCTTCCAACTTCTCCACTTATTTCACTCCTTTTCTTATTCTAGTTTTCATTATCGCCTGATGTCCTTTCTGGCTGTCTTGTTCTCCTTGTCTGCCTCTTTTATCCTTTCTCCCCTGTGAATGTGACTAATCGTTGAGCTCGGTGAAGGTAGAATGGCACTCGGTCCCCTCCTTCCTCCCCTTGCTCCCCTCCCTCCACCACTCTACACGCTCCACTCCTGCACTGTCAGTGATTTTTCATCGCCCTTGTTGGGGCTGTTTTATGCATTGTTTCCCTGATGCAGTGATTGATGTCAGGGGCTGGTAATCTGGGGGAATGAGAGGCTGGATGGTGGCCACCGAGTCCCCCTCTGTCTCTGACACGTGTCGGCTGAGCTGCGCAGCGCTGTGCTGCGCTGGGGCCCCCTGTTTGGCCGCGGCCACTGCTGAGGCTGCTTGCTTCGCTCACTCAGCCAGTCCTCATTTCCATTTCAATCTCGAGCTCATGAATGCAAAAACTCTGGCCGAAAATTAATAACACCACGCAGGGGAAAAGTGGGCGCAAGGGAGAGGGAAGGAAAGACAGAGAGAGATGGAAAGGAGAGTAAAAAAGGAGAATGGGGAGCTGGGGTCTTTTTCACCCCTTTTGTTCCTCCAAAAGTGCCCCTTATTTTATTTCCCTCTCTCTTTCACCAGGATCCTCCAATGAATGGCATTACAGACAAAGCCATATCCAGAGTGACACAAATTTATTTCGGTTGCAGCGCCATAGTGTATTTCTACAGAACCAGGGGCGATTTGTCTGGGGACAATTTGGTTTCCATAAAGGATTTAAATGGTTTCTGTGGAGATAGTGGGGTGAAATTTAATTTGTTTCTCATTTACTACAGCAGGTATGAAAAGGAGAAAAATTGGATGGCTGATGGGCTAAAAATTGGTGCTGTCCCTCTGCTGTATCCCCAAAGGACCGAGGCCCTGCATCATATAGATTGAGTTCGACCCCCCCAGCCCTCCCAACCACAAGCCACGCCAACGCGCGCGCGCACGCACGCACACACAGAGCCTTCCTCCTGCCCAGAGAGAGCTGTAACCTTAAACCAACTTAAACAGTAACCTTTGGGGAGGCTGCCAATCACTCCTAAAACAACGTTTCCATCGATCGGCCTGTCTGCGTGATTTATGGGCTCATTTTACACTAATTGAGAATTAGAGGGCGGATTAGTGGGCCTCAACACTTCGGCCTGATATGCACTCTGAGCAGTGTAATCTGTCACGCTGGGATGTCCGACACTCTCTTACTCACAAAGGAGGGGAGGAGGGAGTAGAGTGAGGGGAGAGGAGGGGAGGGGGGTGGTGGTCCTTTCTAATTGAATTTCCAGATAACACGGAAATTAATTTGACACCAGTGAAATTTGACTACGACTCTGCCGCTGCGCTCTCCTGCTCCCCCATCGTGAAACCTACGTGTTTCCCCTCTTCCTCTCCTTCTTTCTTCCTCTCCCTTTATCTCTAATTTGTCCGTTCTCGCTCTGTTTCTGCTGTGCCTAGCAAACACTATTGATCCAAATCACTTTGAGTTGAGGGCTTTCTGAAGCATGGAATTCCTAAATCATATTTGTGCTCATATTAGAGCAGTTCATCTGCTGCTATCTTCAGCCAGATAAAGAATATTACCTTTCATTTTGTTTGACTGTGTTCAAATTATATATTTTTTCTCTTTCTTCTCTTTCTTTCCCTCCTGTTTTTATGGGGGGAATCTCCTTTCCCGAGCCCTGCGAATGCATGCAGGCGAATGCCCAGAGTCAACAGTTGGAATTGAATTAGGGTCCCGGCTCGCCAGGTCCATTGTCTGGGTAATTTGTCCTATAAGTGGCAAAATGAAAGCACTCTCCACGGTTCTCTGAGCACCTGCTGTTGTGTCACTCATCACTGCAGATACAGAAAGTGAGAAGGAGGGAGAGAGAAGTGTCTCAAAGATCACATGTTCAATTGCTGCGCCATTATCAACTCAGATGTCGCTGCAGCTTCTTTTTTTTTGTCAAGCATGTGTAACGACATCAGAATAATCCTCAGCTGCAAAGCAGGGGAAAGATCAAGTCTGAAAAATCTGTGTTGTTTACAACGCTTAATGACAAAATGGTCTTCCTGTGGAATTTTCAGTTGTGGTTCCAGCAGCTGAATTAAGGTGTATCTCGTATTCAAGCACGGTTGTGATGACTGGCTGCTCTCAGTCTTCTTCCATCTTCATTAGCTTGTACACATGTGTCGGGTTGCAGCTTGCTGAGGCGGAGCTAACGCTAAATATTTTGTTTATCGCTTGACTGTCGAATAAATAAAGACCCATACCTTACAGAGGCAACGATTTTCAGATAAAATATTAATCTGCAGCTGCGAAACAAAATTAGTAAAGCAATTCTCTTTGAAAGGTCGAGTTCTTTCAAATGCAAATATTCAGGTAAGTATCACGAGAGCTAAACCTTTTACCTTTACTGTAAATTACAGACCTCTTTTTTCTTTTTTGTAGCTCGCATTGTGTGGGAGTTAAGTTTGCTCGGGAGCTCTTTAGCAGGCTAAGAGATGCATTTATCTGCGTAATGAACTTTGGACGCTAGCTAACTTAATCCCAGTAATGCCTGCGAGAGTCAATTAGCGCAACTAGATTCAGTGCAGTATTTATCTGATAGAGCAGACCTGGCAACTACACACACCAGAACACACGCACCATATTGACCATCTTCATCTTATCTTTCAGCTAATGGGACCACAGGGCCCATCATCAACTCCGCTCTAAAATACAGTGTAAGGTTTTTTTTTCTTCTCTTTTTGAAAAGCCTGTGGGGAGTTTTGAAATTGAGTAGCTGTTGATTTGCAGCACTAACAAGTCTTTTAAGAGTTGATTTTACTCTCCCCTGATCATTTCAGTTTATAATGGTATAAGTGTGTTAACCTGGATTCCCCCTCAATCAGTGCTTGCAGGATATTATCAGCGTGGCACACAGGTGACAGCATATTACAAGACCTGTAACAGATACCTCTGGGATCTTCATCTCCCTTATGACAGGGTCTACTATGTGGAGCAGGAGCCTGCATAGAGAATAATAAATGACAGGATTTGAAAAGACGAGGCCGTTAGCAGGCACGGTCATGGTCTACATTGCCCTTTTTGTCTCTCCAGGGACAAGTGCAAGTGTGCGTGTGTGTGTGTCTTTGTGCTCGCTTGACTGCGTGTGTGCGCTCCAGCTGTGCTTTCACACAGACCTGCTTAACTTTTGCAACAGCGTCAGTGGTGGCTATTGTCTTGTAGCAGGCGGCACACTGTGGGTTACAGAGGTCTCTATCTGCCTGCTTCCTCATTTCTTATTCAGACCCACAGGGACAGAAGGGAGAGAGCGGAGTGGAGGGAGGGGGTGAGAAAGGAGAGAGAGAAGGGTTTGCAAGGGGGCGGAGGAGGAGGATAACTGAGAGGCTGATGGAGACTAGGTGACAGGTTGGAATGGGCCATCAATAGATCCATCAGGCGGGTAATTTGGAGCGCGCTTAACATACATCAGTAGAGTCGTAGGAGCTGGTATCTGTCTTGTCATGGAATCACAGTAAATAAGAGTTAAAGATGGTGTCAGGCCTGACCTGACTGACCTCCCTGCACACACACACACACACACACACACACACACACACACACACACACACACACACACACACACACACACACACACACACACACACACACCACTGACAGCACTGGAACAGAGCAGCATGGAGCACGACAAAGACATAACACTTAAATTAACATGTTCACATGCACTCTCACATACACACATTCAGACTTGCAAAAACATCCAATCTTAGCTTTAGAATAACACTCAGCATCTCATAAATAAAACTACTGACAACCGTGGTATAAAACAGCGGTGTTGTGCAAGAATATATTTGGTGGTCAGGGAGATCTGATAGCTGAGTGGTAAAGTGCATACCATCCCACATGAAGTCAGAGGTTCAAATGCTGTCTGGCTGCTCCGTCTGCCTCATGCTTACACTTCCTTTCGCTGTAAGTGTCTGATCAAGTCTTAAAATGCCTAAAATAAGCTTTTAGGCAATATTGCTTGAACTGAGTGAGTCCTTTTCATTTTGTGAAACTATATGACAGGCAAAATCTTAACTAGAAGAACAAACCCGCTCATTGACAAACAGGTTGGAGCGTCTCTCGATGACAGCTAGAAAACAAATGCTGCAGGTGCTTTGAAAACAGTGCATAGCACCAGAGGGCAGGCAGATGAGCCTCATCCCAGTGGAAGATGTGTCTCTCTCTTTGTGTAAACGTACACTTGTGTGTGTGTCAGGGTGTTACAGCGGAGCATGTGACTATAAAAGTGAAACACCTTAGGCTAAGTGCTGTTCCTGCCACTCACACTCCCCACTAACCTTTCGAACACACACCATCCAGCCTTATAGGTGTCATCTCACATTTGGGGGTGACTCAGGGGTGAAGCTTGATGACATTAAGAGATGACTCATATACCAGTTTTTACTATATAGACACTCCTGATCACTTTTAGTGTCATTTTAGTACTTTTTGGCTTTTCTATTTACACTGCCGCTGTTCATACTTTTGCTATACATCGGTCACTTTTGAACAAAATTGTCTCTAGGGCTTGATTTTATAGCTGTAACTCTTGTTTTGCCAAGAAGTGAAAAGTTAAAACCACAAGCCTCAGTCCACAAGGGATGATAAGTTTGACTAGTGTGAGCTTGTTGCGAGAAATATATTTCCAGATATAATTCACTGAAAGTACACACAGGAGGATTGGAAGCGAACCACCTGACATCACAGCTTATTGAAGTTTCACAGCCAAACTCTGCCAGAAGATCCACTGAAGTCAATCAACCAGGTGATCATGTTTGGCAGCATCTCAGATGTAGAGAGCTGGGCATTTGGTGAGCAGAAACCCCTTTTGGCTTTGAGTTTCTCTTAAGCTGGCAGGAATTTGCAGGCAAGCAGTCCTCCATGCTCACCAAGTGTGACTTGATCAAAAGTGAAATGATTAAGTCACATAATCTTACACCTTCATCAAAAAGAACTAGGTTGAAATACTTTATATATCTGAAGATACGTTAAGATTTTCCCTGCTTTTTCCTCTTGGTTCAGTCTTCAGCCACTGCTAAATACACGAATGCGAAGCACCTCATATGCTGTCAATCGACAATAAATGATTCACAACACATGAAGATATAAATGTACAATTCCACCATATATAAATTTTTATGTTAGAGAAACATCATATGTCCATGTCAGATTATGAATCTTTTAGCCAGCGCACAAAACACACAAAAATAACTTTTATAAGTCCAAATTTAAAGGAAAAAGTTGGAGAGCTAAGACTGACCATGCTGAATAGTACCTCTGTCTCCATTTAAGTGTTATCTCACAGAATCAAAGTCCAGCACAGCAGTAATACTCTGCTCATTTCATCCCTTTTTATCCTGTCACATTACAAACTCGCCCCGTGAGTATTTGATGGGCAGCTCTGCCTTTTCACTCTCTGTGAAAACTAAACTCTGGATCCGAGCAGCAGATCTCGGTCTAAATACAGAAATGAAAAAAATCATAACAGGACACGCTGGAATCCAGGAACCATTTATATGAGGTAATTTGACCGCATACAACAAACCTACCAAACAATGCTCTCAGAGTTACAGTGAGGCAACTGTATTAAAAAGCCACCACAATCATGTTATTTGGCCTGTGGCTGAACACAAACATGTTTTCTTTTCTTTTTTTTCCGTCCCCAGTATAACTGTGGTCATACTTTCCCTACACAATAAACCAAATTAGTGGCAGGAAAATCTGATCATGAGCGCTCATGTTTTTGCGCAGTTGGAGTTGTGAATAGAGTTGTGTAGTTATTGGACACAATCTGGACAGTTTGTATCTGTCAGGTGCACCTTTTTATCTGAAGTGTAAATGTATATGTTTATACCCTCTGTATGCCTCGTCTTGTAACCATAAATCAAAAGAGACATGCTCAAATAGTCAAATAGCGGAGCTATATTAAGGATTTTTTACATTTTGTGTACTTAGAATAAACTCACATTTATTTAAATGACACAAAAATCCCTCATAATATTAAAAATCTAACTTAGCCATTAACTATTCTGACTGGTCGAGTTTGTTGCCAGACACGGAGAAAGAATAAAACAACCACCGAAAAGTCATTCCTGCACGAGGGAAAACCCGAGCTCACGGATAAAAATTAAAAAAGGAACAAACGGTGTTGCTAAGTTGATTTTCTGCAATCCAGGTTTTCACTGTAGTGTGCTGATGAACACAAAGAAACATACACACAGCAACACAAACCAGAATGGAGCCACGGCTCTCTGTTCACCTTTTATTATTGAACTCGTTACAGTCCTCTTGGCCCTGCTTTAATTAAACCCTATTAGCTAGTCAAGGTTCACTGTACACTAATAATGTTACTCTGATACAATTTGGCCTCTGCTTTTAGCTTTAGGAGTGTGTAGCTACCTTAATCAAAATTGTCAGTTAAAATGAAACTACAGCTCAAGTAATTAAATTTAATTGGATCTTGTCACTTTTTATGCTGGCGGTGTTTTGATCCTTGTTGAGTGTTTGCTGCCCGCGCTTCATACTGAGCTTTATTAGTCTGTGTCCTCGACCTTGCCAGGACCGAATGCGCATAGACCCGGTTGAAGCTGGAAGTGCTTTGAACCTTGAACGCTGCATGAGTGCAAAAGAAACTGCTGTAATTTGGCATTAGATCATTAGTATTTCTAGGTAATATCTGGAATTGCTCCTGCCTGGTCTTGCACCAGGTTTCACTGCAGAGGAGTGGAAAACAGGTTAGAATAATTCTGTTATCAAGCACCTCAGAAGAAAAACACAGATCAGCTGTTTTATATAACAGAGGTGCTTTTCCTTGTTGAAAATTAGTGGTAAGGAGACGAATGCGTCTGCGCTGGATTTACTCATTATGAATCCAGCTTGTAAAGTTTGTACATAGATTTTCTTGATTGTGCTTGTAGTGGAAGATCAATCGCTTTCATGTTTAATTTTTTGTTTTACAGTATATTTTCACAAAACACTTGCCGTTTTCCTCGCAGCAATCAGATGTCTCTTGGAGGAGAAAACAATTCCTGCTGTCATCTCCTTACATTGCACCTAAAGTAGAGATAGCCTACAGCCTACAGAAAGCCAAAGGTGGAATAGCTTTCCTGGAACGCCGGGTTCGTGGCCAGATTTTTGTGTTGCCAGAGGAATGAAACGTCTAAATGGGGTGGTCAGGATGGGCTTGGCAGTGCTGGAGTGACCTCTCAACCTCCAGACTTAGGAGAATATGGGAGGAATTGAACGCGCGGGCGTTCTACCTAAGGCAGGAGCGGCAAATCTTTATTCACTGAGAGCTGCTTGCTGCTAAAGCACATTCTCTTTCAATCCATTAGAGCGCACCGTCCCCTTCCCCTTCATCACACAGTGCAGCCCTTAATTTGACAATGACAAAGAGCCACTTGCAGATTTTAAATTTCATAATTTTAATCTGTCAAGTCTGACATTTAATTAGTGGCTTCCTAACCTGTGTCTGCCTCGCTCTCTGAAGGGCACCGTTTGTTCTGAGAGCGCTGCGCAATCTCTCAGCAAAGGAGAAGAGAGAGTGGATTAATATATATGTACATTACCAGCTGCTGCAAAGACAATACAGAGAGGGAGGCCATTAGGGCCTAATACAGACAGATGAGGTTAATAATATTTGGGAAGTGTTGCTCTATTAAGCAGAGCACTGATTAAGACCTGAGTGGGATCCCCCCCTTCACGAGGCACTGATTGGGAGCCAGGCTGTCTTTTGTTCTCCTGCTCCCAGAAAGAGGAGAGAGGGAAAGGGTTGCAGAGGAAGAAAGGACAGGAACAATGTTGGCTGACTTTGTGTTCCTCCTGACAATGAGGACGGGTGTAATGAGAATCTTTACAGTCCTGGATGAAGGTTTATAGAAGTCCAACGCCCACTGATAACTTCATTACAACTACTGAGCAAACAGATGGAGCCAGCTTTGGGAATCTTTCTGGTTTGAGGGAAGAGCTCCGTGACTGCTTTCAGTCTGCACTTGATTTCTTTTCTTAGTCACCGCTACATAATGTTGCCAGACTGACCTCATTAATTTATTCCCCTCATTATGTAGCTTGAAGTGTGGAGATTTGGCCCCTGGTTGAAGTTTGAAATTCCTTCTCCAAAAAAGAGAGAGAAAGAAGCAGGTTCTGTGTAACACTATTTCACACAGACAGCTCTGCTGGAGCCACTATTGATTTTCAAATCAATAGAAAGTGAAGGGAGATGGGGTGGAAATGGCTTGGAATTGGGCTAGCAGGGAAAATGTCAGGAGCTCCAGGTGTGGGTATAGCATACGTGTTTTTTTTTTCTTTTTTTGACGCATGTCAGTGTTTAACTTTTAATATCAGAAGCCTTTTTTTCATGAATTCAATTCTTCGCAGAATTTTTGAAAACTCAACTTATCTTTTGTTTTCTCAGCCATTCATTAAGACAGAAAAAAGAGTAACGTGGCGAAGCTGCCGTTCACCATTAAACTAATAAACGAAGAGGCGGATCAATAAATACTGACTGTGTTTTCAAACTCTTTCTAATTACTCACCACTGCCTATTGTGTTCTTATTGAATTGTCTCTCTGGCAACAGGCCCTTCTGCACCTTCCAACACGCAGCGAGTGCTGTTGAGACAGCAGGAGACAAAGGACGGGGAGGAGGGGGTCCGACTCGGTTGATGCAGTGGTGAGACGGCGAGAGGAGTGAGGACGTCTTCCTGGGGCCCACTAGTGGTTGCTCCTTGCCTCTGCTGCTTCATCTGAGGGGCAGAGCAGATGACAACCATGAGGAGAGGAGAAAGATTAAAGATTCAGGGATAGAGAGAGAGAGAGAGATAACCTCAGCCTTTTCTCTCTGGACTTGGACGATGCTCACACCACAGGGAGGAGAGATAATAACGAAAAAGACAGACCCACCTGTTTAAGCGCTGTAAATCATGTGTGTGTCTGCGTGAATGAATGCATGTCTGTACTGCTCAGTGTGTAAATCACTGCTTGGTCTAATTGGTGCCTAATAATACTCATTTCCTGTGTAGATGAAGAACAATGTATTGGGGGGCATATGGGGTCCGTCTGGAGCTTCACACACCAGTGGCGTGCAAGACTGGAAGTTTTCGTATGGCTTAGATACCGAGCAAGGACAGGCCCGGTGTTGCCGATACCAATACCATAGTTTTAACTTATACAGCAGCTTATGTAGTGTGTCTGCAGTGTGTCTGAACACATTTTAATGACCACCGTGATTCACTGTGATTTTTACTTTCCACAATTAATACTACCAACTATACCAAAAAACACCTTTCAGCTTTTCATGTCTTTTGAAACTGGATTTTTTTGGAAAGTTGGAGTGTAAATGCGCCTGTCTCTCAAGTACTTTGGGTCAACTTTGTTAAATGTGCTTCAAATAAAGTAGACGTAGAAACAAAGTATCGATTATCTGTTGGGCTAATATCAATCTGATACCAGAACCAATGTTGATGCTATCAATATTTGGATCTTTGTACCTCGGTGTACCCTGCAGTTCATGTGCAACTTTGTGTGTGTGCGTGTGCAAAATTAAGTACGTGTGTCTGTTTGTGTTCGACTTGATCACCGCTTTCCCTTGACAGTGCTCATAGAGAGAATTAGAGAGCTGGTGAGATAATCAGATGAATAAAAAGCAGCCGGTAGCTCATTACAAACCCTATTATTCATTAATTAACATTATTAAAACGTCTAATAGACCGCGGCACTCCTCCCAAGCCCCCCTGCCTCTTTTCAACTAGGTCCCTGCTCCGCGGTCCCTCCTGTTTCTCAACATGAAAAGAATAGCACATCAAACGAGGCCTGGTTTCAATGTGTTGGGGATTTGCAGGTGTAGAATCGCACACACACTGCGCAGGGGATCCGCTCGTCGGTCGCGCCGCGCTCCATAGTCTTCCACTTCGGCCTCACTGTGACACATGCCGCTCACCCGTGCCATAACAAACTCCTCATTAGGAGTGGGGAGAGAACTGGGCCGCATGCTCCCTAATTAGGTCCCCCATCTAAAACTTTCAGTCTTCTCTTCATCCCTCATCCTCCCTCCCTCCATGTCCCTGCATCACAGGGAAAAAGACTGCTGACATTTATGGAAGGCTGTTTAATCAGCTGTATATGCAGGGTTATAAAGGAAAGTTTAGGCCTGCGATATGTGCATACAAAGGAAATATATTTCTTTAGCACTCTAAAGAGGTTGAGCTGTGGCAACTGTCAAAACATGTTGCGACCTATGAAAAGTCTTTAGTTTTATCCAGAACTAAGCTACATTTCTCCCCCCCCCCCCCTCACCCATTTTCCCCCGTCTCAGTTTGTAGTTCATGCATTAAAATACACAAATTCATCCACGAGATGCACAAATGCGGCCGATTAATTTGGTTACATTGCAGAGACCAATATTCAACTCTGAGGATAATATCTATCAAAAGTTTTTAATTGTGTTCAGTGAGAACCAAATATATTAAACATGCATAATATATACATAGATATGTGTGCGTGCAGCAAGATGGGGAGAATTTCTGTCCCCAAAAATGTAATGATTATCATGCATATTCAAATGTCCAAACAATACACCTTAGTTAAACATTAATATCATAATTTAGATACAATCCGTTTAATGTGTCCAGGAAAAGAAGTATTATTCCTCATTTTGTTCTCATTATTTTCAAATAAACAGGACACTATGTGCGGAAAACAGGGAGCGAACAGACAAATGATGAATATGTAGAAACTCTTGGAGATATTAGTGGGCTTTAAACTACATCCTCTGATTACTTTTCTGCTTTTAAATACTTGATGTTCCAGTTGTACTATGACCTTAAACAAGATTTTATTGGAACACAATATCCATAACATTAGGGGAGTCTTTTATCATGCTGAGAGGGACACCGCCTCCTTGTATCCTTAGTGGAGACTTTGCACATTAAATTACATTAATATTTCTATTTGTGGCGCCATATTCACATGTAACGCAATACACCACATGTATATTGTATAACACTAAACACAAATATTTTCTCTTGGGAGATTTGATACTATAATACATTTTTTTTTTAACTGAATTAATTTCTGAAACACGGGCTCAGACGTGCGTATACATATATAGACGTATACACAGCAAGTCAGAGAGAGAGAGAGAAAAGAAATGTTGGTGTTTGTGGGAAAATGATTTCCTTTATCAAAGCAACTTTCAAATTATTGGCCTTATATTAGCATGGCGACCGCTTTCCCGCTCCTAATCTCTTGTGCTTTCTTCTCACTCTCTTCCCCTCGCGCATGCTGAGTGATGCTTCCTGACAAGTAAATCAGAAAAGAGGTGGCATTTCCCCACGCCGCTGAAGAGCCAGCATCCTTCTCTTTCCTCCCTTCCCTCTCCTTCTTCCTCCTCTCCTCTCCTGATTAAATCTGCTGCTCCCTGTAGGATTATTAGGATTCTAATTCAATCTGAATTTCAGGAACTTGTTTGCTTGGTTACCTGTCACAGCATATCAGCTTGTCATATTAGTGGTGATCGTTGGCTCTACCTAATCTGCTTTAAACAATTTCATTGGGTGCTGGTCTATAAATCATTCCGTAATGGGATTGACATGCGCGGGCTTAGCTAGGTAAACAAATCAGCTTTGTTTTATGTTAGGCAGCAATGAACTTGGCTTTATCAACTTCCCATCGATTCACACACACCACAAGGTCAAAATCTCTCTGGCTGCTCATCGGGGAAGGGGGGGGGGGGGTGGGGGTGGTTAGTAGGGGTCAGCACTTCAGCAATTAGAATATGTATCAAATAGAAGCAGAGGAGCCCATCGCATCCTGCTACCGCTGTTGCCTTTCTCCAAAGTGTTAATTTATTTCTTATCAAAGTAAAGGCATTTCAAAGTAAAGCTTCGCAGCATTGGAGGGGAAGTTCTCTTTATGGGGATTTAAAAGAGAAAATAAAATGAGTTTGTAGTTTATTGACGGGAAGTCCCAAAGGCTGCTTAAAAACTCATTAACTTTCAAAACTAATTCAGACGTGTTGATTAACATCTAAGGGTCTGATTGATTTATTTATTTATTCCTTGCAAAAGATGGAGGAATTTTTTTCTAGGGCCAGTGTTTTTGCTGACATGCTGTAGTAAAAGTCCTCATTTTGACCCGCTTAGAAAAAGTTGATTCAAATAGAACTTTTCCTAATCATATCACAGTCTCAGCTAGGCTTATTTTGGCAGCACTTTGAAACTATATGCTGTTTCAAATTTCACATAAGTGGGATTTTTCTGTTCCAAAATATCTTAACCTTCGCAAACTACTGTGTCACAAAATCAAACAGCTGATTCTGGTTAAGTATTCAAATGCATAGAAACTGTTGTATTATTATTTTTTAGGCAGCTCAAGAAACATGACAGAGGTAACCAGCGCTGCACATTTGGTATGAGGGACTTTGGCAGGAGCATGCTGTGAAGTCTGCAGGAAATGGGTAGCATGAACCATGTCTTTTGGAGAGCGCCCCAAGTGCTCTGACCAGTACAAAGACAATTACAGATATGAGGCAGAGTTAAGGAATTCTCCAAATGTCCTTAAGAATAAAGGCATATAAATAGAGGGATTTGACTTCTTGTTGCTTCTCTGCTTGTTGCAGACAGAAAGCAAGAGAAAAGGAATATAGGGGGGAGAACAAATTTCACTGAGCTGACCTGTTCAGCAGCATGTCATGGGATCTTTTCACACCAATACATCTCTCTAATGCAGGCAATTTCCTGCAGCTTTTCACCCTAAGAGGGGGATTTGACCTCTGTGGCTAATGCTTAAAACAAATTCGAATGTTTGCCAATAAGGAGGGATTAAGTCTGCCAGAAAAGGTGGGAGAGAATGGGAATGTCCTCTTTGCCATTAACAAACATGCATTTATGCATGTGTGTTAGACAGAAGCGCATCTATCTAAAAATATATTTTCAGTCAAATACAATACATGCATGTAAAAAAGACGCATTTACCATAAGTCTCCAGTGTCAACACGACTGCTCTTAGAATCAAGGGATCGGGGCAGCTAAGAGGTTGCAGGGCATGTTTTGAATGCACATAAATGGATGATATAGTCTGTCAGGTTAGTGGAAAAGTGGGGGAACTTGGATGAATACACATCTGCCAAAGTGGTTGACAAGTCATCTGGAGTAAACACAGACGTGTCAAAACCCGTGCATTGAAATTTTGGGGAAAAGCCTTTTGTGTTTTGATATTTGTGTGCAACATTTTAGAGAGGGTAAACTTTCACCACTTGAAAACCCTCCAAATCATAGCTGGCACGTTGAGGATAATCTTTCCAATTACCCACGTCTCTGTTTCTGAGTGTCTTAGGCTATTAGCCTTGTGATTCCTCTGCATCCAAAGCTATGTGCCGCTGTTGACAATGAGAGGTAAACAAGAAGGGGGGGGGGGCGACTCACCAAATCCTCCAGAGGCCTGGAGGGGAAGCCACACAGCCCAAACTCCTTTCACTGTGAAAAAGCAGCTTCCTTTAAGGTTGTGCTCAGGAGAGACTGACAGCAATTACAGCTTTCTCTTCCCCCCACCCTCCACCCCACCCCAACCTTCTCTAGCTAGGAGAGAACCACATGATGGGAAACCACGAGAAAGGAAAACCTCCCCTCCTCCGCTGTCTTACTTTCTCAGAAAGAGACATTTACCTCCACCTCTCGGTGAGGTGATGATTGTTTACTTTGAGTGATGTGCTATTATGACAGTTCAACAAATCACTGTTACATAGTTTTGTGGCAAATAGTGGAATTTTAGAGTAATCCCATGTAAATTATTAATCCTTTCTAGGGGAAGTTGCAACACAGAGGCATACAGCACATCTCATACACACTCCACCCTGACAGTTGCACTGCTGTGCCAAAACGTTTGACAGCCTGCACTACTTTAGATTTGTTAAGAAGACAGTGGGGCTGAGTGTGAGCCCGATTCAAAAGCTGATCTGAGATCATTGCTGCGTGCCGTGTGCACTATTGTTGGCTGGATTGCATGGCATTAAAACAGGGGAAAGTATTTTGTTTTTTTTCTTTGTACAACGAATGTTTCATTTACACAGTGTACATCACCGTGAGCCTCGTACAAACTCCAGCAAATAATCTCCCAGTGTATCATATATCATGTGTCTTTACAATCTCAGAGATGGTTACTTTGACACTTTTATTGGTCAGAGAACATTGAGAGTCCATGAAAGATGATATGAGAAACAAGGTAACGGAACAGTATAAGAATGACTCACTGACAGCTCACAACCATTTTAAAACTAGAAATAGATCCACAGTAACTGCTGAGATGTATTTGCCTCTATTTTTCTCCACTTGCCTCCTTCGTCCCTGTCTATGCCTCCTCCCCTCCTTTTGGTGGTCAGTGCAAGGATCACGAGGTGAAGAAGAATCAGAGTGGTACACATATTACTCTCTGTCTCTTTCCATTCTTTTCTGCTGGTGGTTGACAGGGCCTGTCTGGTCTAACCCGGGTGGAAAGTGACTCTAATTGTCATCTCAACAGACAAGATTCTGCAGCCATCCTGGAGGCATGGGCAAAATATACTTAGCTACTTTATCATTTAGACAGAACCCAACCATCGAGGCACCCTATTGACATAGACTTTTATGCAAAGATAGACTTTTTGAATTGGCAGGTCACGTCACCCACTCCTTAGCATGCATACATAATGAGAATAAAACCTTTTTACGTCCTGGCTGAGACACAAGCATCTGACAGGTAGGGTTTGGGAGTTCAAGGCAATGTATATATTCCCTGCCTCTTCTCGTGGACCTGGGCTGGTTATAGAAGATTGTGTTAGCTCAGAGTAGAGAATTTTACCAAATGTTCAGTGCTCGATAGCATTAGTCTGAGCCTGACGTTGCATTGTCTCAACAGTCCTCTCCCAATGGAAGCTATCAGGCTGGAATGTATATGCAACTATAGGAAACATTTTGAGCAAAATAAAATAAAATTAAAACATATAAATTAATAATTATATCCAAAGATGAAGCTGTTAGTGTTAGCTATGGCCAGTGTGTTGGCTTAGCATGTTAGCATGCCACTGGCATTCAAAAGCAACGTTATTAGCTATGGCCAGCATCTTGGCTTAGCATGTTAGCATGCAATTAGCAATCAAAAGGAACATCATTGGCAATGGCTAGTGTGTTGGCTTAGCATGTTAGCATACCATTAACAGTCAAAAGGAGCATCATTAGCTATGGTCATTATCTTGGCTTAACATATTAGCATGCCACTAGCACTCAAAAGCAACATCTCATGGACACCTTGAATGCTCATAACCTAGCATTTCAAATATTTTACTCAAGAACCAAAAAACATAACCTTCCTTTGGTGCTACAGGAAAAAACAGACAGCCACCATAGCCATCCTATGCGAACCACGAATTTGTGTACACAACTGTCATGGACAATTGCTGCTAACATGCCTTGGACTCCTTATGTCACATATCAAACCCACAAAATGTTACAGATTATCCTTGTTTCAGTTCCCTTTTCAAACTAGCTTTGTTTCCTTTATTTTGCTCCCTTTCCTACAGGCTTCAGCTGTTGCCCCCCACCCCAAAAGGTGAAATTACCCAGCTTTTGTATGAGGCACAGTCAGCCTTTGAATGTTGCCTGTGAATGCCTGTGGGCCTATAAATGTGCTATGCGAGGGAAAGAGAAAGTTAAGCTGTCCTATTGAATTGATTGAACATTCATGAAACTAAAGTGTGCCCTCCCTCACACCCCCACCCCCTTCTCACATGTGGAAATGACTTCCAGACATCTCCAACGTCCCGTATGGAACACAGCCGTGAGGATCCCTACCTTACAGTCAGGTGCTGAGCTGTTGCCCTGAAGGCACGATTCAATTGTTAAATCTCTTATGAATAGAACAGGAGGGTTCATTTTACCGCTTACAACCTTCCACGTTCATGTTTTGACTTTGTTGGTTTAATTGCACAATTATTTTACACACTATCTTATTTTGTAATCATGTTCTGCCTTGCTGCTTTTAGTTACATAAAGAAGAAAAAAAAGTAAGTCTAAAGAAAAAAGAGCTTTGTAACATTTTAAGTTTTCAGTTCCTCAGTTTAAAAACTCAGTGTCCTCAATGTTTGGCAATCATTTTGAAATGTTACAGGCATACATTATATTGACTGATTCCACTTTTATGGGGCTCTCTCCATTGCACTTTCATTATTTAATCAAAATGCCTTATTGCTTTTGCCCGACAATACACTTAAACCGAATGAATTCCAAGGAGTTCTCATTTTATGTCAGTGCCTGTATATCGTCAGCCTCAAAGATGGCAATATTGAAAGCAATTTTCTGTGTATTTAGGGGCGAGTCAAACAATTTCTGGAAAGAGAACTAATCAAAATGCATCAACCATAATCAATAAAAGTGAGATAAGTTGGATGATAAGACTATGATGATGAATTATACCCATTTTGCTTTCTCCAATACTGTGGGAGTTGTGTGTGTGAGAATCCGCACGCGTGCTGTCAGATGAGCGCGTGTCATCGCCGTGCATCATATCACCAAAGAGCCCCTATGTATCCCACCAACAGGCCGCATCATACCCCTCTATTAAACCATCCGACACCCAAAGGTTGCAGTCACAACCACAAAACAACAACAGCTCAGACAGCTGTGAGACCTAATCATTATTTGGCAGAAGTAGCGAAATCATGTCAGAGTAAGCCCTAAACATCTCGCTTCCCAGTCACATTTGAATCATCTGCAATTAGTTTTGTTTTAATAACACTCACAATTAAAGGTCCTCCGGTTTGCATAATTCATGACACGGCAGCGCCGATGTCAGAAATCAAATGCAACAAATTAGAAATAACAAGTTTGAGACAGTGTGATTCAATTAAGATCCGGGGAAACATTGGGCCATGCATAATTGAGGGGCCGGCAAGGCAAGACTCATGTCAGGCCTGTCAGCCCCGCTGCAGCTATTGGATTTGGCCTGTCACACACACTCAAATCAAGCCTGTAAAAATTACAGGTTACATTGATTTCTTGATTTTATTTGCGAATGCTTGTGAGTGGGAGAGCTCGTGCATGCGCGCGTGTGCGCACATACGCTTACATGTGTGTATAATTGTTTGTGCATGCACTGCGTGTGGGTGTGCTCACATGTGCTTGTCTCTGAGAGTGAGATATAAATCAGGTGTGGGAGACCATCCAGGGGTTGAGAGCCGAAGCCACATCTGGAGCTGCAAGTTAGAGCCGGCTGAGCCCTTTAGATGTTGAGCGGAGCTCCGGCAAGCTGTGGGCACACGCGCGCGTCTTGCAAACCGCATGATCATCGCCAATTATTACAGTTATGTTTATAGTAAAATCATCAGAACTAGCACTTCCATTCAACTCTGCTGCAGCTTACAAAATGTGTGCCTTTTGGACCCAATTGTGTACACGCATGTGTGAGTACAGTCTTGTGCGTGCAGTCTCTGGATACAGCATGTTTGAGGCTTTGAAGGTACCTTGCATACTGTGCCAAGATGCAGATGCTGTGTTTATTCACCACATTACGCATCAGCTGCAATAACAAATAAATACACAGTGGCTCACAGAGGAGATGACAAAAGTTAGTGCAGCAGAGATATGGATGTGTATGAAAGTGCATTCTTTACTCTGTGTGTGAGTTCGTCATAACACACATGGATATTAATATAATCTGGGAGTTATTATGTTTTGACTTAAAGTTAACTTTGGCCATTTCACTAACATCAGGACACATCTAAGGACAGCACAAGCCTAGGTATGCAGCAATCTTATTTTGGCTAGATTTCCCTCTCCGTAGGCACTTAAGCAGAGAAAGAGAGCAAGTGTTGGGCATTAAATGAGCTCTCAGTTATGAAACACTTACGGGGTTTTAATTATCAGGGATTGTTGAAAGCAAAGGAAATAGAAAACAAAAATTCTTCTTTGTGAGTTTAAAAACATGCTGCTTATTTAATTAAACGATAGCACCCACAGCTCATAAAGACCTCAGAGTTAATAAGATTTCCTAAGGACACCCACATTAACACAGGCTGCTGCTATTTTTTTGATAATCAGCGTTCTCGATGTGGCGTTTGGCAAAGTTGGGGGGGGGGGTGCAGTCGGTGCCACAAAGCAAGAGCTTTATGTGCACGCTTGTGGTAATTTTCAAAAGTGTCACTGATGTCACACTTCATTTTAAGATATCAATATTGCCATCTAAAAAGGGACCAAATCAAAACCACAATTAGCATGTCTTCCAAAGCACTTCCTGCAAGAAGTATTTTCAGATTTGGATCTCGCTGAAAGGCTGCTGCTGCAGGAAGGAAACATGTGTTAGTAAACACGTTACTTTCAGAGTCAGTAATTTCTGACTGAATAATCACTAATGACTGAGGACCAATAGCTCCCCGAAGCATCATCTTAATCTGTCTTGTGACTGGCTAATTGTAGCCAGACACACTAACCTCCCTGTGGCCTGTGGCCTGTGGCCTGGCTCTAACCCTGGCACTTCTTTTTCTCCATTTCGGCCTCTTGCTTTTCTTTTCTCGTTCTGTTTTATCAGCCTTTGCTAAGTTGACCCACTCCTGCTTTCTCTCTTTCTCTCCTTCTCTCCCTTTCGTTTTTGCTTCATCCCACTCCCGCCGACTTTCCTCAGCTCCGACGACATATGGGAAACTTTTCCAGGGTGATTGCTCCAATCTGATTAAGGCAAGCTGTATAACTGCCATTTATCGCCGCTGCTGCTGCGAACCAGCAAGCAGCTCTGAGCTGGCCGTTCTCAGTCCAGACTTATCCATTAGATCCTGTTCAGGCTCCTCCAATTGTTCTAACTGCCAAGACTGTACCATGAATCAAAACCCCTGGCAGACATACAGATCTCTCTCTGATCGCACAGTTCAAAATAATGCCATGCCCACTTAAAGCTAGAGTGGTTGGCGCTCAGTTAATTTAAAGTCCAAGGGAAACAGGGCTGGATATGGAGGAAAGGAGTGCTAAAAAAGGAGGGAAAAAAAACTTACCATTACATTAATGCAGTTGGTTTGGGTTCAACAAAAGGGGGACTTGGCCTGAGGAGCTGAGCGGAGAGGGTTATTACAGCATTTAGCCATCTCCAGACACAGGAGAGAAATGAGCCTTGTGGCCTTTGTGTTATCTAATCTCGTTTGCATTTCCTTTCAGCATCATGAAAGAGAAATGCAATAGGGTCCTGATTGTGTTTGTTTGGTGAAATTCTCATTTAGGGCTGCTGTGGCTATGTGCCTCCACCAATAATTCTCTCCTGGCTGTATTTGTGTGTGTTTACTAGCCTTATGGCGGTGCGTATAAGTCTGTGGAGCGCTTTGAGACGATAAGAAAACAGTAGCTTTACAACAGTAGCTTTAAAACTACATGTAAGCTGAAAAATGAAGGTGAATTTATGCAGTATCACCACTTGGTTATCTGACATCCGCGCAGCTCGGTTCATATTTCAGAGTGATTGACTAGAGGAAGAAAAGCACGTGCCCGATGACAAAAGAGACGGGAAACGGACATAGAGTGGATTTGACATGATGAGTGCCAATGCCCCCATTGATCAGTACCATTGACATCCCTTCTAGAACCCTGCAAGGTGGGTTTGGAGTAGGCAGGAAGCTGAAGGTTACAGCTCGCTGTCACAGCACTGTCCAATCACATTACACATCATAATGTCTGAGAATCTGCGTGCCTTCCATGCATGATGGACAGATGACAATCATCCCTCCCTCTATTGTTTCTTCCAGTCGCCTCATCTCTGGGATACGTGTCTGAGATGTTGTTCCCATTTATATCTTTAAAAAAGTGTCAAACTGTATTCAAGGTAAAAGTGTCGAGCTGTAATATCTTTGGTATCAAAACTTTCACCAACTTAATGAAGATTAATAGCTGTATTTTGTTCACTTTTTGGCTCTGAATTTGCACAGAGCTGGTAATTTATAGCCAGAGGTCGGACCGGGAAGGTGCTCTCACCAGTGGCCAATGGGCTCTTTGTGTTTATGATGAGGGGAGAGGATGGAAAGGTGATTTAGGCAGACAGCAGGTCTGCTTCTTTTCAGAGCAAACCTCCAGCAGACAGGCCATTAACAGAGGTGACAGAGAAAAACAGTGGCAATCGCTTTGATTCTGATTTACACCACTGCTGAAAAACCCAAACAAATTAGAGGAACAAAATAATACACAGGGAGAAATAAATCACATTAATGATTAGGCTTTGAACGACAGTCGGACATGAAAGCGAGTGGCGGCGGGGGCATCTGGAGGAGAAGATGGCAGATTATGAGATGATATTAGGAGCTGTCTTCAGAGAAAGCCTGAGAACAATCAGGCGCCAGCAGTAACGAGGAGAAATTCTTTGTTCTTCTCTCCACTCAGTAACTAACATGTTGTTATTCAAGTCAACAGCCACTAGAACCTCGTTAGTAGGCCAAGCAGCTTACTGCTCATTAGCCGACAAAGGAATGATATTCATTGACAAAAAATGCAGCTTGTGGAGCTTTTTGGCAATATGTAGAGTACAAGAAAACGGCACATGTAAAATGACACAGAACATAGAGCCTGGACTCAAACTACGAGGATTCTTTTATATATCGGACATGCAGTAAAATACTGCATTTGTCCTCTATCAGTGACTAATTGGAGATATACCAATAATTCTAATGAGCATTTCATTAAAACAAAGCCAAAATTACACACACACAGAGCTTGTGTTGTACATTAAATTTATTGTTATGTTAATATTTTTCTTAAATTGAACATTGTTGAAGGTTTGCAAGTAATTGCTCGGTAATCTATAAATGCAGACAGATTACATGTTGCATAAAGTCTGAATGAGACTCGACTCGACTGGATGTATTCTGGTTACATTTCTACAGAACAGGAAATGTAATAGTTAAATATACATTTCTGTCCGTGTAGACAGCAACAGATATGATATGATATTCAACAGTTTATCATAGTTAATTGACCCCATTTAATTGTAGGCTGTCAGCCGGCAGACTCAGACGATCTCATTTTGCAGCAAAAATAATAACTGAAGTGAGATAAATTCATCTTACAGATATTACAGATATAAAACATATATCGACAAAGTTTCACTTTGAGCACATAATTTGCAGTTTGCACTTGTTATTATGATAATCAGCATATTACAAAATTACAAATTGCACTAATATTGTATCATGCATGAAGTATTGTGATAATATTCTATCATGCTGTGTTTTGACATTCCCACCACTAACATCCATCTATCTCTGTCTCCATAGTGTCCAAGATAAGATGTGCGTATGTTAAGCACCTTTGCTTAGGAGGCTTCCAGTGGGCACTGTAGTTAGATCCCTGAACCATGTTAACTGGCTCCCTCTGATGTGGGAGAGCAGCAACTCTACAATAAGCCAATCCTGAATAACCAAACTCCTGTCACGTACCACAGGCTTGATTTGTTCCTGTGGGGCCATCACCTGCAGGAGGAGGCTTGGTGTTCTGATGCTTTGTGGGCTGGGTGGCAGTCAAAGGCAGACGCCATGGTGTCCAATTCCTTAGATGTGGCACTCTCATTTCAATTTTATGATCAAATATACAAGATTTAAATCTATTGACGGATATGCCATGTATGATATACTGGCATAAAACTGTCATTGTAATAACTTTATTTTCACTCTCACTGTGTTTATAGGAAGGTATTAAAATTTTAAACAGGGACAAAAATGACATGAGCAAAAGATTTACAGACAGTGCCATGTCATCTTAAAGTGTTATTGAGAGCAAGCGAGCAAACACTTGTTTTTAAGGAGTAATTTGGAGTTGAAATATATTTGCTAAATATAAAATCTCCACTGTGTTCTCTCCTGCCTTCAGGTGTCTGTCTAAGTGGGTCGTCATTACAACGGACTCATTTTAAATGAAACAGATATGATCTCCTGGTAAATGGACTGACTTTTTCAAGTCTTATTGACCACTTAAAGTGCATTACAGCAGAGGACTGAATCACTGACCCTCCAATTAGCGGAAGACCTCCTGAGCCACTGTTATTATAATTAATGTAATTATAACAAATTACAGAAATAGTGCTAAGCGATGATGACCACAAGGAACAACCAAAAGGGACAGAAAAAGCTGCAGTGGCATCAGTGCTGGGAGGAGAAGTAAAGTGCTTCAATCAGAAAAGTAACAGATGCCTCATCAGAAAGTTGGGGCTGTGCTGCTCAGAGCAACATCTGACCTGCTGATAGACTGCTGCTGCTATAAATGCTGTGTGCTGCTAAATGAACTGGTCCAGGCATAGCAGTTCACTGCACTGTGGTCCCACTGTGAATTCCAGATGACAGCACTAATGGATGGTGCAATCATCTCTATCCCTGCTGCCCTGTTCAGCAGATGGGCTGTAATTCCAATTCAGACCTCTGAGGCTGAGAGCTCCTTAATTCAGACATGCAAAAGTCATTAAACTTCTTACATATATACTCCTGCTGGAGACCTATGATTATATAATTTCAATTGATGTAAGGAAAAAGAGCTGTCCTCCAAATACTTTCCTACAATTACATTTGACAGTTGGTCTGGAGGATTAAACCTAAGATCATGTTTGCCTCCATCTGTGTATCTATACTACTGTATGAGTATGTTCGTTTACAGTCGCTGGAACAACCGTGTTAACACAATTAACCGCAACATCACAGAATAGCCCAGCAGCACATAACCACTAGCAAGATCCCAGCATGCCTGGCACATTTTTTTCTTTTTCTTTTTTTGCATGACTCAGATCCCAAAACATATTATTTTAGGCATATAGACCTCAAGTGTGTAACTTAACTCAGATACACAGAATACTGGCAGAGAAATGTCATGTTTCTGCTTAATGTCAAGCTGCTCTACCCATTCGGCCAACATTTTCTCTCCAGCTTCTCAAATATACCGTTAGGTAACAGTTACCAAAGTTAAATGAGTTCAGGTTCACTGATGGAGCTAAGTTCAGGCCTCTGAAACAGCAGTGTTTCAAAAAGAGCAGGCGTAAACTTCAGACTCAGTCTCACCGCTGCTGTTTTTTATTTTTATATTTGCTTTGATATGAAGCATTTAACCTTGCTAGCTTAGCTTACGTAACCTTAATGCATGATCACTAGCAATTTTGGGAAAGAGAATTTAATGGATTCAAGTTCTACCATTTTTTAGGAGGATTAATTACATTGTATGATACCTTAATTCAAATAATAATTAAAGCGAGTTGATTAACACGCCGCTGCAGCACACCCCATGACCCTGACCCACATCCCAAACCAGCTGTTGAATGCCTATAAAATATAAGGATGTTTAAATGTAAGAGAAAGCAAAGAGGGAGATGATACTTCAATTTAAACCACAAACATGTTTTCACACTTCGTGCACAACATCTGATCCAGTCTTTGTTGAGAAGTTGACTTCGGCAATGAGCTAGTGCAAGATGAGCTGGCCTGAACGTGTTCAGGGATTTAAGCTCTAAATGCACAGATAACAAGTGGTGTACTTCCACCTGTGATTGACCTGCGCGAGTGTCTTACTGTTCAAGCATCCAGCCACAGGGGAGCTTGGCTGCAGCAGAGCCTGAACCCTCTGGGGAGCAGGGTAACAGAATCGCAGGCTTATACAGATATCTACACAAAGGACAAGCTGGCGCTGGCAGGTGGCCCCAGCATAGATAAGTGTGTTTTCTGTTTTGGGGGAAAGGAGGCGGGGGTGTGAGTGAAGGAAAGACTGCTCACTTACTGGCCTGTTTCCTTCTGAGAGTGATGATGCCTCCCGTGGGCGTAACACGCAAGGAGGTGGGACTCTTGAGTGTACTGTAGACATGCTTATGTCTGCGTTAATGCATGAGAGCCTTCCCCCACCCCCAGCAGTCTGAACACACAGTCAGAAGCCATAAACTCGCTCCTTTCTTATCCTTTTTGAAAAGTTCAAGTTTACAGCTGTTTCATTTAAAACTTAGAAGAAAATGCATTAGCTAAAGCAGCATCTTTGTCACCTACACAGAATCTAACAGCAGGCAGTTTTTCATTTAAAATACTTTTTAAATGATTTTTGAAATCCTCAGATCAAATTAGCTGGCATCTTATTTTCAAACATTTCTTTAAGTAATCATAATAAAGGAATCAATTTGATGCACAAGCTAAGATAACCCCTTTTTATTCCTTCTACTGAAACTGCTTAGGTTTCTGTGAGGCACACTGTATCATGCATGGAACGGCACTTATAGTGCTTTTCTACTCTGAGTACTCAAAGTGCTTTCTTACTACAATTTTTAACTTTCCCCCCTATACCTAAGCCCTAATTGCACACATCCAACCACTGACCTTTGTCTGTTGAACAACCAACTCTACCTCCAGAACCAGCCAAAGTACCTGAAACGATGCACAGTGAGTATACGGCACATGTTGGTCTTTGTCAACCCTCTTCTTTTGTTATTGAGAATTGGTACCACAAAACCTACAGTATTAGCCGTCAAAGTTGTTAGCACTTTTTACTGTTTTTTGTTTATTATGTGCGAATCTCCTCAAGCTCACTAATGGAAATGAAAACCATTGAAAATGCTCAAATATGTATTTGAGAATTACATACATACAGTAGGCTGTAACTAAGCTTGGTATATCGAAACAGATAAAAGTTAACGATACAGCTGCTAACACGCACTTACCTAAGATACATCAAATATTTAGAGGGCTAATATAGAGGCGTATTTGCATGTAACACACATGCTGTTACCTTCAGAATGAACAAAGTCCCGTACTTATAAAATGGGGCTTTCCTACATGCATTTAAAAGGGTGTGTTTTGACTCAAACCATCATCTTATCCTAAAACTAACAAAACGGAAAGCAACATTTATGCCCATTTCGCTCCGTGGAGTTAAAAAATTGAAATGATTAAAACTAGTTGTGATAAAATAAATACGATGGACTTTGTTTCATTGAGTCTCATCTTACTGTATTACTCAAAGAAGAATACCAAATGTGAAAAATAACAGACCCACAGGACCAGAGCTTTGCTTTTTCCTGCTTAGCAACTCTACCGGCAGATCAACTGTTTGATTGTACCCCTTCAGTCTATTTCTCAATCATTCCACCCGTCCCACTATTTAAACACACTCATCTCTCACTGGAGCAGGCTCTGACAGCAGAATTTGCTTTTTTTGCAGTGAGGTGACTTGCAAGATACACAAATAACACAGAGGTGCATTTATGGTATTTGTATAATCCATGAAGTGAAAATTAGGGACTATTTAGATGAAAGGCAATTAGACAATTACAGCTAATGAGGCCAATCCTTTTCTTTCACCCCAAAGAGTCCACAGACTAATTATCAAATTAAAGAATGCTTCTTTTCTCCCTCTGACCCTGCGCTGTCGTAAAGGGAGGGTGCTTTGGGAAAGGCAAACATTGGTCTACTCTGTGGAGGCCGAGGCCGGAGAACAGGCAGGCAGCATTTAGAAAGTGATGGGCGTATTAATCACTGCTTAAGCTGAGACAGCTTTATGGTGTGCCGGGCAGGCGGACACACACAAGTGTAGAAACATGAACAGACACTCTGCTACTCGGTCCGTTATACATCATGCAGGACTGTGCTAAGAGGGCCAACAGCCAAACAGGAAACATGGTTGTAGCCACAGGAAGTAGAGCAGCTCATATGACTAGCAGACCCCGCTGGTGAAACTTCCTACTCTAAGGAGCTCAAAGAACTCCACCTGACATGCACCAAGACCTTCCAACATGTTTGTTCATCCACAGCGTGAAGCTAAACAATCACTATGATACAACAGTAGATGGAACAAAATGTGATAAGAAACAATTGCGGGAGTTTCCTCCAGTCAAGATTCATTTGCTTTCCTCTGCAACCGAGCATCTGTTGGATTCTTATTCTGACTAATCAAACAGTGTCTGTTTTCTCTCTCAGTACTTGGAAAGCTGATCAGCTTCGATGGGATACCAGGGAAAATGTTTCCCAGTGTCCCCCTTAACATGTCTGTTGCCAAGTGGTTCAGTTCCTTTATGGTACAAAGGGTTTAGCTCCAAAACGTCTCTCCAAAAAATTTCACGGTCTGTTAATATCATCCCTCAATTAGCTCTAATTTAAGTCAGACCATACATTATCCCCTCTTCCTCCCCTTCACCACCAGCCCCCGGACTGGCGTCTCTTTTTTTGCTGGCTTGAACTACAGCTGCACCTACCGGCAACCGAGAGTCACAATCAGAGTTCGGCTCAGCTCCTTGTCATTCAGCTCAATCTAAGATGATGATGATGTTAAGCTGGATGTTAGCAGCATAAATATATACCATTTCGTTTTGCAAGTAATTCTCCCTTTAGTGCAATGATACAAGAATAAATCCACGCAAAGCACGACCCCTTTCACACAAAAAAGACCAAGCGTTACACAGGTATCAAATTTCTCCCAACACAGCTCACGGGAATCAGTTTAACTGCTACTTTTCCTTCGTTTTCCCGCTTCCCACTTCAAATTCTTCATCAGACGTGAAGTCATTTTCTGCTACCCCTGTTTTACTTTCTCGTGCAATGTTAGGGTCAGGGGTCAAAGGTTCTTTTCACATCGCCGTGCCTGCCCAGAGCAACCCGGCAGGTGCAGGCTGTAACAGCCACCTGTCTCCAAGGAGAGACTTCTGCTAGAAAAGCCAAAAATGCTCCCAGTTGCCCCGTGCTCAGCGCCAGTGACTGTCCCAAAAGCGCTTCTCGTCATCGCGTCTTTGCGCAGTGGTAACAGCAGCCAGAGGGGTTGATGAGAGTTCACAGCCCCTCCTCAGTGACAGTAACTCCTCCTGTCACCTGCTTTCATATGGCAGGGGTGTCAGTGTATGGTGAGAGACTCCAGCTGACACTTTTGACACGGCTGGACTTGATGAGGACTGATGGGAGGCTGTCAGCAGAGTGACACATTAAGCAGCTTTGTCACAGATCAGCCGGTGAGTTTTATGCAAAGCCAGGCCTTGTGCTTACTTGGAGATGACCTTCCGAAGTTCACTAGAAGTCTTGCAGATGTGGCGCTGGGTCGAGTTTAATTTTTCAACGATGCCACGCAGAGATCGTCAAACACGCACGCACACACGCACCTTTGGACACACACACACACGCTCTTCCTTTAAATTCACCCGAGGAAGTTCAAGTGCAGAAGAAAGCATATGATTTTTAAGTACTAGGTAGTCATTAAAGTTTAGACTCAGAAAGCCAACTCTGCCTTACACGTCCCTCTTGTGAATATTAAAGACGTAAAAACACTGAATGTGAAGTTAAGTTTGTTAAGGTAAACAGAAAAAAATTATGCGGTTTGCATGAGAAGAAGCTTTGGGTATAAGCTCTGTGGCCTTGCTAAGTGTGTGGGAGCTGGGATGATGGGAAATCTTTAAGGAACCAGCACGAGGAAAAAAAAGAACGAGAAGGCTGGAGTTTACCTCTGTGGGTTTTATTTTTATTTTCTGTATTTTGTCTGAAAAAAATAAACTCAGTGACTATATTTTATATTCAACTAAAGTCAGTAAAAAAAAGATGCGCTTCAGAAACAATTTGACACAGCAACTTTTTAAAAATTAGACCTCAAATTAAAGCAGAATTTCTCAATTTATACGTGTATTTCCTGTGGCAATATAACCAGGAAACTCATCTAATAAATCTAAAAATAAATTTGCAAATCAAATCTTAATTTGTCAAATACTAAAGTAACTGTTTACTTCCAGCCGCGACATATTTATAACAGTTTCGTACCTTCATTCATCAAACGCAGATGTTAACTTTTTAAACACAGGCCTCCTCAGTTCCACGCTAGACCTTTTAACATCATAATTCTTGAGAGTCACTCCATTTAAACTAGAAATGTGGGGGCTCCATGTTGTAGCTCCTTAAAACAGTCATATATTCCCATCAAGACTAACATAGACTTATTTGCTCATTTGTCTGAATTGTAAGAATAATTTGTGTGAATGTGCTTTTATACCTCCCCAGTGATCCATAAATCACAAAGGGCTCTTTGTGGCCCACCAACATATATATATTTTCCCTTTTGTTTAGACACTATAATCTTGATTCATAGTGTGACAAATCTACTTGCAGAATTTGTCACGGAGTCACTTTAGATATATGTTTTGACATAAATTTCCTTTTAGCCAGAGCCACCACCATTCCACTTTGATGACTTTGGTGATGACCTGAGCCGCACAGACAGGTCTGACGCTCATCTGTCCGGCGTGCTCTCCAGAAACACAAAGAAATCATGAAAAAAAGGAAACTTCTTGTTCAGCTTTATTTGCAGTTGGTGTCAGAGAGCAGTAAGGAAGTTGCGCACCTTCCTCCAGGTGAAGGAACAAGTAAAATATTGTGTTACCTACATGCTAGCTAAACCAGCTTCAACAAAACACACCTTATAGTGTATGTATAATATACGGCTCTATTATCACTGGGTTGTTTTTTGTTTTGCTTCTAACCGCAACTGTATTCAGAAGAAGTTACCAAATTCAGACATTTTCAGTCATGTAGTTTCCTTTTATTGTACGCGTGGTGGATATTCTCGTGTTATGCTGAAACAACTGCAATTCTTTTGTTGAGAATGCATCGATCGGAGCAGCTTTAACGACTGTTTAATCACCCAACTCTAGAAAGATGCAGCATTTGCAGATGTGTGCGTTAATTCCTTTTAGCCAGTCCTCTTTGTGGTTTGTTTGAAGCCCCTGCCTCGTGCCATAAATCAGCCTAAACATTTTGCAGAAAATTAACATCTTTGCAGAGCTGTTACTGTCTACTGTAATATTACCTACATTTACTCATGAATTATATTTTGAGTTCAGACGACCACACATCAGGACTTTACTTATGCATATAACTGAAAAAAGCATCTTTTTTCTTTGCATATTATGCTTAACTTGACTTTAGCAACATCTAACAAAGCTGATAATACCCTATCCTTGCTGATGAGTCACTGACTCGTGCCTGTATTAGGCACTTGGGGAAGACACTGGATTTACTTCTTCTCCAGTGCAGGCGAGTTGGAAACTATCATCTTCTGTGTGGAGTCGTCTGTGTGTGCATGAGACTTAAAGACAGAAAAGTATTTCGCTTTAGCAGCAGGAGTGGGAAAACAATTGTCCCTGACTGATTTTCCCCTAACCCCATAATGAAGCCCATGTGTACGACTGGCCTTTCAACAAGCTGCAAATCTGTGCGCGGCCCACTCTCCACTTGATTAAAGCAACAGCCACTCACCTGCTCCTCATTAGCCTGGACCAGGAACAGACCCAGCTAAATAAGTTAGCACCTGTATGTTCCAGTTCGGCATGCCTTCTACATATATGTAATATGTGTGTGTTTTAAGCTGACAGCCTTATAAATGATGGGATGGATTTAGCCGCCGTGATGCTGCTGCTGCTGCTGTGTGTGAGAGGGCGAGGAAGAGAGATGGATGTGTGGAGGCAAAAGGGGGCTATGTGCGGAGAAGTAGCAGGGACATGTTCTGTGTTTTGGGTCTGTTGAGATAGATGACGGACTGGGCTTGGAAACACTCATTAGCCATAATCATTGTCCCTGAAGGGGAGCAGATGGTGGCAGGCACAAAAGAAAATAAAAATTTGTTTTCTATAGAATTATACGTATATGAATGAATGAATGCAAGAAAAACACACACAAAATGACCCAAAGATAAAGAACACAGCCATCAACAATAGTAGGTCATTCCAAAAGTGTGTATGTGTGGGTAAACAAAACACAGTTCATATCCCGGTGTAGATGTATGTTGCGGTAAATGTGCTCAGACATGCTGGTCATTACAGAACAACCCTAAAGGGCATTGTGTGGGATGGGATCATCAGAGTGCTGTTGTGTTTCTGTCTGGTTCCTGGTAACCAGTGACTCCGATGACCTCTGCCTGCTCTGAATGGAAGCATATTAACACTCCAGGCTCTCAGCAACATTTAACCAATTTGGTAAATTATCTGTGAGGCCACTTTTATAGGACTTTCTTATTATTCAGAAGGCGGGGGAGTAGAGAGAGAGAAAGACAGAGGGACTTCATGAAGGGATATGGGCACGCAAAGTCTGCTCTCATTTACATACATTACCAGTCGTCTTCTTTCCCAGAGTCCCATAGAGGAAGCACCTGTTAGCCTCTCGCGGTCTTCCCCCTCAACCCCTCTCTCGTGGTTCTTTCATCCCTCCATCGCTGTAGCTCCTCAGCCTCGACCTCCTAGAATCACCCCACAAGCAGGTGTTCTCAGTCAAAATTTTCCTCACAGCCTGCGTAGAGAAAAATGCAATGAGAGGAAAGTGACCAGGAGGCCAACATGGCCCTTGCATAGGAAGGGGAAGACTTAGAAGCCTCAGCCCCTCCAGTGGGGTAACACTGAATCCAGGTGTTTGATACTATCACTTCTTATTTACCTCATGCGGACAGTTGTTCCCTGGGCTTCGACTCAAAACAAATTGCTGGAGTGGAGAGTTTGTAAAAGAGCTGTCTGTTCTGTCGGCAGAGGGGTTAAAGTTAATTTGATCGGGCATGTGTACTCTGGGCGAGGAGCAGAGAACATCTGCATTCAGTGGCATGGCCCCATTTGTTGCAATTTTGGGTCTCATTTCCATTTGCAAGAGAGATAACTGCTCGCATATGGAAGCAATAGATAGAAGAGGTCAATGCAATTTCTTTCACTTGGGGGGCTGATGCAGGGGGAAATACCCTCGTGCAGTAATCTCAGTTGGCATAGGAAGAAACAAAAATCTGGGGTTTGGGGAAAGGAATTCCTTTCAGTGCAGTGACTCCTTGATTCCTTTACCAGGCAGTAAGTATCCCACACCACTTCCAAACACTCCAATCACTCCTATTATTGCTGATGGGATCTGGGGACATGATGTTGTAGGTCCCATCCATGTTCACGCGCTTCCTAGTAATGGCATCTCAAATCATATGTAGTGATAATGAATTAAAAATACCCTCATATTAGAGATGAACTGATTTGCAAAATTCATTTCTGATTCCAGTTTCTGGCATTTTTCCAAGTGTGTCCTGCTGATAGTGATTTTAATTCTAAAAACTATAGCTAACAGCATATGTAAGTAAAAATCTACTTTTATTCATTGCAAAATATATTTTTGTCATGAAAAAGAAATGATCATAGACTTTACAATTTCTCCTAAGCTCCAAGAACTCTTTTTTATTGGGAAGAAACAATTAACTCAAAATGACTTCCTGCACGCGCACCTTTAGCTACTATATTTTACCATATCAAACAAGTGCAGATTCAGTAGATTTATGTAACATAACAAATACAATCAGTTACTTACATAATTTTCTAGTATGTTTATAACTTTAACTGTCAACAAACCTTTTCTGTTTTTTCACTCATCACTGTAATTTTCCTCATAACTGCTTTCATTCTTTGCTGCTAACTGCTAGCTTTAGCTTTAGCTACTTTACGTTTGTTAGCTTCTTTAAAATATCCATGGTCAGCTGGGAGATGTTTTTTTCGGTTTGCTGTTATGAACATTTTCGTGGTGGTCCACTTGAGGTTTACTCTGGTGAACTTTGGGTCTTCACTCACAGTATAGATCTTCTACGCTGATGGCATGTTAGCATGTGGCTATGAGTCAGCATCACTTTGCATAAATGTTGCATGTTCACGAAATTAATGGGGCCGGCCGGTCACTGATCAGCCGATTCCAGTTCCAGGCCAATTGATCAGCGCATCTCTACCTAATATACTGCTCTAATATCTCTTTCTGAGGATACCAGCTTTAATCACATGGTAGCCATGCACTTTATCGTGCTTTATTGCCTAAAATGTCTTAAAATAAACTCATGCTGTATTATCTAGCTCTTTAAAATCATGATTTAGAAAATACATTTATTAGAAAACTGTTTACTGTAGTCATACAGTATATTAACTAAGAACTTTGGTCATTTTTGCAAAAAACAATCTTTTGTAACCCCAAAAGTTCCCCTTTACTGGCTCAAACAAAATAAAAATAAAAACATAACAAAAGGTTATGTAACCATCATTCTCATACATGCGCAAACAAAAACCCATCCATCCACGCTGACGTCTGCCCTGATTAGACTCTAAAATAATAGCTTCTGAAAAGCTTTAGCCGCTTGAACGTAAACATATGTTGTTTTAATGGCACTTGCTGAAATGACTGATGCTGCCATTATTCTTTTGAGGACAGTTTCTGACTTGTGATATGCAATGTCATAACTGGTTTGCTGTGGTTGTAGCAAAGTACAATTTCCAGCAACAGGACTGTCATTTGTAATCGATGTTTTCAGTTCTCTTTCCTTTTTGGCGATGTTAAGTGAAAGCATAGCGGACACACTAAGAGGCGATTTTTATTTCTTTTCTCAAAAGCAAACCACTGTACTGGTCAGTCGTATTGATTAAAGATGCAAGTTGAAAAACATATCAAATGCCGCTACAACATCATAAAAACCTCTCAGTAGGCATCTTAAGACTGTCTGTTACTCACTGGAGCTTTTCCCCTGAAAAACTGCCTAACTAATGGAAAACTCTGGGCACAAATTCCAGACATCATTATGTTACAGACGATAACTTCACAACATGTCGCACAATAATCAAAACAAGGGCCAATTTAATCTCCATATACTGGATGATTCCAATCTTCCCTTTCATAGTAGACAGTCTAAACTCAATATACTCAATCCATGCAGCTCTGCAAACCCCTAATAAGGCAAGTTTAAACCCCGAGCTTGCAACTGGCATGAAGTCACCAGAGAGCAATTACGCTTTAGCTTGAAAGTTAGCGAAGGACCAGAGGAATGTCTTTTTCCCCCTGTAATGCCAGGACTTTGGAGACTAATCTAATTGAGAGTCTTTTTTGTGTGTGATTATTTATGATTAGAAAGTGTTAGTGGAAAATCTGGAGGAGATATCTGGAAATGGGGAGTGTTTGATGCAGATCAGTGTCGTGCTGCTCTTCCTGATTAATTATGTCCGGAACATCTAATGGCTGCCTCCGCTACGGACGGGTTGCTTTTCACAAGACAAAAGCCCCCAAACTTTTTAAGGATTCTTTGAACTCAAAATGGGGTTTTTTTTCTTTTTCTTTTCTTTTCTGTTTTTTTTTTTTTTTAAATTATTATTATTTTTTTAGCCAGAGCTGAGTGAAAGTAATTCCTGGATGGAAATTTGGAGCTCTACATGTCTGGTTCAGACAAACTGATTTATGTCAACAAAAAAAAAGAAAGAAAGAAAGTATTTCTTTGGCAGCTGCCCTGTTTTCTATTAGCGATCCACTGAATATTATCAGTGCATTCTTTTGTTTCACATATGCTCTTGGTGTGCAGTGTATCTGTGGCCCTCCATGTGACTTAGTGTCCTGTCTCCTTACCAGTGCCCCCTGAAGCCCTCATTTCCTGTTGGAAGTTGGCTGAATTGGATAAAGGACATGGCTAGGGGCCTCTTGGGGCCTGGATTAGGGCCTGCAAGAGCACACAGAGCCAGTCTGGACATATCTCCATCCATCAAAAATCAAACCGACTCAAGGACCTATTCAATCCCAGCAGTAGAGAGGAATAATTCCCCAGCAGCTGAAGCAGATGCTTTTCATTTTCCTTCAAGGAACATGAGAGGTGCCGTTCAACCAAAGGTACGGTTAAGGTAATGTTTTCAGCTATAAGAACATTTTCACCTAAAGCAGCGGAACAATGGCTCTCCTCCATCGTGTTTTAGGAAGTGCGGGTTAGAATCTCGGGGTAGGACTATGCCCAAGAGCTGACACAGAGACGACTGTGTGTGTTGGGAGAGGGCTCATTAAGAGGACCCATGTGTGTTTAACAGATACCGAGGGCTCTCTTTCTTCCAATAACAACTCATTAATGAAGGTTTGTGTGTGTAAGGGAATTAGGGTGGCTGTAGTCATGAATCATGAGACACATCAGTCTTTTATTATTGATCAGATCTCAAACACAGGCAAACATAGCAGCAGTATGAGAAGCAGCTGTCCATACATGTAGTGCATATACATATATATATGGTACAGAAAGTAGCTTGGGGGAATATTTTAAGCAAGTTAGTTACAGTGTAAGTGAGTGTTTATACCAACAGATCAGTAAAATAAAGCACACAGTGGTTATTATAGAGATTTAATATCACCATCATTATAGTTCAATAGCAGCATAATGAATCCAAGAAACACTGTTATTAATATTATCCTGTCCTGAGTGATGGTCAGTTTACTTACTATATTAACAACAGGATAAAGCAATACATAACAGTAAGAGGAAAAAATGTTTCATAATATACAAACCCAAGCAAGAACAATTTCCCTAAATTATATTGGCGGCTAATTTTATACTTCATAAATAAACACCACAAGTAAAAAGTGCACATGTTCTGATTTCATTTTAAATAAAAGAGAACATTTTTAAATACCACCCATATGAACTAAAACGAAAAAACATTTCAATGCAACTGCTTGTTTACAACCCAAACACTGAAGTCTCATGCCACGCACGATCCCGCATTTCAGCCCTACCGCAGCATTCTGGGCGTGGGACGGGGGAGTGTTAGATAAACTGAGCGGTGGAGAACAAAAATAAGAGAGGAGCGAGAGGAAGAGGAGCTGAGAGTAATCAGTTATCACTGCTGTGATTTATGGCCCGTTTTCCCATTAAGCGTGTTAGCTGTACAATGACAACAGCCCAGTTTATTGCAAAATACCTGCCTGCTTACAATAAAGAAGTGTTCCATTTTTTCCACTTCAAAGAATTTGGTCTGCTGCAGGGAAGGAAATGCAATTATAGAACAATAATAACATCGAAATGTAAAAAAGGGGGACGAATGTGGGTTGTTGTGAGGGGGGGAAGGGGTGGTTAATGGGCACGCAGCTTGGTATTCCTGTCTGTGGGATTCGGTGCCCAGTCGATTACAGAGCTGTCCAACTCATCTCGGAGCTTTCTGTGTGTTATTGCCTATCAAAAAGTGCTCACAGTCTCTCTTTTTTATGAAGTTCTTTAGAAAGCCTTGGACTGAAAAAAAAAGTGGTTTAACGGCTTGCTAAGTCGAGGCACGGACCCGCAAGATTCCACTACTTCTCTGAGAATGCAAATGGGAAACACATGTGCTTTGATGGCATCAATTCTTTTTTTTATTATTAGTTTGTTTTGAATTAGTCTTGTGATTGCTGGATCCTGGGAGGCTTTCACTATCCATTAAAATGTTGATTTGACAGAATAGACCACATTTTGGAGAGGTGCCTTCGAAAACTTTTAAAGGGTAGCATTGTTAATGATCATACTGAACTAATGCGAACATTGAAGGAGGCATAATTATGTAAATTTAGTGTAACTTAAATAATGTCGCAACCTTAGTACCCATTTCTGATGTTAATATATGCCAGGGTTTCTGAACAAAACTGAGTTAAATGCTATAATTTAGTAAAACTGACTAAATTATTTAATTTTTCTTTGTGACTCTAATGCTTAGAGATCTTACAGGTGGAATTTATATAAATCAACTGGAGTTGGACACCTTTTGGTAAGCCGGGCAGATTGTGGGAATGTTTGAGCTAATGTGCACTAAAGCAGGTAGCCATTCAAAGTGGCAGCATGGTCACAACCAATAAGCCAATGGTGATTGGGCCTCTTCAGGCTGGATTTATTTTAATTCACTAATCCTGTAATGGCGAAGCTGTGTATCCCTGACTGTGGGGCTCCTTAAAGGATTGACAGAGCCGAGCAATAGCCAGCCTTTCTCACTGCTTCAACAGAAAACTCACAGAGCCACTAAATGGTATTTGACTCCTTAAGCTCCTAAAGGACTAAGGTTAGGGCTGACAGGGGTGCAGGGATTGAGGAAGGATGCGGGGCTATTTCTCGGTGTGTTGATGGTAGTGGTGGTGTCGAGGCCAGGAGGAGGGAGTGGTGTGGCAGGGACAGAACAGACGAAACATTCACCCAAAAAGTGCATCGCCTGGACTAATGGGGAAATTATTTATGAACTATTTGCAGTGCACCTGAAAATACCTCCAGTGAAATTATGTTTGGCAACCTGAACTGCTTTGAAGTCAATGGAGTGGCAATAAAAATTAGGCCTTCATTAGAGAGCTGGGCCTTTCAAACTGAATTGGCCCAGTCTCGGCGGGTCAGGGGCATTTAGACAGTGCCTTGCTTCCTTTAGCTCTGGCAGCCACAGACACATGGAAGCAATTTGGCCGATTCTCTGCTGTTTTTATGATTTTCCCCTTTAATTTTTTTTCTCACCGCACTGCGCTCCTTTTATGTTGCATTTAGGAAATTAACACTAACCGATAAATTACTTTGTAAATAAAATAAAAAAAAGGTAGAGCTTAAGAATGTTGAAATCACGGGTAGCCCAAGGGCCGCTATTCTCCCAGCAACAAAGAAATCCTTGATAACTGTTTAGATATATCATCTAACAGCCAGCCTTTATTTTATCAAGTGTATATAATTTTTCAGTTGAAATAAATGCAAGGCATTCATCTCCCTTGTGTGCAGTGCTTGTGCTGCGTGGCCACTCGGAAAATAGCGCACTTAAGAAAAAAACAAATGACTCGAAGGAATTCGAGGGTCATTTTCAAATTGCTTTATGCTTTGGTCAAGTACAGATCTCATTCACAAAAATGAAGGCAGTCGGTTGAAGTGAAATTGTGTAATCTTCAGAAAACCAGACGCGCTAAAGTCCAGAGGACTGTAATCTTCAGAGATGTGAGCTAATTACTTAATCGCTTACATTTGTAAATCTTATTATTGTAAAAGAAATTGCTGTAGTGATTAAATTACTGATATTTATCTCCTAATAGCGCTGATTAGGAGGTGATGCTAATCTGTCATTCTGAGAGGCCGATATTAACGGCATCAATCTAACAAAACAATAAACACTTAATATGAAAGAGAGGTTTTGTGCACTAGGGGGACCAGATGGCCCGGCTGCTTTAGTCTGGAATGTGCAATTCACTGGCTTGCTTAGCTACACCGCTAATGATGGGAACCACAAACTGTTGACTTATTTAATTGAGTTGTTTTGCCCCATTAACCTGTTGTCTGACACAGCGGACACATGATTTGGGAATAAGAAGGCTTTTTCTTTAATGCTAAGCAAAAAATCTCTCAGACTTCTTTTCCTATGTGCAAGTTTTTGAGTTTATTTTTATTTTTTTTTCATTTTGCCTCAAAGATCTAATTTGTTATGTTGAAAAAACCTTGGCGGTTTATCATAACATAATTGATGTGCAATAGAAACACATATTTCATAACTTAAATGCTATTGCAATGACCCGAACAGATGAACGGCATTAATGCTTTTCCTAAACACACCACTTTCTCTTTTTTTTGTTGTCTCTGCCCTGATTTTGCCTTATTTTGCGCACCACTTCTAAACGCTTTGAAAAATCCCACACTGTGGTAGTGTGTGAAGTAATTCTCCAGTGCTTGCTCTAATGCTACAGAAGTAGCCATAAATTATGCATCAGGAATATGTATATGTATTGACTTTAATAAGTGCTATTTCCTGCATCCCAGCTTTTGTACCTGCTGAAGAATCACTGGGGTGCTTCCTAACACTAGACACGCATGCTTGTTCTCTCACTCACGCGCTCCTCTACCGGCTTTCGGCAGGGGAAAAATGAAACGAAAAAGCGCATAATTAAAACAATACCAGAGACTCCTCTTGTTTGGGGGTTCTGCTTCAGGTTTCACAGTTGCACTTGACAACGTTGGAAGAATTTGCTGGAACTGTCGGGGAGCGTTAGAGTAAATAAGTAAACTCTGTTTTGTTATATTGCGACTCCTAATAAAGTCAGCACTGACAGGAGTTCTCTTGCTCTGTCTTTACCCGAGTTCTCCTCAGGTTTTTTTTTATTCCTGCGCATCCCTGACTTGACTTTCCATCGAGTGTTAGTGCTGAATACCTGATGACACAGAAAAACAACAACGCAACTCATTTAACAAAGCACTGGCCACGCCGCGCACACTCAGACGCATTCAGAAACAAATGTTGCTCTGCTCTACTCGTCCACATTCCCAGTTTTCCGGCCCCTTCGTCCCTCTGTCCTGACCCTGAATGAGGTTTAATGCGCTGCGCATGTCATTTGTCGACTTCTCCTTCCATTCTTCAGCTAGTTGGCCTCTAGTGCTTAGAGCCTGTGAATGCTAACATGTCTTACCTTGCCCTGGGCGAGAAAGAAAGCGAGCATACCTGGTGTTTGGCCATTCTGCTCCGCTAGTCTCTCTGGAAACCTCAGACAATAACATTCATGGACTCTCCCGAACACACATACAAACACACGCGCGGCCTGACAGTGAAGCTAAGGTCTTCCTGGCACTTGTCAAAAATCGAAATAAATGCTTGTCCTTTCCGCGTGTGAGCCGGCCATGCGGTGCCCTTCACACTGAGAAGGAGGCTAAAATGGCTGTTGACACAAGTAGACAGCAAACTCTCTGCTCCGATGCGGACGCTCATTCCCTCGTGCTGTTATAACACAATTCGCCGCACAATCAACATTCCAAATACAAGTGGTAAAAAGAAAAGGAGGGGTGGCGGGTCAATCAGCAGCCTTAACTGTGAAAACCACAAAGAAGATGTCATCAAACAAAAATGCTTAGGTACACATGCTGAAAGATGGGTGCTAAACAGAGGAGGCAGGGCCCTGTTAAAATGACATCGGGGACAACCACTCAACAGCTGCATGAGAGTGCCATCTGTTATAAAAGATGGAAAATGGAGGGCAATATAAGGGAACACTGATAGAATAACAGCAACAAGGGGAAGGGAGTCATCACCAGTATAAGCATGTGCTGATTGAGCCTGGCTCTTTTTAACCAGCAGGCCTTTGGAGACCTGCTAGTTGGCAGCGGGGTCACAAGAGTACCCGTTAAGACACAGCGCTTCAAAAAGCTCCTCGTGCTTTATCGAGCAACTGCGTCTTATGTGGAATGCGTCACGCTGAGACTCACTTAGTCGTGGTGGGACCTGTTCTGATTGAGGTAACAGCTGGGATATGACATCAGCGGGCCAGAGTGTTGGCCATGTTTTCACTCACTGCAGCAATTCTGGTCTTAAAAGGTTCCATCAGTACCACTCTAGTGAGTTGCGGAGAGTTGCTTTTCATCTCTTTGGCTGTGCAATTCACCAGCTGGTCAAAGTGCCCCTCAGTGAGAGGGATGGAGACGCCAGAGTGCTGTACTCATAAGTGGCTCATTGTCTTTACACCGCAAAGAAGGGAACAAGTGAGATATATTAAAACACATGCACGCAAGGACATATATTAATAATATATATTCATATAAGGTTACTGTAACCATCAGGAGATACATTTTTTCCATTTATGTGTGCTTTTATAACTCAAACCAAATGGCACCTATCTCTCTCACCCATGACAAAAAATGGCTTTCATGTGTGGGAGATGTTTTGGCAACACTCCCCAAACTTCAGTTTGACCTCTGCACAGGTACTTGTGAATGAATTTTCATGAGTGGTGCTGAGCTGCAGTGAGTTTTGGATTCAGCCTCCAGTCACAGTTTCCAACGGGGGCCTCTTAAAAATACTAAACTCAGCCTCCTCAAAGCACACACTGTGATTTAGCACTTGAATATTTGTAACATAAAAATCCCTTTTCGCCCTGCGTTCTGTCCAAGTATCTTTCCACTGTGTCACACCGAGGGACCAATTGAGACAGAAATCTATTTGCACGGCTCTGTGGTGTGTACAAATCTACGTCGAACAAAAAGCACACATCGCCTGGAGTGAGTAAATCACCAGGGTGGAAGAAAAGAATGGTGAAAAAAAAAAAACTGGCAAAATGCAGCTACAAAGCAGCTTATCACATTTAGCATGTGCTTATTAGGCCTCGTGCCTCTGCGCCGGCTGCTGAGAGACTGAGTTTAGCTATTTGAACTGGTTCAGACTGATGGTGAGTCTGGGGTATTCTGATGAAATGCAGTGACACAGTCAAACTCACCAGGAGGCCTGCTGTTTGGCTTTTCTCTCGGGTAAAAGGGAGACAAAAAATACACACCTCAGATAAACGCTCTATGTTATATTTGTATAACAAACTTAGCGTGTGACTTTAAGTTTACGTGAACTGTTTAGCAGACAGGACTTACATTTGTGTGATAATGCCCCCTGTTAGCCTTTACTGTACGTTAGTCACGATACGGACTAGCTTGTTCTGCACATGTACAAAAAAGACCTACATGTGTAAAAACCTGAAAAAAAAAAAAACAGGCCTGCAGCTCTTATTTGCTTCATATGTATAAAAAAAATCACACACATGTTAATTCTGTGAATCTTTTCATGTTCATTATACCACTGTGTATAGTGAACGTCAAAAACGGCAGCTCGTAAACATCAAATCAGAATCAGAATACTTTATTCATCCCATTCCATTATTCCCAAATGAGGAATAATGGAATTATTGTTCCAAATTTCTCACACAGTGTGTAACGTACACGTGATTTTGCAGATCTTTTTGAGCTTCTAAACATAAAAAATACAAGGATTTTAGTTTCATTAAAAATAATTCCCTAAAAGCTATACAGATTTTGATAACTCTGGCACCCTAGGCAGTTTATATATGAAGTTTTATGCAGATTGATTAACATGTTGAGTTAAAAGTATAGACGTACATCTACTACGATCATTATAGGAAAGAAGTTAGTATAAAACATTCAGGTTAAATTAATTAATTCATTACAATTGGAAAAGGGGTGTGAAGAAATTACAAGTTTGACATTAAGTCAGGGAAACAGGCTTTTATATTCATGTCATATTTTATGAAATATACGAAAATTCTAATGTTAACGTTAGCCCTTACTTGCCTTGTCAACACCTTATATTTTGCCTGAGGAAACAGACCTGAAAAGAACAATTATGTAATGACAACACATGTTGTTCCTAGTAAGAAAAAAGCCCTGCAAACATTGACTTTGAATGTAAGTATGATTATCAGAAAATGGATCCAATGCAAAGAAATTTCGAGTTTTTACACTGTTAAAAAAAATAGTTACAAAAACTTAAAGACAATGTATTTCAATACATTTCCAAGATTCATCCAGCTGTGACTGTTATTGTTGACTAACTAACCTTAAATGTAACTATTTAACCAGGGTTTGGACTAGCAGCGGGAGAACACTAGTTTGTTACTTTTCTGCCTGAGGTTTTTGTGTTAGCATATCAGGCTACGTCCACACGTACCCGGGTATTTTTGAAAACGCAGATTTTTCTATGCGTTTGCACCTTTCGTCCACACGTAAACAGCGTTTTTGGTCACTGAAAACGAAGATTTTTAAAAACTCCGGCCAGGGTGGATATTTTTGAAAACTCCGTTTTTGCATTTAGGTGTGGATGAGAAAAACGGAGAAAACGCAGCGTCAAAGGTGTGCGCATTTTTTGACATCACACTGTGCGCCACGTTATTGTTTCGGTGAAATTAATTTCTACAATACTGTTACTGTTAATTCTACTCTTTGCAGTGTTTAAATGCTTACATATACACACACAGTTACTGTCCCTCCACACATACGACTCGGTTCTGCTTCTATGCCCCAGCTTTGTTTACTTTTTCCCACCGAGGCTTCTAGACTTCTGATTGGCCAACATTTCTGCACGGTTAGAAATATATCGGCACCTGTTCCTTTGGCATGTTCATAGCAGCGTTTTCCTTCATTTCTGCCTTTACGTGTGGACGGGATTATTTTTTAAAACGAAAACGGAAAATCTCCATTTTCAAAAATACCCGTGTACGTGTGGATGTAGCCTCATATCTACATTTTCAAACTATTGTTTGACTATAATTTTATCTAAGGAATGCTGAATACTTAAAATTAAGAGGACACAACTGCAAGTTAGCTTAAATGTGTATTCCCATAATATAGCAGTTAGCTCTCACCTCACAAGCAGAAGATCCCTGGTATGCTAATGTGAGGAAATACAAAGACACCAGAAGCTTTTTGTTTACTTAGCCATAATTTATGTGATTTTTTTTTTTAAAACATAGTTCAATTCATTTGAATTTTTACCACACAGAATCATGATAACTGTCACCTCCAGTTGCCATTAAAGCTAGAATATAGGAATTGGGTGAACGAGAATATTTGAATTCTTGTAAAGTGAACAACGACAGTCAGGTTGAGAAACCTAAGAAAAACTGAGGGGGAGGCTAGCATTACTGGCACTATTGTAATTTGATGCATTTTGTTTATATTTTAAAAAAGATATATAATTTTCAATTTCCAGTAATATTTTTAATTCTTGATAGCAAAGCACATTGACAGTGAAAATGCACAGGACCCACCATTTTCCCTAACAAATCTTGTCCTCAGTATTATTATTTTAAGCATTTATATTCACAACCTATAGATTCTTTTGACTCCCAATGTTACTGTTGAATGTGCTACACACCAGTTCTGGCCCATCAGTTTTAGTGTCAGATTCTCAAAACATGCTACCTGTCCTCTTAAGTGTATAGGGGAATCAGCAGCATTGTGACTGTCTGGCTATCCTAAGCTTCTCTTTGTTTCCTTTCCAAAGTAGGGCTCATAGAGCGGTTGCATGTTACAAGCCCATCCTCACATCATTGCCTTGTCATACAGAATAAAGTCCTTCAATCAGAGTTACAGTGCTGTAGAAAGGTACGAGAGAGAGAGTGACAGAGAGAGCAAACCTGTCTGGGGGTAAGAAATAATTTCTGCTTTGTTTCTGGGCTTTTATATAGTTGCAACTATATTTGTTTGTGTTAACTAATGGTTTTATGTTAATCCGAATGTTTTTACAAGACACACACAAGCAGGCATATTAATTTCCACCATATTTAAACCTAGAAGCTGCATTTTGGACTGCTGAAAAAATCTCAAAATGCCCAGTTTCTTCTCCACTTTGATCTGTGGAAAGTTTTGCAAATTCTGTGTGCTGAGAGCACCCCTCAGCCTGCCCCCCATCCTCACTCCAACCAGCCTTCATCAGCCCCCTGGTTCATTAGTCAACCTTTAGCGACCGAACAACAATTAGGCCTGTCGTTTGCTTACTGGCTTGACTCTGCCGAATACGCAGTGAGGAATAGTCCCTGACTAATGATTGGCTAAAGAGACCTGACAGCATGTTAGAGCCACAGCTGTAATTGAATACAAGCTCTAACAAGCCTTTGAACAGGAGGGAGAAATATTTCATAAGCTTGATGCAATTTGGTGGGTGCTGTAATGAAAATAATGAATGTGATTCCCTCATATCTTAAACCTAAAATTTGTGTTTTTCAGGATTTTTTTTGAGGGTGGCATCATAAAAATGATTGAGGCAGACAGTGTGGTTTTTTTGTTTTTGTTTTTTTTAAAGATTTTGATGCTGTTTCGCTTTCAATGGGGGAAAAAATATTTCCTTGGCATTTTGTAGCTGTTTACATACCAATTTGTTCTGTTTTCAGAATTTATAACAAGGCTGATGTTTTGCTCTTAAAAATAGCCACTGATACGTCAAACATGTGCTGGTTGAAAAGCAGCTTATTATTTCATGTACCGTTCACATCGCAGGCTCAGTCCTCCACATGTCATTAGCTGTCGCGAGGCATGTTTTTGGGCAACGCTGCCATTTTTGATGCCACTGAGAAATTGGGCTGCTTACAGCATTTCCTGCCCAGCCAAAAGCTCAAGAGTTTTACAAGCATAGTATCTCAGCAGTTCCCAAAACACGCACTAATCAGAACACACTAAAAACAAATATTTTGATTATCTAGCTATGCCCACATGATAATTATCTAAATGATTTCTGAATAATTTATCCGTGTGGTTTGCAGGGCAGAGCAAATATGCTCTCTGCACAATTTGCGAAAGTTGGATTGCAGCGAGGGGAAAGTTTTCCACACTGGCTGTGGCCAAAATTGGGACAAGAAAACGAAATTGGACATAAAAGGCTAACTTGATATCAGAGTCCGGTAATCAGGACATCCACATTAGACGAATGTCACCAAGTGAGCAATTGAAAGGCCCAAATGATGAATTGGACCAAATTGGGTAGAAAAAAAAATCGATCAAATATTAAAAGAGGGCATACCACTTTTCTCCTCTGACATCAAGGGTACACAGCAAGTAATCACACGACCGAAATGTTCATCATTGCCTCCATTTAGTGTAAGAGTAATAAAAGACATGTCAGAGCTGGGAGAAGAATCCCAGCCTGGCCTCTCATTACCCACGGGGGACAGAGAGACTTTTGGGCCTAATAAGGACACGATTTAAGTAAATCAGGTCGTTATGATAATGGCTCTGCTGATAATAAGGCAGTTTTGCTCTTGTTTGTTTTCTTATTTTGCCAGCATATTTACGTACCCTACATCGCCACTGAGGGAAAAGGGTGTATCTGATTGGTTCTTTTCTTTGATTTTAATTCTCTAAGCAGTGCGCACTTGATGTGTGCTTTGAATTCACCAGGGATAAATCAAGACTGGGTCTGCATTTTTAAACAAGGTCCTCTTTTCAGTGTATTTTATAGGATTCTCACAGTCTTTGTGTGGGGGGAAGTCTATGGAAGTAATAACCTGTGAGAATATAAGTTTTCTAAACTAGGTTAATGGGCGAAAGTTGAAGACGCTCTCTAAAAGTAAAATTGGTTTGGAATAGCAGGTGATGCGTTTGACATCTTTGTGTATTTAGTCCAATAAAGGAAAGCTGACACTACGCTGCTGCAGTGCTGGTACTATGGAAGCTATCGACTACAAATCCCTCTTTGATTCCCTTTGTCTTCCGCAAAATGTTCGGTAATGGGATTATTGTGGATATGTTCAAACTTAGGTTCAGTCGGCTGACTCATGTGGAGCAGATTTAATTATGCAAGTCAAGAATGTGGCAGGTTGCTATGTGGCATCTAGGTAGGCTAAGACCTTGTCAATCCCTTCAAGCATACACCAGGCTCAGCACAGTGTACTCTGGAGAGACTACAAGTGAATGCTGGGGTAGAGTTGGAGTTTATTAAAAGCTACAGTATATGAATAGCAATATCAGCAAAGCATCAGATGCAGAAAGTGTTTGTTGCAGAATCTGCAAATCAGCCAAAAACTAGAAGCAGAAGAAAGACAAAGAGTGGGCAGAATACTGACAACTTCAGTAGCACAGCTCGCTGCAGTGGATTTGCAAAGTACATGTTGCAGCAAGTAGAGTATTGTATATGAAGCAGCAATTACAATATGCACAATTTTAATTCTTTTAAGACCCTAAAGATGATGGTTCCATTCAAAGAAAAAGACTTTGAGTGAGGATGCCGTTCTTCCAGATGTTTGCAAAGAGTTTCTGGCCTGGGTGCAGTTTGCACTTTATCATTACGGTCTTTTCTTTTCGTTCAGTGAACCTGAAATTAATGCTCGTGGATAGTTCAACTATTTTTCTTTTCTCCCCACATGAACTAAAAGAAAAAAAAATTATTGCGCAGATAACTGCACAACTGTAATGTAAGTCATGAAATAACAGTTTCATTGTTAATTGTAATGTAAAGTAGTTAAGCAACTGGACCATAAAAGGATTTTGGCTGTAGTACAGATAATAAAGGTCAGCCAACTGATATATTACCACTTACTGGTTTATCTTAAGATGACGTCTTGATTAATACAGTGGGTGATCTTGTTCATGAGAACTCTCTTCTTACTTTTAATCAACTGAAAAGCAAGTTTGGTCTGACCAATAAGGATTTTTTGAAGTACTTTCAGGTAAAGCACTATATTACTTCTAAATTGAAGGATTTGAATGGAGGGTTCGGTCTTTCTCCTATAGAATCACTCATGGTAAAAACTACCCAACTAAAATGTATCACTAAAAAGATTTATAACATTCTGTCTGATCTTAGAAAGGATAACTCTAACAAAATCAAGGGCCAATGGGAATCAGACGTAGGCGCTATAGATGCTGAAGCTTGGGATGAGTTGTGTTGTCGTCCTTTTAAAGCCTTGGCATCTAATTCTATTTGGGAAAGGCAGTTTAAACTTATAAATAGGCTTTATATTACACCCGAGAAGAGACACATAATGTTTCCAGCTTTGCCTAATCTCTGTAACAAATGTCAGTCTGCTGTTGGTTCCTTTTTTCATTGTCTGTGGAGCTGCCCTGTTATTCTACAGTTTTGGAGATCACTCATAGACAAGCTATGTACTATATTTAATTGCCGACTGCATCTGGGTCCAAGGACTTGCCTGTTAGGACTGAACGATGAGCTACCTGCCGGCTTTCGCAGCAAAGATCTCCTTCACATACTGCTACACTACGCTCGAAGGTGCATTATGGTACTGTGGATTTCTGATAAGGCCCCATCTGTCAACCAGTGGCTACAGTCTGTGATATGTATCATGCCAATGGAAGCCTTCTCTACAGCACTTAAGGACAAACCTTTCCTTTTCTATCGCATATGGGACCCTTTTTTGGCCCACCTGAACACTCCTTCTGCTCAGAGGTTGAAATCGGGCTTACGGGATTTAGCCTGGCAACAAAGGGACGATTGTTAACCTTTTTCATTGTTTATTAATATTGCTGTTGGCTTTCTCTTTCTGCCTCCCACGTCCTGCTATACATGTAGATGCATCTTTGTCCTGTGTGTGTATATGCTGGTGACTGCTGTTTCCCTGCTTTGCAATTAAAAGTTCATAAAAAAAAAAGAAAAAAAAAAAAAGATGACGTCTTAAAATAATAAAGGCAGTTTATTTGTCACATTAGGCAAAATCATCATCTCTGTTCAGCACACTGATCTATGAGTATATACAGGTGCCATTGAATCCTCCAGCAAGAATCTATGGACGAAGGGTGTTTCTACACATTATACTAATTCATATCAGAGCTGGCTTTTCTTCTGCCAGAAAAGCTGTTATGCTGTTTGACCAAAGACATTCAGTTTCTTGGTTAACGTAACTCAGTCAGCCCATTATTAAACATCAGAGCTACTTCTGATTTTTCACTTCTTGTCGTAATGTAGGCTGTACCAGCTGGGGATCAATGAATTACAGTTCATCTTTGTTCACATACAGTACAATGACTGGTAATGGTAAACAGCTCAGGGTAAAATTCGTTTTATAACGGCATTAAATCACAACATTTTCCTAAGTAACTCCCGATGCATCTTTCAGTATATATAGAATACTATAATGAAATTTTGAAGGTAAAAAATATTACACACTACTCAACCCTAATTCAATCAAAATATCCCTTAATCACATCCCAGGAAGATTAACATTTACTATAATAGCCTGATGGCTTTTAATCTAGCATTAACTTTAGGTCACAGTCCGGATTTTTCATTTTTATGTTCTTTGCTTAAAACAGCAAACAGTCTAAAATAACAAAACACTACTTTGTTCTTTCATTAATAGAAAGTTATTATTATTATTATTATGAACATATTTTGTGGTCTAGAGGGGGCTTTAGACTTCTAGTCTTTGCACAAAACATTCAGAGACATGGAAGAAGAAACAGAGAGAGACAAAGACAAAATAACATGGAGCCACTGCAGCCAATTTGCCATATACAAAGGCAGATGGGAGAGAAAACAGAATTAATTTGACAGTGAATAAGTGACAGTCATTCTCATCCTTTAGTGCTGCACTTTCTTCTCTTCTCCTATAGCATCCCAAGTCACTCTGCTCACTAATTGCACAGTGGACATCTCTGAACACATTGGGGAATTTCACCCACGATCTGGCACAGATTAACAGTCCCACTATGCTTTGTTGCTGCTTTATTTGCATGATAATTAGTTGGTGGCAGTGAGTGCTCTAATTTATTTATTATTTCACAAATATAGGTACACAGGGAGCCGGCAAGAGTGAGCTAGAGAAGGCGCGAGAGAGGAAAATAGAACAATGTGCATTAATTAAAGCGATTAAAGGATTGACTGAACTTTGCCTTGATGTGTTTATTCAATTAATAAGCAAAGTGGCAGATGACTGTTTGACTTTTATAACAATTAACTGTATCGTTTTTGTTAATTTAGGCTCATTCATCTTACACTCGTCCTCTTTAGCCATTAGAGATCAATCTTAACCCATTTCCCAGAAGAAAATTTCCTGTCTTCACTTCCAAAACAGTGTTGCTAAAAATCTATGCATGAGTCTAACACTTTAGTCTTAAAAAAGCTAATTAGTTTGAAAGATTTTCTTTGATTGACGCAGATCTTGTCTTCTAAAACGTGTTAAAAATGCAATGCTAACACTTTATATTAAAGTTCTCATTAGAAGCATTAGTTCCTGGGTAATAAAGATGTAGAAGATTATACATAAAGGGTTTTTTTTAATGGTTTTTACTCATTTTATAGTAAATGCATAAAGCATGTGCTAATCTTAATAAAGAAACAATAAAGATCAGTGAAGGTTTAACAATGACTTAACAGGCATCTCATGAAACTATAGAGGGGCTTTATTACCTAATAATTAATGTTAATATAATGAAGTATTTCTATTTGTAATTTCCTCGTATCAACTGCCTTCATGAAGTCATCAAAGTAAAGAAAAGAAAAAGAAAAAAAAAGACATTTCTGACATTATTTATAAAAGTCCAACGGCATGTTTCAACTTACAAGTTAATAAATAAATGCAACATCATCCATATTAGAGGGGCAGTGGGGGCCTCTGTAAGACATCACTAAATGTGCTAAAAGGTTTATGGGCACTCATTAAAGTCTGTCCTGGTTTCATTTGTTTTCTTCAACTTCTTGTTGTCTTGTCAAGGGGACACTGGCCAGTGCCATATCCCTCCTCTTCTTCAACACCTTCTAAAGGCCTCTCTTAGGATTGGTCAGACATTGGGGAGATGGAGCAGTTTGAGTTGAGTGCTTGCTAAATCAAAAGCCCCTCTTTATTCTGTGCCTCTGTATCCACCTTATTCCCACTGCATTATCCAGAGGTACAAAGGGAACCATCTATTTCTCTGATAGAAGCCAATAGTCGGTAAGAGGTTTGATTTGAGTGTTGAGGATGCTATTTGCCTAGAGAAAGCCCGAGGATGAGGGCTGATCGCACTGGCAATAGAATCGGGCTGTCAGCTGGCATCTAGCGATAATTGCTTCCCATGGCAGGACCCCGTCGGCCGGGAGAAGAAGAGCACAGTGTGGGGAGTCAACGCGGGAATCCATTTCACCACAGCCCTGTCCTAATTGTTTTGCAAGCGTGAGCATACTTGTTGCCAGTCTGCGTGAGGGCCAAGCTCTGATTGACACCCACTGACCAGAGAGACCGGGGGATGTAGGGAGAGAGGAAGAGGGTTTGGAAGGCCTTGAGTATCGCCACGATTGTCACTCAAAGATACAAAGAAGAGAGTAGGTGACGGAGAGGTGAAGGCGAAAGTAGAGGGTTGAAGAGTGGGGCAGGGGCGAGAGAGGGCATTCATTACTGTATCATCGTTTTCTGATTGTTTCCTTTTTCATTATTTATCCTTTCATAATCCAGCCTTCTCCCAGGTGCACGATCATTTACACAAGTCAATAAAGCAGTAACCCTGAAAACAGGCCTCAGTGCCGAATGTAACGATTTTTTTCAGCGCTATAATCTACAGGGGCAAATGTATATTTCATCTGCTTTAAGCTGCGAGAGGATTATTGATTAGTAATTGATAAAATCATCTCTTAGCGTACACACAACTGCTTGTCTGCTTTATCAAAGACTTCCTTAGCACTGGCTGTAATTACCATACCCTCTATAGCTCAATTTGATGTGGGAAAACGGTTCCTGTGCGAGACAGCTTATATCTATGTGGCGAATGCACCCACAGAACTTATCACTCACTGTCCAAAGCTAATACCGCCCCGTGTCAAGCACAAAATTGGATTTAAGGACAGGAAAGTTACGTAGGTCCGCCTGCTGTCAGCAGGTCCCAGAGCCCCTCTTGCGTGTCACTTCAGCGCTCGGTGAACATGCTAAATCCTAAAGAGGCTAAAGCACCATCACAGGCTATATGTAGCCACGGGCAAATCTCCAATGACACTTTCTATTCCCCATATACCCCACAACTTTGGGCAAAGAGGCCTGAATATATCTAAGCAGAAGCAGCATGTTGTATCAGGAACAGGAAGTCAGTGGAAATCCCGACCCTGTCACACTGATGTCCTATTATCTGTCAGGCAGAAAGGGCAGTCTGAATAGGACATATACGCCCTCAATGATAAACAACAACAACAAAGAGCTGACATTAATGCTTTTTTATTTTTTAAATACAAACCCTTCAAATAAGAAGGTCATAGTGATAAACACAGTTTTATAGTGATATTTTATCACTATGGTGTGTTTAGTGGAAGTCGGGGTTCTGTTCATCGGACATGTAATTGGTGCTGTAACGGTGCTGTTTAGAGACTGTTCAGGGTCAAGGGTGAGAGATTACTCTGAAATATTTTTCCCGAGTAGAAATGGCTGCCTCAGTTGTCAGCCATAGCCGGCTCACTGCTTAGCCTTGAGGCATTCAAATTGACAGGTCTCATTATGTCTGAACTCCCAATATTCCCCTTCGTATTCCACGGCCTGTCAGTCTCCACCTGCCTGTCCATCTCGCCGCTGCATCACCTAAGCACCCACTCACTGACAACCACGATCTCCTCCCAAGGTTTTAGACTGGGAACAAGCAGGGGAGCGGTAGTGTGTGTGTGTCCGGTGGGGGGGGGGGGGGGGGGGTGTGTGTGTAAGAGTGTGTGTGTGTAGGCAGTGGCAGGATTTCTAGAAAGGGCCCAGCTTTCTGCTGACAATCTGACAGGGGTCCTGTTGTAAACAAACTGCAGAAACCGGCGCGATCTAACCTATAGCATTGTGCTGCAAATTAGAAGAGGACTCACACCACGCATGCAAGCACACATACAAGCCCCTACACAGGTGCATACACATATAAGCATGCATACACACACACACACACACGTGCACCTAAGCATGATGGCACCTTAGTAGAATCTTAAGTACCTTATGCAAGCTGTATGTTTGTTGGGGAGGCACAGGCAGAGTACTGATGAGTGGCTCATTATGGCAACACCCAGCTACACACTGGGTATCGCATAATCAAAGCCTGGGGGTACGTATTAATTATCCTTTTGAATAGTGATGAAATTTTAAAAAGCTTCTCCTTAAGGCTCACATCACGGATAGATGAAACAAAGCGCAGCACAGCTTGCGCGCTGAGGCTCACATGTGTTTTTACATCTGTTCAGGATATTTCAATTTGATGCTCAACAAGCTGAGACTGAGATTAAAGGATAATAATGTGTCATCCTCCATACAAGCAACTCTTCCAAAGCGAGTAATAGCACATCAGCAGCCAGCCAGGCAAGCAGGCAGCTCAGCTCAGCTTCTGGAGGAAAGCTAGCTAACAGCCATCACAGGCGAAGTCGATCCAGACACGCATGTGTCTCCTGCTTGTCTCCAGTCAAGGTTACTGAGGCGCTGTCTCCCTCTTTCCCCTCACACATACCAGTTGACTGGGAAAATAGAATACCCTATTAAAGCAGAAAGGGGCGGGGTGGGAGAGATGTATTGAGATTTGCTTGAAAGAAATATTTATGAGCTGATTTTTTTTTTAAACACAGTGTTGTCTTTAGTGAACATGTTTAAAGATTTTTTTCCATCATCTATAATGTATATCGATGGGATTTATCAAGGAAAAGGGGCTAGTTACAGTTTGTACGTGTGAATCCCGGATAATGACGGTAAAGCGCATTCTGAACATGTGCTCTGCCGGAGAGGTGTGACTGCTCGACACGGCTGTGGACTCGTGATGTGGAGGTGCTGTGAGCATGGGCGATATTATTCAGTTATGTTGGGTTTTGTTTAGCATTTTTTTTGCAGATTCTCTTTGTGACTGTCAGATAGATACAACCACAGCAGAAAAGACATTTAAGTTATGGGGAAACAATATATAAAACAGGAAATTGCTTCACCGCTGCATCACCAACAATCCAAATTTGCTGCCAAGTTGTGTGAGAAGCAGCTGATTGACACACGCTGGACAAAGGAAACAGGGATTGGAAGAATTGTGGTTATTAAGTCCTTAAACTGTAACAGAGAAGAAGAAGGGCTGATAGGAAGGACCGTGATTCAGTTGAACCCTTGCTGTAATAATCTATCTTTATGTCTGGTAAATGAATTTGATATCATTTTGAGGGGATAGATTTTTAACACTGACAGTTAATATCACAGCATTTATATAACCAACATATTTGAGCGATTTAGTACTGCGCTCTCTGATGACATCATCATGTTTTTGTTTTTTTTCCCTTCTCCACACATTACAAAGCTCCTTCACAGCCGCAGGAGATATTATTCAGCTGTCTTCATCATCTAAGGAGCTCTCTGAGTGTCCAGTTGATTACAGTCTAATTCAATTCCCAACCAGGGGCCTAGCCCTACAGTACATGTACCCCAGGGGTATTACTGCAGTTTCCAGGGGCTCTATGTGAAGACTGCAGAGTAGCTCAAATATTTCCCTTTTTTCAAATTGAAATTAGGGATTAAAAAATTTATACATCAACATATGCACAGTATTACGGAAAAATAAGATGAGTAAACACTTTAGAAAGTTAGCCAAAAGCTAACTTAAATAGCTATATTCATGAAAGTGTAAACAGTAATGGGCAAACAGCTGAAATAATCTGTGAAAAGAGTAACAGACTAAATAGATGGATGGATAACTTGCTTAATTAAACAAACAAACAAACAAACAAACAAACAAACAAACAAACAAACAAAAAAATTGACAAATTCTTAAAAGATTTGGCAAATGTAAACTTAATACATGGTTGAAATATGTGTGAATATTAATGGATAAACTCCTGAAACTGAAAGCTTCAGGGACTTTGCATGCAGCTTACATTAGAGCAACACAAACAGTGATTCAGTTATATGACAAACAAATGTATGACTAATCCTGTTAAATCAATTCAGTTAACGCATTTGGAACATGGCAGGTTAATTGCATTTGTCCGTCTATACTGTGACAACATTACCCACCTGTTTTGTGCTAAAAGTCTGCCTGCTTTTGTGAGCTTTTTAGAGAAACTTGGGGTTTTTTTCCCCTAGAAGATGAAATATGGAACTGCTTTTGCAGATGAGGAGCATCTAAAGTCGAAGAGCCAGCTTTCATGACAACACGCATCAGACTTTCTTTGGTTCAGCAGTGCAACGTTTGTCTGGATGTCTCCTTCTATGACCAGAGTGGATGATCTAATAGCCTGCTGCTGCAGATACACCCTCGGTGACGACAGCATGGGTGAGCAGGTGAGGTCAAAGCCAATTGTCACTAATAGGAGCGAGATCAGCCGAGGCACTAGCAACTGTGCAGAAACTCTAACCTTATTATTTACAAAGCTGTATCTCGAACCTTATCAGTCTCAAACGGAGGTTTGCCTTCAGCGCGCACGGCTCAGCAGATTATCACAGTCAAAAAAAAAAAAAAAAACTGAAGAAGAGAAGAGAAAACAAGCTATACTGTAGCTGTCAAAATGTTCATCCTGTCTGAGTTTCTCCTTTACAAGTGCCTCACTATATGTAAACACAAGCACACACCCACACAAAGACACACATCCAAATAAACAACCGCAAAAAAGTGCACGCCTACTTGCGCACACGCACTGCATTTTTTTTTCCAGTCAAGGATGTTGGAAAACCTGTCAGACTCTCACAAAGAAAAGCAAATTTATTTATTTATTTGAGTTCAGAGTAATTACCGGCATTACCGCCGTGCTTGGCTGTGACATCTCTTTATAAAATCAGGTGTCAGAGTGCGCCAAGTAGAGACGTGCCAGGGAGGAAATGTGACTCTTTTCCTCTTCTAATCTCTAATCAAATTAAATAGGTGAACACTTTTTCCTCCTCCCTCTCTCTATCTCCCACTCTCTCTCTCTCTCCCTCCTCCTCCCATCACATGAGATGGGAGCAGATAAGCTTTGCCTGTAACTGCCAAGTGTACATCTAGATACTATGAAAAATTCTACTTGTCAGCACTTCCATAATTTTTTGGTCCTGAGGAATTTTTCAATATGACTGCATGAGTACACATAGCAGCAGCTCAAGGAAAACACCAGAGCCAAGAATCCAATTGAAGGTATTTGTTTCCATTTCCGGCTATTTGGCAAAGATGAGACTAGATAAATATGTTATTCATTCCCGCCGAACACAGTGGCTTCTGAGGAAATATGTTACTCCTGCCTCTTTTCTTTGACTCTAAATAATTGAACAGAGAGAAAGGAAGGCCTCTGCAGGGTTCATATTGAGTTTTTTTTTTTACTGACTTTCCCCACATCTGTTCCTACTAGCTCTCTTCCTTTAACGCATGCACACAGACAACCAAAGCTTCGCACACATACAGATCAGATGCCTTACACGGCTGTCTGAAACTCACTGCTTTGAGCTTTTGACAAAAATAAGCAGGATAAAGCTGAGTGCAGGTACAATATGGTCAGACTCCGCTGGGTTTGCAGATGCTTACGCTCCTCCTTTAGCATGAGCACACCACCAGGCGCCCCAGGGCCCTGACAGAAAAGATATGACACATTTGAAAAAAACTAGAAGAGGGGAATGAAAACAACTTCCCCCATGAAGAAGAAGAAGAAGGCAAAAACAAAAAAAGCTTGTGTTTTACATCTCTCTCACAACGACAGCTTCAGGGACAGTTTATGTGCAAGAGACAAAGACACTTTGACACTGTCAGCTTCTGTCACTGAAGCTACCAACGGTTGCTGGCGAGGAGCTGCTGCAGCAAAGCAGCAGCTCCTCGCCTTGTGTTGATCAGCGGGCGTGTGTGAGAGGCTGGGAGATGGCTGGGTCTTTTGTGTGTGACTTGATGTCTAGAGGCCTTTATGATAATGAATGTTAGGTCTTCCCCCACTAAAACATATCAATAAATAAAACATAGGAACTCCTCCATTGTGGCTGATTCACACACGGAAGGAGGCACAGGCCTCTTTTTAGCTTACTGCCGCTTTAAGGGAGTGTAGCTTAGCTGTGATACAAATACACCATCATGAACACTTAAGATGAACAATCCACCTGAGACTAAGAAAGCAGCCCTTTAAACCACGGTGAAGGAGAACTATACATAATTAAGAGAGGAAAGTGTAAAGATGTAATTGGTACATTGTTGATAATCTTGATTACCATTATTAAGTAGTTTTTAAAGATACATGACTCTGAGCCATATTTAGAGGACCTAACTTATTAATCAGGCAGCTGTTTGCAGTAGCTCTTCAGAGAAATGCAGAAGAGATACAGTAATTACTGCAAGTGCCTATGAAGAGAAAATGTATTGTCGTTTTATGCTAAGTTAAAAACCTATAAAGGAAACTGAGCCGATATGGTCGGCATTTAAACAAAACATTTAAGAGAATCTAAAAAGATGCAGACAGCAAGAATTAGCGCAGTCAAACCACTTTTTAAATCACTCGCTACATGAAACAAAAGTAAGAAATGACAGTAACACAATGGTGCAAACAAAGTTCCCCTTTGTGTCTTTGGTTTTTGTGTTTTTCTGCTCTGACTGCAGAGGTCATGTTGCAGGTCTTACCCTCAGGTTTGAGGTTCCCTCACAGGTGCTGTCTGCCATCTAGGCCGAGCTCACCCCCAGCCATTCCCAGGCTCTTGTGGGTTCTTCAAACACTTCTTGGGGGAAAAAAAACTCCACTCGAATGAAAAAAAATTAAACATTGATTAGCTAGCAAACATCAGTAGAAATTTATTTTCAGAGGCTGAACAGGTGTGAAAGGTTAAAAAAAAAAAGGGGGGGGGGGGGGGGGGGCGGAAAACAAGAGAGAAAGTGCTTGAAATTGATTGATTGAAATGGGATGCTTTTATTTTTTAAAAACAAACAACATATTAGAGAACAAATGACTGTCATAATTTGTATTTGAGTCTTACTGGTCAATCAACATTATAAATAGAAAATTAGATTGGTAGTGAAAATTTGTAACTCTGGTGTGTGACAGATCAGAGAACAGATGGCTCTTCATAAAACTGAAGGGAAACAGCGTTTGAAGTAATAGACTTAACTAATGCCAGGAGTATCATAGAAAAGGAAGGCATGTTTTCTTTTGAGCGAGAACATACAAAATGTTTACAGTGTAAACGTGTTAGAGTGCCACATGTGAATGGATGAAGACACACAGTGCAGTTCATGTATCACGCACTATATACCCCCACAAACCAGGGCCTCACTGTGTGGAACAGAACCTATGTGGTATCCAGCTTTTGTGATTATGCTTGTTATCATAGTCATACTGCCCTCCATTGGTTAAAGCTCATATTACAAAAACCATGCAGAGGGTAAAGTCGGTGGGGAAATTTCAACTTCAGAACAGTTCAGGATTGTTATTTTATCATTTAAAATTGATCACAATCTTGAAAGAGTTCATCAGCAGTTTCTCAAGATCAGCTATGATTTTAGAGTCAATGTACATGATGGAGGTACTACTGGAGGCGCGCTCCATCCGAGATATCGTCATCTTATTTATCATTTTATACAATCACGGTTCAGTAATGCTGCAGTATAAGTTAGTTAGGATGAGACACTGAAGATTTGGCTTCATAGATGATGCATAGCTGAATGCAGTTTTCACTAAAAGCGTTACTTCTGAATGTGTTCAAGCACTTTTGCTGTTCTTTTCTATGTATTTTGCACATTGAGGGGAAAAGGAGACCAGAGAAAAAGTGGTTGCGCATACATTGGATATTTTTAAATTTGTTACTTAAAAAAACCTTAAAAGACAAAGCAAATTTACTTACCAAAGCAAATTTTGAAATAATTTTAAATGCCCTACGCCCACAGAGTATTTGGAGAGATGTATTTTCCACATTGCTCCCCATTAGTATCACAAATTCTTAGACTTATGTTGCACTCGCAGCCGAGGAGCTACCGCAGTGTCATGCGAGTGCTTCCCATAACACTGCACAGCAAGATGAGTGAATTTACAAAGTGATTCAGCGATTCTGCTGAATGGACGATTCTTGTTGGCTTTTAGGGGGGATATATTTGGGTTCGATTTAGCGTGCTACAGATGTGACTGAGCAGTTTCATAAACTAGAGAACAAGAAGCTCAGTGTCTTAAAAGGTCCTACACACCCATGGTGCTCTAACACACTATCTGACTGGACCCGCCGTTGCTTTGTTGCCCCTGTTTAGCATCTTTATGATTCCACTTGGTGCATGTGGTCATAGACTGATGACTTACCAGCTTTCCCAGCCCAGCACTGTACACCTTCAGCCTGAGCAGAAGTGAAAACAGCGTTTGAAGTCTGTGTGACAAGTAACAGAAGGCGTGAAACCAAATTTACTTTACAAAGCTGCAAAGAAAAATGATTTCATTCGTGCTTAACTCATTCTGTTCAAGTTTAAAAATGGCTCAAGTTTTCTTAAAGCTCCTCACATGTGAAAACAGGCTCATAGCATTTAGTAGTGGCGTTTACAGGAAATGTGGTGCTGATTTAATAGCACATCTGGCACGAGGCAGAGGAAGGCAGCATTATATACCATACAGTAGTTTAATTTGTTAATAGCTCATATGGCAAACACTTAACTTTTAAATGATAACCTCACGTTTAAAAGGTGCTGGAGCTGTTTAACGTCTTTAAGTCGCCACATGCACGTGAAGTACATTACAAGTGAACAATAGATTAAAATTTGGTTCGACACACACTGATGATACCTCACTTTCTTGCTCTGGCATATTTATAGGTGACCTTATAATGCGACTACTGACTCACATAATGTGTGATCATGATATGCTGTTTATGACCCACGTGTTTAGTACCCAGCTGTTGCTTAAAAGGCACTCTTAATACTTTGCTATTGTAACTATTTGTCCGTGTAGATCACTGAATTTTCTTTTGAATTACAAGGAGAAATATGAAGAATGACTCTCATGGTGGTTGTAATAAAAAGTCAGATCATCACGAGGTTTATTACCAGATTATTCTGCATCATATTCACATCGCATACAGTATACACATGATTTAAGGCGATCAGCAAAAACTGCTAAATCGTAATAAACAGTAGACTGCTACAAACCACATTATAACCCTGAACACAGCTCTCATGAAGCGACGATGAAATGAACGAGTGAATTGTTAACTTCAGCATGAGGTTTACTGGTGAAAAAGTTTGACTTTGTGTAGCTGTCAGAGGCCTGACTAGAATAATGAGTACCTAACGTCTGGGAGGCAGGCCGAAGGTAGCTGATTTAAGAAACTGGTCATGTTTAGGATATTGCCATGATTGAAACCAGATGGTACTGAGAAAACACACACTTTTCATTTTTCATTACGCACTCGTTTGGGTGAAAGTCCTGAAGATATTATGTCGTCTCTTTTGAAGATGAGTCATAAAACCATGTCACACTGGCTGCGATGAGTTCCTCAGTGGATTCTGTAAGAACAGTTTCAGGACTGAGGTTTCTGCAAGTTATCTAAAGCTCTGTCAACAAACTAATAGACTCTGATGAAAAAGAATGCTCATTGAATCCGGCTAAAGCTCACTATCCTCATTCACTGACTTGCCAAAGAACTTACAGTTGAAAATATATCAGGGGGGAAAAAGGGGGTTAAAACCATCTACACCCATGCAATGTTTTATGCCTGTGCACATACAGCCACAGTCCCCGAGGGCCCGGGAGATGGTTTGGCAGGGGATCACGAAGAACAGGTCAACATAAAGAGCGAGGGAAGGCGAGGCAAGGCAGACGGAAGAGTCAAAAGAAAGCCGGTGAAGTCTTTGAATCCAGTGGAATTCCTCTCCTCCTCCGTGGCTCCTCTGGGAGGCGTCAGGAGCCTGTGGAGAGAGCGAGGTAAGACGGGGCCTGTCAGGAACAAAGCTCCAAATTCACATGATATGTTTAGCTAAAAGGGTGAAAGAGAAATGAATCAAAGCTTGGCGGGATCAAAGAAACGCAACAATAAAGTCAAGGCGGTTGCCATGGGACCAGCAGGAGATGCATATCATTTATAAGTTGTTCTTCGGCTCTGTCAGATGTGGAGGGAATTGATTGTTATTGTTTGGAGGATGAACTGCTGCTGGAGGGGGTTAAGAGCAAGGGTCATCATCACACAGCGAGAGGAATATATCTTCTCACTTTTAAACAGCAGCCGCCTGTGATCAGTGTCAGAGGCCAGCGCAGAAGCACCTTCAACTTGTGATGAGACAGACACAAAGACAACTTTGTCAACCCCATAAATATCTTATCGCCACAAACCATTGATAGGCTAAACATTTGTTTTGCATCTTACTCTGTCAGAGGTTATAATCACTGTTAGTGTTTGAATTGGAAATCAAATAGACTTAAGCTGTTAACTGGAGACTTTCATTTTTATGCATGCATTACTGTCCTTTTCAAACAAAGAATGCTAATCCTTTAAAACTTTGTAAAGGAATATGGAGCCCCCCCCCCCCCCCCCCCCCCCACCCAGATTTGCGAGTTTTTAGGGGATAATTTACCTTAATTACAAAAACAAGATTCTCTAGCAACACCAACACATTGATGAGTGATTCAGTTTTGTATCCTAAACTTAAATGGTTTAAACTTTACAGTCGATGCGGTGCTTCCTATATGAGTTTTGACACTAACTATAAACCAAAGGGCTCTGGTTTCAGTCTAGAAACCTTCATTGAATCTTGACAATCTGTAATAAAGACATAAGGAAAAAAAATCCAGAAACTACAATATGATCCGGTAGTACAAAAAATGTATAATTTATTGAACTGAAATTATTTACGGCCTATTTAGTTGATCATCAAAATCAAAATATGTCAAAACCATGGCAGATTTTTTAAAAGAGAAACTAAACGGGCTGTATACCTCTAGAGATAAGAGAGGGAAATTCTGTTTGTTCTTGTTATTTGGTTGGGTCTAAAGCCTCGAAGACAAAGGCAACGTAAAATAACTCGGGTCTACCTGAGAACCCAAGAGCACAAAACAAAACTTATAAAAGAAAAACAAATCAAAGAGTTTCACTATTGCAAGGGATAAACAATGAAGGGTGAAAATGGATAGAGAAAGGTTAGACATAGTAATGTTAAGAAAAATCACCTAATAAATCAAAATGTTGCTGTATTATTGGAGTCAAGTTGTTTTTAAGTATAAATAATATGAATTTCATAACAAGTAGCTTATTCATGTACTTATTTTAATTCCTATATTATTCAAAATGAGCTTTTCCACACAAACCAGTTAGTGACATAAAAATTCCGCTTATGCCTTAATTACACACAATTAATGGATTTTCCCAAAAGAAAATCCGATAATATGACTGACATGACAGTGAGACATGATTTTGTATATGCAGGTGCCTGTTAGTGTGCATTTGTGTGTGTGTGTGTGTGTGTGTGTGTGTGTGTGTGTGTGTGCATGCCCAAGCAATGATGAGACCCAGTCTCTTGTCTGCTCTCTCAGATTGCGCCCATGAGAGATCCAAAAATAACAACAAAGAGCCCTCGGTGGGTGGGATGAAAGCTCTGTCACCAACCATTTCAGCACATAGAGTCTCCTCCCCTACTGTATCACTGAGTGACATCTCACACATCACATGGAGACACGAGAGGGAGGCGGACGCTCTCATTTGACCGCAACAAATATTTCCATATGTTAATAAGATTGCTGTTGGATTTAGTGGGGGCCAAATGGGTTCTGATTCGGAAGTGAAAGGTTGCATGTTACTGTGTAATTGCTGATGTTGACATTTATCATGTGTGGTTAAAAACTGGCTTTGAGGAATCATTTAACACTGAGGTTTTTTGCAAAAATGTAATTTTAAGTTAGATGAGAAGTGACACTCATGTTACCTAAATATTAGGATAAAACCACAAGGTCATTGACTTACCTAAAGACTAGCTTGGCTTTTTCCAGAGTTCACAGCTACATGTTAAAAACACATCTTATAAGACTAGATTAGGTTGTTTGTTTAGGGAACATAAAAATAAGGTAAGAGGGATCTACCTGCAGTAACTCATCTAGCTTTGGCATTACTACTACTAGATTTCATTTAAGCAGGACTTGGTTTCCCCAAGCAGGTAACTCGAGGTCTCATATGGACACTTAAGGCTTATCTGAAAAGTGAGTCCCTCCCCATAGACTGTATAGCAAAGATGGCTTCCTGCTCTGTAAACGTGAAGGTAATAGAGAAGTACCTTAAGCCTGCAACTCTTAAAATTGCTCCGTCAATCTAGGGTAATAATAGAATGGCAACAAAAAATGGTGGTTGCCAGGTGATTTCATGCAATTTTTTTTCATTTTGCAAATGATTAAAAGTAGTTGCAGCAACCACCTGGTTGCCCAAAGTTTTGCCCAAAAACAACCTCAATGTCTGAGTTATCACTTTTGATCACAAGGCAGTTGCACAGGTCACCTGGTGGGAGGCAACCTGTCTCTAAACAACTGCACTCTGAGTTACAAGTTGCACAAATTACAAATTTACATCACTACAAGCATTTCTCAGTCAAATTGGCAAAGCTTTGTAAATATTTGCTGTCTAACTTATAAACAAACCATCAAAAGAGACCAGCAATCAGTCTGAATCACCATAAGCTTATGAGTGCAACACTTCTATGACACATCTTTTTGTAGTAGGGAACTCGACTTACTGTGTTGCCAAACAGTTGTATTCTGACAAAATTTTAATTTGAAAGCAAAGTTGCCGAGTTGGAAATGTCTGTAACTATGTCACTATGTGTCGTCAAATTCCTGAATTTTTGTTTCAAATTTGAGGTTCTGGCTCGAATATAATGTTAAACAGAATTTCTATGTGTGTAGATATTTGCAACAGAATGGAACAGATTTGAATTTTTCTCAGATTCATCAGGTTTAATTAAATGAAAAATTGTTTAATGGTGTTTGATCACTATATCATCACAAGCAGACTGGTCCCTGCCGTCGAAGCAACTATTTTAAAAGGTAATGAGATCGCAAGGTCATTGCACACGGTCATGCCACATCCTCCAACCACTCCTAGCATGACAATAACTTAATAGTCAGCAGGAGCAGATGTCTTAAATAATGTATTATCTCAGTTACTAGTTGTTTTTGTTTTTTTGTATATATTCAAATTGTGTTTTTTTTTAAATTATGATCGCTATAAAAGTGTGCTTTAGGTTGTGCCTATGTATGCATATGACAAATCACTTTGAGCATGCCACTTCTTATACATAGATTTAGAATACCAAGATGGTGATAGCCAACACACTGTTTTCAAGGCTTTACAACAAGACTTCATTAACTACTGGGGGATGGTGGCTACATGCATCTTTAATATGTATTTGCTTTGCTAGCTTAAAAATAACACTTCACAAATGAATGATTCTGTCTTCTTTATACAGTCTACAGGTTTCCCCTTGCTTCCAGGCTTTGTGCTAAGCTAAGCTAGTCTTTCTTGCCTTCAAGTTAGTGTGCAGGCATGAGAGTGGTATTGATTTTCCATTATAACTCTCAGGAAGAAAAAAAAATTAAATTAGCAAACATACCAAAGTTAAATTATTATTAAAGTTACCAAATTAAGAAAAGCAAAAAAAAAAAATCATATAAGCATTAAAGAGAAAATTAGACATGAATCGATTCAAAATCTCTGCAGAATCACTGAAACACTGGAGTAAAGTGACTGTAAAAATCTACTGATCTAATACAATAAAAAACCCCAAAGTAGTGTTTTTCAGAGTCCCTGCTAGTCGTTAAATTCACAGTGAAAATCCCTCCATGTTCTACCACTGATGTCAGGCCAACAAAACTACAAACAGCAATGAAGGACTCCATTGTTATTTCTAACTGGTAGAAGCCCTGAGGTTATTTTTCCTCTGCCTTGAAACAAATCAATGAAGCACAACTCACTTTGAACAACTGCACATTTGCTGAAATCAGATGTGGGTTGAGGAGCCAACCATCATCGCACTTATTCTGTTTGTTGACAGAGGAGGACTTTGATAAACAAGCCTGTTCTTTGAAACAGGTGCCCAAGCATGAGTTCAGTTTTGAGAGGCAATTCAGAAAACTGACTGATTAGAGGATGTTTGTTATTCTACATGCAGCCATTCGGATTCTGCGTATCCTTCTCGAAGTCGCAGAAAGGCTTTCGGTATAAACAGTGATGCTATTTATTTTTCAGCTAAGATAACACAAAGGTTTGACATAGATATTTGCCAATTTTCAAATACCCAAGCAGTCAGAATGACTGTCTTCTCCCATCACTTTGATAAAAGCATCAACAAACAGTAGAACTTGATAAAAAAATCGTACTCTTTCATGGAGGTTTCCTTTAGCCAACGTTGCCCCCATGTGGTTACAAACTGCACAACGTACAAGTTTACATTAGAAATGAACATCCTAAATCTTATGAAAGTTTCCTGGTGTTATGCTTTGATTGCATCATTCATGTAAAATGTAAAGTCTGCCTTCTCAACTGAAAGACTGAAAAACTAAAGTTATGGCTTAGCTGCGGTGTGTTTTTCCTGGCTGTTCTACTACAGTAAACACAACACGCAGCCCGGCCGGTTCACAAACTCAGCTTATCCTCACTATCAACATATGGAAGTGTTTTGAAATTGCTATCTACTAGCAGCAAATGGTCTTAAATCAGTCATTTTAATATCAAAGCACTTAACACTAGAATGATGATTACTTGCAGGTGGAAAGCCATGCTGCTTGTCAGGACCGCATTTGAAGAAAATGACTGAGCTCTTATCCGACACGTACAGTACAGCCAGTGTTCAATAGGCAAGATCGAATTACAGAAGATTACTTTGGAGTTTCAGCAATTTTCCCAAATTACACTGGCCTTTGGTCTCTGGTAAACTTGATTGACTTGAATGGTTTTCATTAGAAAGCCTAGCAGAGTCTTAGCTGTTGATACCGGTACACAAAAGTTGAGGCATTTGAGGGTGAGCGGGTGCAGCTGGGACACTGGAAGCGAACGGGTATGCAAATCCTTTCATGGAAATGCTTCATCATGTTTTAAGGCAACACAGGCTAGCAGACTATGCGCTTTGATTTGTGAAACTTATCTGTGTTTCACAAGCCTGACATTCTCCTACTACGCAGCCATTTGGTCTCACTTAGTTGTCTTTCAAAGGATCTCCTCGGGAAAGCAATATAAGTTCTGGAGTTATTAAATCAACACAGGCTTTCATAATCAATATGGAAGAAAAGTATTGTAAGTATATAGTGCATTTGGTGGGCATTCACAATAAAACCTCATGTGATTTACACTCCGTGTCATATTTGAACTTGAGTCCACCCTCCCTCTGTCTCTCCTCATCCAAAGAACTAAATCTGAGTAATGGAAATCAGTTAGATGTCACAAAGAGCCTGAGCCCAGACTGACAAGAAAATAGCCATGAATAACATGACCACCCTTATTACCCTCCCAGGAAAATACTTAGAGTGGGTTCCAAAATGAAGAGTAATGCGGAGACACTTTCTGTGTCACAAAGAATAAGAGCTATTTATCATGGCCATAGATATTCCCACATATTCCCCCTCAGCTGTCTGGTTGCCTCAACCGCTGCCAAAAAACTGAAATTCAAGAGGTAAATCTGCAAGGAGTTAAGGGTTGGTGTTATAGCTTCTTTTGATTAAGACACTATACTAGCCAACCCGATGCATAAAAGTCGAATCAAGTTCCCAAACTTAGCATAATCAGGTGTGATTCTCATAGTTAGCTGTCATTTAATGATGCCTATAAACCTGCATCTGCATGTGCTGCTGGAAAGAACAACCAAACAGGGAAATCTGTAGTGTGTGTGTGAGAGTGTGTGGCCACATTTCTAGAAGGGTTCTTCAGGTTTTTGATGCCATCTTGAGGAGATTTACGGCTACAGCAGGAAACTAAACCACAGCGCTCATTTCAACTGCAAGATAAATATTTGGGTTACGTTTCCACGATATCCAGTGTCACTTAACGTTTAAGATAGTCTATTTAGAGATTAATGTCAGAGGATGAAAGTGTAGTCATTATTTTTTTAGAGGGCAATTATAGTCGAAACCACCAAATGTTGTGTTTAACTTGTGAGAGCTTTGATGTATTTGTCTGTTCATCAGCGTGATTTAAATTCCAAGCAAAAGCGCTTTAGGAAAGAGAGGAACAGATTGAAGTTTGAATTCCACTTAGTCAGGGGGGTGTAGCAGTTTTTCGGGGTAAGAGAATGAGGGTCGTGTAATGGATCCATCGAGCAGGACCGTTAATAAATAAATAAAGAAAACATAACTGATGCTTTTCAGAGTCTTTGAGTGAATGCGAACATTAAGTCATGGCCGCTGGGGGAAATCCATCTGTTTACGAAAATGACATCCCACTTAGACATTATCGTTTCTTCTTTAATCATCTCCCACCATTTTATCCAGACATCATCAGGATGTGACACTTCAGAGGTCAGATGCACACGCTCCACCCGCAGCCATCATCCAGCTGACAACACCCCAAATTTTTTTTGGTATGGCAGCTCCACACCGAACACTCCAAGACAATGAAGACCATTCACACGGATTTCAGTCCAAGCAAGATGATATGAGGTACTGCTTTTCCTTTCACTGCAACAAAAAAAAAAACACATACGTAGGCAGTGCTACAGACTATTTTCCTCATTATAAAGCTGCAGACTGGCGCAGGCTTCTAATGACATTTGACCTGAGTGGCTACTCCCTGCCAACATTTCAAACCAGTGGGTGCGCCACCAGAAGGCCAGTTAAAAAAGACTGCCCAAGCCTTGAAGCATGGATGAAACTGGCAAACACAAAATATGGCTTGTATTAGGATTAACTTGTACTGCCTGTCAGATCTGATGTCTGCTGGCTTGCTGGACCTTGTGATCGGGGTGTGGTGCATTTTACAGAATAACTGCCACCAAAAAGAGACTTATTTTTCAAGGGTTTGCAAAGGATACCTTTATTTTAGTAGTAATTTATAAGGGCTCTAATGCATTATACCAAAGAAGTAGCAGGCTCAAACTGGCAGCCACGGTTTCTCTACTCCACACAATAGCATAAAATATATTTTATAACACAACAAATCCTGTTGTATTCAACATACTCTGAATTAGCTCCACCCTAACCAGGTTTAAAAAATTAAATACTTTTTTTAACCCATGTTTAAAGCTTGACATTTTCATGAACCGGATATATTTTTTTTTTTTAATGTGGTATCACCATTTCTACATGCCAGTGCTTCTTCAAGCAAACAAACACGAACAAAGCCCCCGTGTATTGTGGTAAAATGATTGAAAGCCACAATGATTTGTTTGCAAAGTTTAAATGCATGTTAATGGTTATGAAAGCTTTAGGGTAACACAGACCTCCGTGTTTCTCAACAATTCAGCGATCTTACAGGTGAGAATTTAAAACACATTCAGGATTATAAGTGTGTAAAGAGCACACATGAAACACTTTAAAACAAAGACGTCTTTTATTGGTTATCAGCTAGCTTGTTTTAAAGAACCACAAAAAAACAGTCCTGATTTTGGCAACGGTTACCTACAGCATACACCAAAATGTATACTGTGCATGTAGTGTTAAGCTTTGATGCACAGCATGGCATCCAGGAGGTTGTCTGTATGTCTGATATGCGCTGTGATGAAACCGTGGCTCTTCAAAAGCAGGCTATATTCAGTTGCGCTCCTCTGTTTCCCCTCGCTCATGCTAAGGGCCTGCAGCAGCCCACGACTGGGGCCCCTTCTGTCTTCATCCAGGAAGATCTCGCTTAGCAGGAGTCCACAGCCTAGCAACATGAAACATAAGCAGACACAGAACATCAGAGAACAGATTTGTACTCCCTTTTCGCTCTTTACATTATGTTTCCACAAAAAAGTATTGCATAAGCAAGGCAGCACTCTGACTTGGCTTTAAGCCTTCGTCTTTTTCAACACTGAGCTCTTTGCAACAGCGGTTCAGAACAAAGACATTGTTAAACCCAAACTAACCAGCACCTATCGTTTTAGCACAGCATGAGAATCAATCGGTCAAATCAGTTTCAAGCATCTGCAGAAAAAGAGCTTTTGAAGAATGAGAATATTATACTCAGCATTAACAATATGCTTTCTGTTTGAAGCGATGTTTGGCTGACATTCACTGTTCAGTAAAGATAAGTACTCATATGAGTGAATATAGCTTTACAAACCTGCTGTGCATGCATCTGCGATTTTACTCAGCAGTATATGCACTTTCTCATCAGGCAGGTCATGAAGAATCCTCGCCAGGATATACAAGTCTGCTTTGGGTAATTCGTCTTTTAAAAAGTCTCCTGATCATAAAGAAAGTGAAAAAAAGCCCTCAAATTAATCACAGATTGAGCGGAATTTGTTGGCATATTTGTCACTCTGTCTAATATGATCCAAACAATCTTTCAGTCACAATTTTCAGTGTCACAAAACAACTGACCTGCTACAAATGATACCCTGTTGTCTGGGTGCTGTGGATGGAAAAATTCATTCAACTCGACAACAGCAGGTAAGTCAAACACTGTTACAGACAATCCAGGATGAGCTTCGGCGAATTCATAAGCCAAGGCACCGGTGCACCCTGAGACAGTGAATTAAGACAAAAGATGTAGAGCAGTGGTTTCATATTCAGTGACAAGCTGTAACGTTTTGCATTCTTTTCTTACCTCCGAGATCACAGGCTGACTTATAGGTGGAGAGGTCAAATGCCGTTGCTATGGTTTTCCCTGTAATTTTTGCAATGTTGTGCATGGCCTTCATGAATCTCAGTTTGCCTTCCCGACTGCTGGAGGAAGTTTCCTTTAAAGAGAGAAGATGAGTTTGAATATGCTCTCACCAGCACCGCAGATATATGACACAGAAATCAGAGATAGCCACCTGAAGCATTTGCTTGCTAAAGGCCTTCTCACGCTGGCTGGTGCCCTCCTGCACAGCACTCTCAAGGTGGGAGAAAAGTGGCCACATGGTTTCGTTACAGTGCTGGAGGTAGCCATGCAGTGAACACGGGGCATCTGACCTCAGAAAATCTGTGGCCAGATCTGCGTTCTCATACACTGGCTTTTGGCATGCTAACAACAGAGTGACAGCAAGATATTTCCAAATTAAGTATTAAATGCCTGCTGCTGAAGGCAAGGGAAAAATATCATGATGCAATTAATAAGAGAGCTGGCTAACCTTTCTCTATACTCTTCAACAATCCCAGAGATACACAGGCTTCCAGCAGACATTCGGTCCCCTTTGCAGATGCTTTGATCTCCTGGGCCACCTGTGCTGCATCCAGCCCAGGCCGGCTATGTAGCAGGTCAAACAAACACAACTTGGATGCTGTAAAAAGTGCCTGCAATGTTTTTGGAAAAGTAGAAGGGAATGCAGAAACAAAGTTAGCTTTTTTTTTCCCCTTTTATGTTGATGTGAGATTGTTGTTAACGAAAAGCATATGCTTCCTGGTTCTTCAAATAGTAACACAAACATTTCTATTCATAGCAAAGTGCATGATTTACTGTATTCCACTACAGCTGCATACCAGTGAGCTACCATCTCAACTAAAAACTATTGTTCTCTAGTTCATTATTTACTTTATTTTCTTTAGAGACAGACAACAAGATCAGCAACAATCTGTGTGCTAAATGTAAAAAAAGTAAACAGAGTTTGCTGATGTTTCCCACATCCAGCTCATAGTTATGGATGAATGAACTGGATTTATACCACGCATTAAATAACACATTATGATTGCCTGTAAAGGTTTGATAACTATAACTTAAGGTGTTATTGTGATCACTTTTTCTATTTTTTCACATTTTACCACAATCATTCAGAATATTCAGGACTTAGAAAGCCTCGCTTTATTTGATAGGCGTAAGCCAAAGCAGTTCAGGACCTGAGAGGAACTTCTCCTTTCTACTGACAATGACTTTCACAAACAGATTTAGCAAACACAGCAGTAATCTTCTACTGTGCAGTGCCACCTTCTCAAAGTGGAAACTTGTGAACTTTAGCCTGACAGTCTCGTAAGCAACTAAAGCAACATCTGGGTAAGACAGTCATTTGAAAAGCTGGACTATTCAAACTGAGATTTTTGACAGCAACCACCAAATGTTTATCTGGAAGAAACTAAAATAAGCAGCATTTAATGGAAGAAGAGCAACTTGCCCGCTGTTAAATACAAATATGTGGGTGGAAAGACTGAGATTTAGTGATGTGTGGGAACTGGTACCACAGGAAACACTCTGCACATGTGAATGTATTGCACTACATATCAAACTTTAAATGCAATTGTTCCAGTTTTGTTTACCAAAAGGTTTTTAATTCCCTTCTTTTAACGTCGAAAACCCAGAAATGTGTTTTAGCTCAATATTTTGCACAAACCTGTATTTATTATTTGCTTAAATCTGTGTCCTCAAGATTTGTGGTCACCTTAAGCTTCACAGGCAACTTGCAGGGTACACAGGAAGTCACATAAACGTATCAAGAAATATGTCAGCACATGTCTCTGTGCAAAACCACCGCAGATTGGTTTCACTGATTTGCTTGTATAGAGTGGAAGCTTTATTTTGCAAAAATAGTGAGCTTTGGATGCAGTTAACTCAAGACAACTCAAGGTTTTAAGCTGAGCTACGTTACTCATTACATCTTGTGGAAGCCAACTACACAAAGAACAAACACATAAAGTTGACATTTTTTCTGTAACAGGTCTTTTACAGAAAGGACTTTTTTTTTTTATACAAAGGCACTGATTACCTTTGAGGCTTTGAATCCATCCATCAGTTCACAGATTCGCTCCAAGTCTCCTCTTGTAGGTTCAGTCACCTGCCCTCTCCTTGTTATCGATGGTAATGTTGCATTGTCATGAAGCTTGACCTTCCTGTTGTCTGTATGTTTAGACGTGCTATTGACCAATGTCTGTGAACTTTCACTTTCACTGTCTTCTCTTTTTACCTATGGGAAGATTTTCTATAAATAGTGTCAAAAGGCGACAGATTTTTGTTATAGAGTTATAAAAACAAACCTTAAGGGCAGGACTGGCTGTGGGGGTGATCTGGGTGTGGAGTCTTTGAATGTCACAGGGGCTGCTTGGTCTGCGAACGGATGAGTTGTGGCTGGGCAGAGCTTGTGAGCTGGAGGGGGGCTGGGTGGGTACTGAGATGGGAAGATTGTCGCTGCAGCTTGGAAGGGTAGACGTGCTTTTCAAAGAGGAAGTACAAAAATTGTAAATAAGGTCTAGCTGTTTGCAGAAGTGGTTGAGGGGAAAACCCACAACATTGAGAAAGTCTCCATGGACATACTCGACCAGCATGCCACCCAGAGCCTGAATACCATAGCCACCAGCCTTGTCCCTGAGACACACACAGAAAGGTTTCACTTGTACAAACACATGTAGGCAAAGATCAATAAACACATACTGTAAATGATCAGCTGTTTACTGGATGCATTCTGCAACAGTTTCACACTATTTCTGAACTGAGCAGAATTGTCATAGTTTGCTGACTCGTGTCAAATGGGACAAGGCAAACACAGCTGGAACAAAATCAGGCATCAAAGTCCAAAAAGCAACAAGTTCATGAAACTCACAAGCAGTTAAATGACCTCCATTGATCGAATACTTAGAAAGAGTCAACAATAACTGTTACAAATGTGAAAAGTTAAAAAGATCACACTTACATGGGCTCACCACTATTGATGTACTCCCATAGCATATCTTCTGAGAGATCAGCAAACTTCACTTTAGTTTCTTCGTAGAAATCTACCAGCTGGTAATCGACTTCTTCATCTTGAAGGCAGCATTGAAGAAATGAAAAAAAGAGTCGCAAGACAGAATTGCCCAATAAATGTCTTCTACATATTTATGGCAGAAATGTTTCTCTTACTATTTTTGCTTAAAACATCTGTGCTAGTGATCTGTAATAGGGAACTGCTTCTTTCTGAATTTCTTTCATTTTACAGAAAAATAAAGTACAAGTGTGACAGTTTCTGAGTCTGTACTTACTTTCTTTTTCATGGCAGAGGACAATAGCTACACCAGTGAACACACTGTGCTCTTTACCACTCAAACTGGAAGAGAAAGACAAAATCACCATGATATCTTTTTCCATTTTATGGTTTTTTAATGTTAACTCTGAATGTTTCCCATTGACACAGACCTTGACAGCATCCTATAAGCATCATGTTTGTCCACTGGTTTCTCCAGAATCATGCCATCTACAGTCTGTGAAATAAACAGTTGGCTAGAGTGAATAAAGAAAAACTTTACAGTAGCCATTAAGAAAATGCATTTGCTTTTGTGCTTTTTTCTGTCTTACCACAATTGTGTCAGCCCCAATAACTATATCTGGAGTCTTCAGGTGTTTCTAAAGTAAATCAAGACAAAGTGTTCTCAGTGATGACATCTGACTGAATAAATTCTATTATTTGTCATAAAAAAGTAGCTTATCTTACAAAGGGCATCCTCCTGGCTACCTCCAGGGCCTTTTGCTTGGCTGTCTCAACAGCATACTCATGAGGTGCTTTGAAAAGCCCTTTATCGAGGGTTTCCTTAAACCAGGACGGCACAACCTCGAAACGTAAACCCTGACAGATAAGAGGGCAAAGCAAACAAAACACTTGTTATATTTAATAGGACTTACGCCACTCTTATCAGATTTACCAACCTATGAAAAATCCAGTCAGTATGGGTTTCTTAAATCAATAATCCTTTAAATTAAGTTTAAAGTAGTTCCTTCAGTGAACTAGCTATACATGTTTTTATTTGACATGGCTTTTCTAGCTGTGTCAAATAAATAAATTTGTACCCAATGATTGATTTGAACTCTGTTATTTTTTCTAAATTTTGCTCTGTAAATCTGCTCTCTTAATGTGGATTTGTCTGCTTTTTATACTTTAATACAACTGCTAATTTTTAACCAACACCATAAAACTGCCATGTTTTAAAGAACTTAAAAATCAAATGTCTTCTCCCTTTTTCCTTCTATTTCACCCATTATAATGAACCAGACTACATGCTAGGGATGATGATGAGATGATTTTTTACCTACTAGGGTTTTACACATTTACACTCAGTCCTATTGTGCAAACTCAAACTACATTCTGTGAATATACGGAATAATAAGGAATAACAAGGGAATAATCAGGAAAACGCATACTGCACTGCGGAGAATCTCAAGTCTTCTAGGAGAAGCGCTGGCCAGCACAACCAGTTTACCAGCAAGCTTGGAAATGACTGGGTTCAGCACCATGGTGGCCTTTAGGTCGAACTGCCAACAAGGTGAACAGAGTTAAACATTACAGATGTGTCCTCTGCGGCTCCCTTATATCAGAGCTAATTTTATCATAACATGAAATTAGCTCTGATATTTTAAAAAAATATATTATTTATGTATTTTACAGGATCCAACTTGTGTTTGTAAACTGTATTTTAAGATTTAAAGAAAGAACAATTCTCGCCTCTGAGCATATATAACACGAGGATGTATTGTGTTCACGCACAATTAACAATGACCTTAAAGAATACAGTGAGCACTTTAGAGAAATCCCCACTCAGTTGCATAAAATCTTAGCAAATAATTTATTGCATAAAGTCAGCAAATAAAGACAACTTCATATTTCAGGAAGCATCGGGCGTAAGTAGCATAGCATTACACAACAGGTATATTTTACACAAGTAAGACATTGACAGCGTTATGAAACTCGACGAACACAGTTCACAACACTAAAGATCTGCTTTAATTACTCTGCTGTTAGCAACACTAATTCATTTGAGCTAACTTGTGCTAGTTTGCGGCGTTTAAAGCTGCGGAGCGAGAAGAAAGAGGAAAAAAATTAACCACGAGTGAACAAAATGTTACTGCAACGTTTGGCGACCAAGTTCACCCCAAAGTGACATGGTTAAAATCTCTCATGTGTTCACTATTATACTATAGTACATGTATATAGCAGCTGTCCTTCTTACCTGTACAACTCGGGGAAACTGACAGCAGGACCCGCCTGCTGCGTCACGACGCATGCGTGATGACGTAATAAAGTAGGCGTCTCGAAGAAACGCACACCAGTTCCACCAGTAAACTACTGCTACTACTTACGACTACTGCTACTCAGGGCTGGACTGGGACAAAAAAAAAAAAAAAAACAGCCTAGGCATTTTGACTAGTGACCGGCCCACCATGGCATTATAGGAAAAGTCATAAAGCCTTTATAATAAACTTAAACCTACACCATCTTCCCAATTCTGGTATTCTAAACAGTACTTAGCAAAAATATAAAACAACCTAATTTATAATTACATATACCCAGAGATGGGCAGTAACGCGTTACTGTAATCTGATTACAGTAAAGTAAGGGATTACTATTGCAAAAACGGTAATTCGATTACCGTTACTTTCCCGTAGGAACGCTGCGTTACTGCGTTACTAAAACCGTGATTTTTTTGCAAGAATGTCTCATGACAGTGACGTAAGCGAGTGCGACGTTTGTGACAACAGCTGTGTGTAGATCAACAATGGATCATATATCGAGTACGGAGAGAGTATGAGCGTGCAGCTTTTAAAATGTGGAAGTACTGACCTTACTTTGAGTTTGATTCCATAAAAAGTGACAAAAACATTAGTGTCCATTGTGCGTGGGAAGAAAACTTCTTTTTACACCGAAAAAAACCCTAAACAAGCTCAGTAATTAGTTACTGATTACTTTTTTCAAGTAACTTGACCAACACTGCATATACCTAACTAATAGGGTTGCCAACTCCCAGGAAAAAAAGAAAAGAAAAAAAAATAGGGAACCACTCCCCCACCCTCTGCCTCAAGATGCTTAATTGACAAAACCAATTTTAATTGAATGCACATATAAAACAAATGCACAGAAATCTATTATTTTTCTCCAGTAATCAAATAGATTCAACATCTTTCTTCAACAGAATTGCAGATTGCACAGATGGTACCTTTCCAAAGGAAAGAATACAATCCGGTCCTTAAGTGATGACATGACGAATCCTACTTCCGGGCCTAAAGTAGTCTGCGTTTAATATGGCTTTTGTGTTGTTAACATGTTTAATGTTATGTATTTTCTTCTATTTAATCTCAAAAAGCTCCTAAAACAGTCAGTGATCACTGTTGACCTCCCTCGGCTTTTATTACCGCTAATCATTTATTTAAGCTCAGTTTTTAAAACCTTAGGATGTAACTACAGCCCAGCCCATGCAGCAGTATATGAATGACTAACCTCGTATTATGGATGGATTATCTCAGTTGTTCTCCTGGCTGAAGTTTGGTCCATTTACAGCATCCTGCCATGCGATTACATTTGTTCCTGACCACCGAGAACACTCACGTTAACTTAACTTTTATCGAGTGGAAAAAAAGTTAGCTTGTTTATATTATGCTGTGTCGCTAGCGGTCACGTAGCACATCATTATATACCAGCTAGCCAAACTTCAGTAACCCTACAAACCTCACTGCTGTTTAGTTTTCTGTCTTCACTAATGTTGGAAGTGATAGCAGAGCTGTACGTTTTAATTTGTTTCCAAAACCCCGCAGTCAGGACATGCTATATTGTATTTAGATAGAAGCTAGCGAGCTAACTTCCTGCTAACTTCTAACTCCGTTAAATGTCATAAATTCCGTTTTCATGGATGCCTGGATGTTAAACTCAATTGTTACACCTGGTAGAGCAGAACGCTGATCATTTTATTAAAGATGACAGACTTTAGACAGTTTTTCAACTCTCAGTAATGCCATAGTGATCGTTTGATATATGGACCTGCAGCGGAGTTTAGGCCCAGACACGGCTAGTGACGTCAGACTTAACGACCAGATAGGGCTTTGGAGTTGACGTAACGCCGCAATGCATTGTGGGAGCGCGGCGCCATTTGAGAAGGCCACGAATCAAAACAAACACACTGTGTTGGAAGGACGACTTCCAGAACCATGCTCAAAATCAGCTCAAAAGTCAAAGGACTGTATCGAGACAGATTGCGCCCGGACGCCAAGAGACGGTACTTGGAAAAAATAGCGTGCACTGGTAATGTGGACCCGTATGAAATACGGCAGTGGAGTAGAAACCCTGAAGACCTACCGCCATTGTCCTACCCTGATACCTTCTCGTACCTTGTCTGTGGAGTCAGTGCATACACCGCGAATCATTTTCGGAATTATAAATCCCTGGAGGCGCACATCTAATTCACAAACGGTTGGGTACAAGAGTTGGCCGCTTTTGAGCCTCCACGTTGTGAGTACGTTGACCATATGACCAAGATACAGCCAGAGGTTGCACAT